>NW_027181678.1:8482500-9048571 GCF_028537555.1 Battus philenor | reverse complement strand
TTTATTCATAGAGGCAAACTTCTCTTACAAAAGATCACGTACGATACCATGGCAAATCCATTTCCATTTATTTTCCTAAAACGTCTGTGTACAATATTCAATATTTCTAGTTTAAGAGTGTTGTAGATAGTGAAGTTAAGGTAATATAAAGGCATGGCATGTTATCTCAAGAAAATATGTGAAAACGTCTTGAGTAGGATTTTGAATCTTAAACGAATGGAAATCATTATATTGAAGATGGACGAACTTTTCTGAGTATAACAAAAGTTACGAGGAAAAAAATTCAAAGTTTTAGCTTAGTTAAAATGTGTCTCGGTGAATGTTTGTTAGTTTCATTTTCTGGTATGCATCTTTGCTCACCAGTGTTTTTTAAAAAAGCTATTTGGGAAAATTTTATGTAAATAATATAGGTATAAACATAAAATTTATTTCTCAATAAAATAGAGATTCTAACTTTATTTTATAAATTCTCTTTTAAATTTACTATGTACTTAGGATATCTGACAAACTAGTTTAATTAAGACGTCTTCGTCTACTTCTTGAATTTCTCGAAAGTTTAAATTTCCTAAATGTCTGAACAGTCCACCAAGATGTAAGGATGTTGGCAATCGAGTTTGTTTTTGGCATTGTCATTTGAAGACCACGAGCTATCCACGACGCATGCGTGCAATGTCAGGTGACCTTTTCGTGTCCTTAGCGCCAGTTGACGATTCGCGCCACTCTGTCCCACATGTAAATAAAATAATAGAGTAACGACTGAAAGACGTTTTACTTTCGATTTCACTTGCAATAACATTGAGATATCTATTTAAGTGGCCGGTTAATTGTTGTGTATTGGTGTCGAGGTGATCTCTCATGGTGATTCAAAACTGTTTGATATTGAAGAATATAAAACAGGTAAGGTAATTATATGTACAGAGAAAATTATAGTTTTCAAAGGAACTTTGCTTTAAAGCTCTTATAATAAAAAAACTATCTTTTGAAATGAAAATATGAGTACATATTTTCTTTATATATAGAGATTTTACATTTATGGAAAACATAAAAAAACTTCATTTACCTTAATGATCACAAGCAATTATTCAAAGAAATTCAATAAATTTCACTCATTTATTCATTAAAAAAAACTGTAAATAAAAAGGTACAAAATAGCTATAAGAAATTCATTCTTATCTTATTCACATAGCTTTCTACGTCGATGACGTCGTTTAAACACCAAAGTCGAAAAAAATAATTTAACGAACTTTATTATTATGATGTCTATAATTATGGGTCTTATGTTTTATAACAATCTCTGATGGTAAATGTTCAAAGTATAAATATGTGTATTAATTTACTGAAAAGAGAACGAACAAAAATGCCGTTTAAAATTCAATGTTTATCTAATTCCGTCACATTGGAAAAGCTCGCACTCGTAAGGGTGCAAGCTAGTACATATTATTTTGGTTTATAGCGAGTATGGATGTTTATTTTTCTTGTATGATACCTTTACTTGTATCGGCACGTTATCTCTATGGCAGTGTAATAAATATTATTGAAAATAATTATCTTTAGATTTATGAAAACTGATTTCTTATTTAAAAGCCATTAATGTAACAACACGAATGACAATTTATATCACCGATGCGTTGCCATAAAGATTCGTTCGATTTGCCTGGCCAATCTTTTCATTAATAGTTTCGTCTGCCATCCATTTTTATCACCATATAGTAGTGCCAACTATTTAAATATTCTGGGTTAAAGGGTGACCGTCCGAATTTACGTTGACAAAATCTTAAACCTGGAAAAAAAGCCCAGGTTTTTTGCCTTATGAGCATTTAACAATTTTAATATTAAGTTACTTTGACTTCCCTAACGACGTCTTTCGTCATTCTTTGCCGACAGAAGTGCTGGATGTTATAATTATCACAGGAGGGGTTATAAAATTTCGCATAAATAATTAACCGGAGGATAATTTTAATATTGTGACCAAAAGTATAGGTATATAAAAAGTAACAGCGTGTTTTACATGTGGGAGACTTTTAACAGTGAGGGCAATTCATTATTGGATAACATCTGAACGTGAATTTTCCAACAATGTATTAGGTAATGCTTTACATAATACTGCTAATTTATTGAATGGAATTTCATAACTATTCTTTCAGGGATTCCATTTTATATAATTTTACGATGCTTAAGAAGGGTAGATTTTTTTTAAAAAAAATAGTTAACATGAATGCAACAGTTTTTAAAGTGCCATCTACAGCTTCATTGGATAATAATTAATTTTTATCTTTCTGCCGGTAGATGTCTATATAATTAGTTAAAAGTCTATATTTTGTCTCACTGGAATGAAGATTAGTTATATTGTTATAAAGTTTTTCTATTGGCACAGAGGTATTGTGCTAAAAGTAACAGTTGTGCTGAAAGTTGTGTTTATTTTGAACATTTCATGAATAAACAAAATTTAATACTTATCACTGTCCCATTAAATTCAAGTGTTACTGATTTTAGATAACAAAAGGTGCTTTTGTCGGCTGATTTATTTGTGATAAATTATGTACCTTGCATACTAAATAACTGGCAACATGTTTATTGTCTGATGTTGAACTTTCCCATGCAACTACTGTTTTGAAACATAGCGTTTTGAAAGTAGTTAATTGCGCTATTTTCTTTATAATTGACCATACTATTTTATTGTTTTTATTATATTAGGACCTTGAATAAGTTCTCGCTGTTTTTTGAAAGATGGCGTTGCGGCACTCTGTGCCTGGAATTTCGTACGGTAACAAATCACCAAAGTAGTGCTATATGTAACCTCAAATTATAGTAGAATAGAGTTTACCACAGTGTCAACTACATATTTATTTGCCTTTTGTGAAAATGTGTACTTTTGTGCCAAATAATGTGTTTTTGCGGGGAATTTTATTGCACTGCTTTATTCAGAAAAAATCTGCAGCAGAAGCACACAGAATTCTCCTTGAGACATATAGTGACAATGCTTTGTCGAATACAACATGCAGAGACTGGTTTAGGCGCTTCAAAAGTAATGATTTTTTTGTAAAATTAAAAATTACCGTATTTAATAATAGAAAATTCAAATATAATGTACATAACTCAGATTTATAAGCACTACTGTTTAATCAAGAAAACTTTGTTATAATCATTTATGTTATCAGAAATTTATGAAGAATTTTGTTAATTTCGGCAATCTAAATTTTTTTAATTACAGTTCCTTGACAGAACGCATCCTGTTGTTGCTAAAGTTTAAATTACATAAATTTGATATATTAAATTCCAAATATAAACTTTATATTTACATAACGTGAACGACGGTAGAAGTTTATTTTTGCGTGATTCACTTTATCGACATGCACAGCTATGCACATAACTAGACTTGGAACACGAATAAGTTAATTAGGAAGGGAATGACTTGGCATTAGTTTGCGATTGAATTTGCCAACTATGTCTCCTGATCTCTTTGTGGGTGGAGCAGAACACATTTGCGTAGTACTACTTTCTCATATCGTAATCAGTCATTTGCTTTAGTCATAGACATGTAGGCACTTGGTTTACCTTCTTCTTGGATCGGCAAGAATAATTGTATTCCTATACGTACAGTACAATCTACATAAAAATATACATTCCCTTAATGTGTTTTGGTGCACCGCTTATAATTGAATTGATAATTAATGTTCCCGCCATGCGTTTTTTTTAATGACACCATAATTTTTAAACTTTAATACATATACAACACTAATTCGTGTGTAACAACATTGTGTGTTAATAATTGTGAGTAATGTCAACCTTTATATTAGGAACTACCACTTAATATCGTAAGTCACGGGTTTGATTATGAACAGGCTTTTTACGTGATATTACATCAACCAAGACGTTCTGCCTCCTCGTGGTGAATTCTGGCCATTATCTTCTTGCCGAAGGCAAAAGCCTATAAGATAAAGGGCTTTTTATAATATTTCTATGTTAACAAAGACCATTAGGGCCTTGTTAAATAAGAATTAACTCACTGATATTGTCAATGCAATTGACTACAGTAAATGCGTTGAATACATTGTACATATTCTTAGAAAACGTTTTGGTGTTTCGATAGAGTGGCGTCAGTTCGATTATGGGGAATTGCTGCCATCTATGGGCGAGCGCTACCAAGTACCTTCTCGCAGCTTTCGGCTCGGTGAAAAGGCGTGCAAAAGGGGTTGTGAGTCACCTAAATTTTACATAGTTCATTATTATCATCATGTCAGCTGATAGATGCCCACTGCGAGACATAGCCCTCCTTCGAAGATCGCTACAATGACCGATCTTGTGTTGCCTGCATTATGACTATGTCCATCCATCTAGTGGATACCCACGTCGCGTCTTCCCAATCGTAATCGCCATTCGTTAGTTATACGAGTGATATTACTTGGTAAAAACTAAATGAAATGTTCTGTTTGTGCAGCAAAATCCAGAACATTTAATTTATTTGTAAAGGAATGTCGCTATCACTTTTCATTCAGCTAACTGCCTATGATTGGAGTGTTTATTTTTATTTACATAGATAAAAGAGTTTGCATTAACAAACGTATATTCGCTGGCCTATTTTAATTTTTTGTCTTTATAAAGATAAACATAAGTTATATTTTTCTTTAAGATTAAGATCACAAAGTTCAGATATAAAAGCGGCTTTGCATACGACGCATGAATACCTTTTTGTATTTCTCTATTAGTCGCTCTAAAAGAAAACTTACGGTGGTTAGTTAAAAGGATCTACGGGTCTAGAATCTGTGAATAACTTTATTAATTCCCCGATTAATTTAAATCCCAATTTAACATCAGTGACGAGCTAGGGTGTAAGTATATAGGAAGTGTGATGGATAAAAATCTTATGACTAACACAACAAAAACTAAAGTGAATTTTAGTCCAACTAAATTGCGCCGATTCACACACAAGTTTTAAGAAATCATTTTGAAAACATTCATTTATATATGTACTTCATGATTAACTTATAATACGTGATCCAATCGCGCCTTAATTCAAGAAGAGTCCACAATAAGCGCAGTCGTAGAGAAAAAGACATATAACCGGAATGCTAAACCTTAAAAACCTTTTAACGAAGTACAGTATGATGCCTTTGAAATGTGGTACTGGTGAAAGAAGAAACAGTCAAATGATTAAAAAATGGAAAATATAAAGTGATCAAAAAATAGAAATAGTAGAATATGGATTAAAAAAAATTAAAAATACATCGCGGGACAAGACTGCAATTTGTTCCTTCTGTAGAGCCATGAGCCTCAGTGTTGAGTTGACGGTACAGCATGTTGGAAAAAGACTCACTTAGAAAAAAAATTCGCGATGAAAAATTATGACATTACTTACTCGACATGTATAATTATGATGATAATATGCTTGATGCATAAGGTTATAAGTAAACATAGGTAAAATAGCGACGAAGAAAGATAAGCCTTTCTCTAAGTAAGAAAGGACTAATATTTAGCCACTTCCGCACATGCAGTGGTTGTCGTGCATGAAAGTGCACCGCCCGCCAGCCCGCTCTTAAATGCGCATGCGACAGACAATGCCAACTACACAATCCGCCACCGTAAATTCACTCAACACGTGTTTCACCCCTCCACGGGGCATCTTCAGGAGTTGTTACACAGATTAGTGCTAAACACCGAGTCTCGGTCTCGGTTACGGTGGCGGTTGTGTAGTTGGCATTGTCTGTCGCATGCGCATTTAAGAGCGGGCTGGCGGGCGGTGCACTTTCATGCACAACAACCACTGCATGTGCGGAAGTGGCTAAATATTGGTCCTTTCTTATTTAGGATGGACTTCCGCAATGTAACGCCTGAATCCATTAAATACTTTCTCTAAGTGTTATAAATTTAGTATTTTTTGTGGGGAATTGAGTGTTAGCTCTCCGTAAAATATATTACAATACGAGTACACTCCCATGTTACGGCTTTGAATTATAATGTCATAAATTTAACAAAACTATTGAACAACAAATCGTAAAAAATCCTGTTATAGTCTGAAGAATTCTTTGAATGATATTGAAGCTTGGAAATAAATTGCTCTGTTACTGTATTAAGAATATTGTGAAAGAGAACAAGAACATCGTCTTTTATTGTTGCTTCTTCTCAGATCTGGCGTGTTGGAACCTTCGTAGCTTTGTTTTGGAGGATGTCATTATAGGGTAGCTGAACCTGTGTCTAATTCGATTAAATTGTGCTCTTCTGGCATTCTTCTTAAAACGTACACCCGTGATTTTGTAAATGATTCAAAGTGCATTTTATTGATGATTTCAACGTAAAAATGTCCTTAAAATAATAAAATACCGATACGCTCACAATACGTGAGTTGTTTATATTGCTATTGAAATCCGATAATGTAGCGACGTGTAAAGCAAATATTTTGAAATGGAAAATTCCTGCTTTTTAACATTGAATAAGGTTTTAATAAAGATTTTTATACAATAAATGTTGAAAGTTAAACTACACTCTTTGATTATATGTAATGTAGGCGTATAAGTGATATTGAAACAGGACTATTAAATTAATCAAGTCTCAATATACTCAAAAAGACTTTCCGGTGTTCTTAAATTTTGATGAACTATATTTAGAGGAATAAACAGTGTGATTGGTTAAAGATGTAAAAGTTGTATATGGGTGAATACGTAGTTCAATTGTTATCAAATAATGTATGGCTTTCCAAAATCAATAGTTTCAGAAAAATAAGGTAATGATAATATATTGGAAAAGAACGTTTTTAGACTGGATTACCTCAAATTAAAATTAGTTTGTTTACTTTTTACCAGTAAGTTTATAGCATTGTGCATTCCAATAGAACAGATAATCTATAGTAACGTATCGTACAGGTCGATTGAAAATTGATGATAAAGTTTTAAAGGTTGCTAACAAATTTAAAATTTAAAAGATCTTCTTTTATTTTATTTATTTTTACCAGTTCAGGAAACTTTAAAACTAGTAACATTTTAACAGGCGACTGATACATCAAGAAGTCATTATAAGTTTCCGCCTCTAGCTTTATTCACATTGTGAGGACGTGCAAAAGGATCATAATCCCACATAGAAAAAAGTTACTCAATAAACTCTATTGCACATACAGGATAAGCAACAAAGACTTACAAGATACCTATAGAATATACTCGTATATACAAGCATATATACATATATGCATGTGTATACACACACACATATGCATAAAATGTATAAATAAATAAAAAAAGTTGTTATTTTAAATTCGAGAACCAAAGAATTCGTTCATATAATTTATTCAATTAGGCACGTACTTTTGAATCGTCGATTATTTTAAGATTATAAGTAATAAACTAATACCGACTCGAAATGCTGTTCTTCTGTGAAAAGCCGGCTCGAAACTCAAGATTTGTTTTTTTTTTTAAATGAAATTTAACAATTTTCAATGTGTACTTTATTATAGCAAACATGTAAATGAGTTAACAAACTAAGTTCTACACATTTTGATCTACTATAAACGCTTGAATGGCATTATAAGATTTATTTAATAATAAAGTTTTAATTAAAGATTTAAAACTGAAAACACGGAGATCTAAGATATTTTGTGAAACTTTGTTATATATGTGTACACTAAGACCGATAAAAGGATTTGTTAATTTTTTTAAGATGAAATTAAGGCATTACGTGCTTAATTTTATTTCTCGTTTTCATCAATTGTCTATCACTATTTTTTTTATAAAGGAATCAAAACTTTGAACATAAATTACACGATATTAAACATTTATTCAGAAGCAACCGTTAGAATACTATTTTCTTAAAAAACATCTTTCTGTGAATCTCTACATTTAAGTTATAATTGGCCCGCACATCTCTTTTTTGTAAATTAAATATAGAGTCGATGTCGGCGTCACTGCCACAAAATAGATAAAATAAGCGAGTCAATCCGTATTACGTCCGTTGTCTTCTTTTTTTAAAATGCAAAGACGGCCAAAATTAGCTATACATTCACCCCTTTAAAGCTATTACAACTATTTCGAATAATCCTGCATAAGAGCCTTAAGTGTAATATTTAACCATAAATGTACAATTTATAGTCTTAAATAATATGATAAAGTTAAGATTACATTTTTAATACTTTGATTAGACGTGATATTGACATTCATATGTGATATTTATAGATATATTAATTAATAGGTTTGAAGGAGGTGGGAATACCGGACCACCGGACCTTTCTTATTCAGAGATCTTATGTCATTGGCCATTTCAAAGCTCGTAAGATTACACCGTTTCAGAGTCTTTACGTTGGAACTGGAAAACTTTATAAGAACATATGATGAAAATGGTTTTACAGGTGTAGGGTTGGCGATCATACTCATTAACAACCTATGCTTTACGAATGACACTACTATCATTAGTGCTAATGAAAAGTAATTCGACGAACTTCTGTAGAGAAAAGCGGTCATAAGCGCTGAATACGTACTTCGATATGAACCGCAGAGAGAGTATAACTAAGCTGAAGTTCGTGGACCGAGCTGGACCATTGCAGAGAATAAGCAGAGAATAAACAAGACATCGAACGAGACGATCAATTTTTTTATCTCGGTTTACTTATCACATCTAGTGGATATTGTGATGCTGACTTGAAATGCCACAGTAATACGGAGAGCGCAAATAATTAAAGTTATAGTGAAAAGGTTGGCGAAAGTATAGAGAAACACGGGGATCCACAGAAACACCAAATTGGAATTAATGTGTGCCCTCGTCTTTTCTATATTACAGTACGAGCGCGAAACCTTGACGTTTAACTCTCGTTCAAGACAAAAGATATACTCGTTCAATACGTGGTGTTGGTGCTATATGAGTCCCGTGGTTAGTGCGCCGCATTAATTCGATTAATCTCAAAGAGCTCAGAATAAATACCCAACTATCCACAGTTTGTTTGCGTAGAATACTCTTTTATTTCGTCAACGTTGCACGGAGGAGCTCTGATAATCTGGAAAGCTAATAGTTGTCGGCAATGTGGAGGGCAAAAGGGCTAGAGGGCAGTCACCTGTCCGGTTGACTGACGCAATTTCAAAAGATTGCAACACCACCGTGAATGGCTCCTTAAAACTATTACAGCATAGAAAAACCTGCAAAAAAATTGCAGCAGAAACTTCGTACTTTGCCATGATCCTCAGATATAAGGAAGCGAAGATAGAGAACGTGATATTGAAACGGAACTCTGTTCAATTTACCAAATAAATAACTTCTCGGTGCCCTTAATTCTCTGTATTTTTTAAAGGAATATATAAATATTACACATACACATGGTATGTATATTATAATTTATTTGAGTATAATCATAAATTTGTATGCCTCTTAATATTATAGATTATAAGATAAAACTTAATCAAAATTTAATTCCTGACATTTAACTGTAATATTTTATTGTAACGTATTTGAGTTTGCTGTGTTAATAATGTAAAAGAATGATTCTTTGTTAAAATTCTGTGTAAGTGCATGTTGTCTGAGGTCATGATTTAACGATACGTAAAACAAACAATATCGTACGAGTTTCCATTTAAGATAACAACGACGCGACGGATTGGTGCGTAGTATTCATTGCGTTTAAGATTTTTTTGAAGGGCATTTTGTTTATTTTTTATATGAATCAATACAATCCAGCAATTGTTAATGTTGCTAATCAATGTTTCAAATCAAAGACGTTAATCTTTTAATATCATCATCTTCATGTTAGCTGTAGATGCCCACTGTAAAGCATAGCCTCTCCCAAAGATCAGAGCAGACTTTTACTATAGGTATGTCGTTTGTACCTAAGCAGCGTCTACTGAGTCATTATCGTCATTCGAGAATCTTTCGGCCTCAACGGCTGCAGGTTTCTCGGGTGATGTGTCCAGTCTACTGCCTCTTCAGACGAGTAATTTTTCTATCTATGTATTTGTTCTTAAATTAGACATTTTCTTCTATCTTCTTCATCATGATATCTCTATAACCATAAGGCTTTGAGGCTTGAAATTTGGTAGGAACATTTCTTTCAGTAGAGGTCAGCTGAGAATGAATTTTACGAAACTCCACCGGCAAAGCGGTTGAGGGTGTCGAAATGAACAAAATTTCACCCGTTTTTTTTAATAATAAGTGTGTATTTTTGAAATATAGCTTTAATAGATATTAAACTTCGCCAGAATTTTTTTTGGCATGTTAAAAATTCACAAAAATAGATTTTACGAAATTACACCCACAAAAAGCAGTGGGAGCCACTTGCAACGGGTGGGGTACAGCTAATATTAGATAAGTGGTTGAGGCCAAGAATTCAAGGGTTCGAATTATAATTTGACTATAGTACTTTTCCGAATTGAGGACTATGAAATTAGAAAAAATATCGGGTAATACGGTAACAAGAAAAAATTTGGCGACGACGACATAATTACACGTATGATATCATTATTTGCCTGTTAAGGTTTTAAATAAAAAAATATAATGATGAATGAACGTTTCAGGAAAGTAGGCTGGAATGGTCTGCCATAGTCTCGTCTTCTGTGAATTGACTGACATACCGCTTTACAGACGACGAGACCGTAACAGGAGAGAGCTTCTCTAAAAGTGTATCGAGTGGCAGTCGAAGACGAAGTTTCCTCTCGGAAACCGTTGTTTAGTCTTGAAGACTTTTTCAAAGTCGTCTGAAGACGTTGGATGCTAGCCGCTTCCAACCGGTCTTTCTAGAAATTTATAGGTAAGACCTCTTAATTCAGCGGCAGAACGTTACGAGTATAATAATGATGAATAAGTGTAGTTGATTTGGGGAATTGTAATTAAATAAGCTCAAAGTGAATGCTATGAAATATGAAACTACTAGATTAAATTTTGACGAAAATAAGGTTAAAAAGTGCTAAAATAAACAAAAAAAATCTTTATAGAATGCCAGCAGATGTAGGTACGTATTAATCAAAGTAAAATAAAACATCCTAATTTGTGTATCAAAGTATCAAAAGATATATTACATATTTAGTTTATTATAGTCTAATAGTTGACGCGAAGACTGTATCATGTGACGCCGAACGTGGATGTGTGGGTGACGAGGGTGTGGTTGACCACACTCGGTGTCGGCTAGCAGAATGCTTTGCCAATTGTAACCACTGCTCTTATGCCAAGGTCGTCAGTACTTATTTAAAGTTATTCTGTTTATTAAAAAGTTTCTTCGTAAACATACGATCTTGTTTATGTAGTCTATTCACAAAACTAATGTATAATTATAAAACAAATATATGTATTAATTATCAAAGACGGTTTATTTTTGACATTTACACAACTTTTGCTATATAATTATAGACATTTACATAACATGCATATTATGTTTTTTCTTTTGCAGTACTTAAGATAAATTCGAATAATTCAAGAACAGACCACAATGAGAGTTAAAACAAAAACAAACTATAAAGGATTAAAGCGCATGTAAAATGCGAGCAATTCTATTTGGTTAAATTTTTTTAAACCACATCTGAAGCCACCAAACCATGAAAATTAAATTATTTCTCCCATCTACATGGGTGAAATGTTTTAATTTTTACTCTGAATAATGAAAATGAAGATACTCTCCTGTTCACCTTAAAATAGTCGTCACATATATGTACAAAAGTCATACTTAACTTCAGAATTTACCTATACCGACCGAAAAAAGCCTTTCTGGGTAAAGTAAATAGAGCATAAAGATATGTCTTTTATTTTATGTGTTTTATTAAGCGTTTGAGCATATATATTTATGCTAAACACTCATGTATGCTAACACTTTTTCATTGGGTTTGAAAAGTTAGGTTGCTGAGGAACTTTAACTTAGATTTCTGCAGTAGTTTGTTCAGAGGAATTGTTACGGATGATTGGGACCTTATGGTTCTATAGTGGAGACACAGACACAGACACAGACCGGTAAGCGCAACGTAACATGTCCACTTACAGAGTGGAGAGACGACCTTTTTAGCGTCGTCGGAAGCCGCGACAGAAAGCTGAATGCAGACCTATTCCATCCACTTTTAACGGAAATTTATGGGGGAGGCCTATGTCCAATAATGGATGTCCAACGGCCGAAACCATGATGATGATGATGATGGTAATGTTATAGGTTGTGATATAAGCTATGATTCGTTTCCAGATGTTCTATATATATGTACAAAAGATATAATTCTAATTCCACTAGACAGCCTCACTCATTGAAGACGTGAGTAGTAACGTCATCGTGAACAAGTGGAACAATGATTGTAAACAAATATTTGTTTATGGCTATTGTAAATTCATAATGTCCTGTGACTGTAGCCATAGTAAATATGCTTTATTCATTATCTTGCCCACTGTTTATGATTTATCTCGTATTAGGAGTCATTGAACTGTAATAATTATTATTATGATCGTTTCAACCATAGGAAGACCATTGCTAGACATAAGCTACACACTCAGAATTCACATAAGACATGTTTTTTTTTTATTTAAAATCATTTTAAATTTCTTTATTTGTATGCTTTACTTGACTCATAATTCATAATCAACTTTTACAAGCCTTATCATTTTCTACTCCTAAATCTTATTTGCTGATATAACAATCAGCATCACTTTTTTCCGCCATCTTGACATCGACAGTAACCTGCGTCATGCGTATTCTGTCAACTTTATATTTTTAATTATACTATCGTCTAATAAGCATATATCTCAGAGTACAATGGAGAGGACTATGCAGAGAGCTTCGCTGTAAGATCGAGATTTGCAGATGAACCAATGTTGGAGAATTACTCGTCGGAAGTGGCAGTGGGCGGGACACACTTGGACCAACGGCCATTAGAGCTCAAAAGGTTCTTGATTGGCGATAACGGTCCAGTAGGCGCAGCGTGGCCTACCAGTATATGGACCGACAACATAGTCATAGTCGCGGAAAGTCGTTGCATGTGAGCAGTGCAAAAATGGTCATCAGGCTTATGCCTTTGCAAAAAGGCTAAAAAAAGAGGAGAAGAAGATTTCGATAGCTCAGTAATTTCATAAAGACCATTAATTAAAAACATATTTTCATTTATAATTAGATGCACATAAGACAAGCTTATGCTTTGAAATATAACCAGAGTTAGTTTTGTGTAGAGAGCATGGGTTTGTTTACAAGAGCCAGCTTGGGATGCACGTCATTCGGTGTCAGTCAATTTTAGATGCATGTAAACTTTTATATGCGCGTGCCAATTTTTCGTATCCGCCCGCTCGTCGCGCCAACCCCGCGCCACGTCCTGCATTTGCACGGTCCTCTTATTTATAGATTAAGCGTGACATTGTTTTATATGCCGCAAACGAAACGTACTGGTAATTTTCCACAAGAAAGCCATTAAATGATAAAGAAGAAATTGTTGACTATAATTGTGTTTATTTCACTTATAATACGCAACTTAATAAAAATTAATATTTTAACGCGGTTTCCCTTCAATTTCTTATCAAAATGATCACTTTATGCAGGTTGATCGGGAATAGGTTTAAAGATGACAAATTCGTTATATGCATTCTCTAACTACTTAAGCTTTTACACCTATAATCAATCAACCTGCACACATTCGCGTTTAATCACCTCGTAAAATCACACGACGATATTATACATTTACCGTTATACACTAACATGTTAAACACTTGCTAGATAACACTTCAATAGATGAATTATATATTTTTAATATCGCAAGCAATTGTTGTTTTGCGGGGAGAATGTACGAATAGTATTTTTTTAGCTTTAAATATCGTTTACATTTATAAAAAGTGATTGCTTATAGGTGCTATAGCTTTTAATGGTGTATATATGTACGTTAATTTAATTTCCTATCGGAATGCAACTTGTCAATAACTTCTGGCGGTACAAAGTTTGAATACGATATAGATAACGTTATTTTTACTGCTAAACAAAGTTTTCAAGTCTATATTGGATGTAGGTGAGTTCTTTGAGCATTAAATGATATTTTTACTCATTAATGAGATGTTTTGAATGTAATTATAATATTTAACTATAATAATAACATATTTAATGAACTACTAGACATTCTATTACACCTAGTAATTTATGATTGATAATGGATGTTTATCTTGGGCGAGCGCGGCACTCACATCGGCAGCACTTTCTTCGCTAATACTCCGGCTCGGTCAGAGCATCAGTCGGTCTCATCTCGTGTCATGCGTCGCACAGCCAACGGGATCTAAGTGCTCACCGAGACGTTGATAACGTTTGTTCGAATTTCAGTTTGTGCACTGTACTTGATTGTTTAGTGGACTGCTAATGAAATGGATTTAAGGGTAAGTACCCGCCTTTTTTTATTAAATTTAGAACAAGATATTGATGGTCGAGGAAAAAATATTTCAAACCGGTAATTCAAAACAATTTTTACCATTTTATTTATTATAATTTTCTTTCCATTCCTTACTCATTGGAAATTAAATAATTTATTTTAAATGAATACTTAGATACATTTAATGTTAATTTGTTCTTAAAATAATCATTACTCAAGAATTTGCCTCGAATGATAAGACCGACCTCCTATTGTACTTTCTCTCTTATTATAACAATGTTTATTATTTCCGATCTTACGTGTATATTAAAGACAATTAAATAATATTTAAATAAGATTATGTTTTTATAATAAAAATTAAAATTGGCACTTTACTTAACTTTGTTAGTTACCACATTCAAAAATAGAGAAAATTTAATCAAGGATCAATGAAATGGTAGTCTATTAAATATTCTTTCGTGAATACTGTTTGGAATTGAATTTCATATTTTCCGTGTATTAATAATATTAACGAATGAAGACAGTTTAGTTACATATTAACCGTTATTTAATAGTCTGTTTGGTATCCACACTCCCGCCAATCTATATAGGACGTTTATTTATTGAGCTGATTTATTACTGCTATCGGAATATTCCTTTTGCTCGCACATATATTTTTATACTCTTATACCGATAAATAAAATGAATTATAGTAAACGAAACATGTTTGTTATTTTAGTTGGTAGAGATGATAAATAGTTGGAGTAATTTCGGAGACGAAAGTCGTGATTTCAAATCTTTGAATTACATGAACTCAAAGCTTGTTTCTAGCTTCACGTTCAAATGATTTAAGTTGTGTTTATTACTATTACACGTATTAAAATCTAATATGTGGAATTGTAAAGAAAATTAATTAACTACGATAATTTAAAGTCGTTATTGTAATTAATTAGTGTGGACGTAACTGTAAAGCTGTTTTTCTTGAGATATTTTCCGTATAGAGAATAGATATGTTAATACTGAAACATACCAGTATTTTCTTGTTGAGGTCAGTATTGCCTAATATAACAAATATTTAACATAATCTGTTACAACGAACTACTTAAACGTAGCTAAAATTTCTATACTTCAAGATCGAAATAAATCAATAACTATTAGAAAGTACTATTACTAGGTAGTATTATTAAAGTACTTGCTTTTGTGTGTTTTTGTTTACCACCGTAATATTCTTGGTAACTTTTGCTATCTTTATATTAAGAGATAGTCACACAAACGAGTTTAGTTCATCTGTTCCTATCAGGAGAAGAGAAAACTGTTCATTTCATTTATAGGGCTCTAGTATTGTCATACTTTATTAATAAATATGTACATAAGTTTATTTTAATTATATGATATAAGCAGTGAAGAAATTTTATTACAACAAATAATATTTATGTATCGATACGGATGTTTATGTTTTATGTGTTTATTTGCGTTTTTATCTATATTGCATGTTATAGTATCTTGTTTTAAACATAATACTATTCTTGTATCATATGATTGATTAATGATATATTCAGTAAACATTTAGTTTAAAATTATGATTCATAATAATCCCATTTTTTTGTTTATGTATTTATCACTCAGAGAATATAAGTGAGTAGAGACTATTTTTGGAATCTATTAATCCGCCCTTAATCACATTTTTATTTAGTCAAAAAATAGTGTGAATTATTAATAAAAACGGTTTTTTTTATTGTTATTTGCCTTTTGATGTCTTGTGTGCCAACAATAGAGATATAATAGGACTTACACTTTGTTTTTAATGACTGGTTATTAACGTTATACTATTACCTATTAAAATTATAAAATTATCATGTGTCAATTTGTTGCTTGTCGTTCTAGTCTATCATTATATGATTTTGCTCAGAAAAATGTTTGCAATATTTAAAAATTTACTTTTATGTCTAGAGCAAGTACCTCAGTTATCAATTAATGGTACACTGATATTACATTTATCATAAATCATTATATTTTGTTTCTTGGAGTTTTGATGTGGTTTGATTGGTAGAAGTTAGAAGTTAGAATAGTAATAATTTTTTTATACTGGCAAGGCGGCCTTTTCATAAAAAGTGACACGCACTGGTGCAATCCAATAGGAATCACAACGTTTTTGTTCACCGACTTAAGAAAAAGGTTGGTGAATCCATATTCTCTAACTACAGCGTCTTTCAAACTGAACACAGTAATAATTGAGTATTACGATGTATAAGTGGCCCACCTCGTACCCACTAAGAAAGACTCTTGTTAAGGAAACCACCTGTGTTTCAAAACGTGAGTAGAGACTTCAGGAAAGCGATATAATTTCTAATACGAAGGAATAATATCACATTGCTTACTGCAAGCTCTGTTTAATAAAAATGCAAGTATAGTTTTTTTAAGATCATTTAAATTCGTACTACATAAGTCGTGTTTTCTGAATTGATTTTATTTTTAATGAATTACTATCAGTTATAATTGAATGCATTGTGTAGACGAATGTTTTGAATGAACAAAAGTAACCGACATCGTCAGGCGAATTGTCAATTTGTAATGTCAGTGAGCGGGCCACATAGCGAGCAGAACCCGCTAGGGCGTTAAGGTTCTGGTTTTACTGGAAATCTACGGGGGTAGGCCTGTACCTGCCTATGTAGCGGTGGATGTGTTACAGCTAAAATGATAACGATGAACTACAAATGCTTTCTTATTGACAATAAAAAATGTTACTGATTTTACCCATAGGTTATCACAGAACGTTGAAAAATGGTACATAGCTAATTAAACGTCTTGGAAAAGTTGATTGACCATAATTGTATATTGTGGATTTATTTAAAAAGTCGACCGTCTATCTCTTTATGCATATAACGCTCATTACGAACGCAGCCGGATTTAATTACCTCATTTTACAGAGGTTGCACTCTTCTTGGTGATAGCCTCTATGTGGTAAGCAATGGTCCATATAAAGTATGTATATATTTGAATATAATTAAACCAACGACTGGATCACTTTGTGTCTACGGGAGGGGCTGCTTTGCATTTAATAGAAACTATCGAAGCTGAACCTAATTCGATGGACAGCGATTCTCAAAGTTTATAAATTTTTCCCTTTTTTAATTTTTTTTTATCTATTTTAAGTAGATAATAGGCAAAATTAAAAAATGCTCGCGTAAATTATTAGGAATAAACCAATATTTATTTTTATGGTGAAAATGCATATATGTATATAGCTTTTTTACATCAAGCAGATGAAGAGCTTGTTCTAATGTGTAATTTTATAGGACTTAGGTTAGTTTGTAGTTTGATAGGAGCAAAGTTAGCGAGATTTCTAAATCATTAACACGGTTGATGTTAATGA
This sequence comes from Battus philenor, assembly GCF_028537555.1. Taxonomy (NCBI): domain Eukaryota; kingdom Metazoa; phylum Arthropoda; class Insecta; order Lepidoptera; family Papilionidae; genus Battus; species Battus philenor. Next base: position 9,030,949 of record NW_027181678.1, on the reverse strand, counting down.
TTTTGAAATCTTGTTTCTCATAGAAACTAGCATAACTTGGAGGCACAGATTTTTTTAAATTCATAGCATGAGGAAACAACCCTTCATTATGAGTGAAACGATTTCTTTATTATTATATGAAAATACGCTTTATTTTTTCACATAAGTGTTTTAATGTTTTTAAACTAAAAATGTAAATAGTAGAAAAATACTTCAAAAAAATGTTCACGGCCGACTTACAAAAAAATGACGTAATTATCATTACTATACTAGTATATAATATATTGTATGATAATGAGTCTGGCCATAAATATTGTAATATATAAAAATAACCAAAAAACTTTTGAGTTTTGCATCTGTCATTTTTATATGATTGTTCATTGTGTATTTTAATTTTCGCGCTAATATATTGTAAAACATTTTGTGATATAACATTAGTTTGTAACAGAAAAATATCTAATCGAAGCAGTAAGGGTAAGAATTTGAAGAAATCCTGCCCGAAAACAAAACATTTTATCTCGGGAGATGAAAATAGCATCTAGAACCATTTTGCATATTTTAAAAGATAATTTAGAACTTGCAGCATATAAGAGACGCACTGGTCTTAATTGATAAATTAAAAAAGTATAAGATGGTAAAATGAAAACAACTACTTAAACGGTACACCAAGAGAGGTCACAGAAAAGTATTGTTTACGAATGTCCTTAAAAACAACATGCTTAATAACCAACAATGATCCTTTCAGCAAAACTCGACTCCGGGTTGTAGAGCTTGATCCACCCCATCATGGTTAGAAACAAATGTTCCGGACTTCACTGCTGCTGAACACTGGCCGTCATCTAGTCCTGATATTAATCCACTGCTTAACGGTTTATGGTCAGTTTTAGAGAGTAAGGCTTGTTCTAAATGCCATGATAATTTAGAGTCCCTAAAACATTCCATACGATTAGCAGTAAAGGATTTTTCTATAGAAAGAGAGCGTGCTGGTATTGATTTAAGGAACAACGATTAAACAACTGCAGTTTATGAAACCAATGGAGATCACATCATGGTTTTATATTAATATATTTAACTAACACACTGTAATAGTAATAAATTTTAAGTACAATAAAAATGTTTTTTTTTTGTTACAATATTTATGGGAAGTTAAATATATACATGTATATGTCTATTTTGCGTACATAATTTTCCCTTCTATTTAAGTATGTGTTTATCCCAAATTAAATTATAAATATAATTAGGTACATAAAGTAAATAATATTTTATACATGTTGTATTCCTTCCTTTTTATGTCCATATATTCACCTACCGGCTCTTCACCAGCTTGAGTAGACTGGTAGAGATTGTCTATAAGGTATGACTTCCACCATTACAAAATGTATGTATGAAGTGATATGTATAAAGATTTGTCGAGCTCAATAAAGTAATATAAGGTATAAACGGAATCATCTCGTGTTTTGTTTTCTTTGTCCTTTATTACTTATTTTGAGTCAAAAAACTATCTCCTGAATACTATCTCATAGTATAAGTTTCATAGATGAATGAAAATAATATTAAAACTATTGCGTGCGTTCTATAAATGTGTTATTAAAATATGCGTGTTGTAATGTCATGCATTGTTTTGCAGTCCCTTTAAATTATAGTCCGATACATGAACCGTGAAGGTATGAATGAAATGTTGTTTTGTCTGATGCAGTCACGGTGTTTGCCCGTCGCGCTGCGCTGCGTCATGCTCTTGTGGGTGGGTCATACTTTGACGTTATACAATACGAACTTATTTCGATGGTTAACACGCAATTTACCTTTATAGACATTCCGCATTTAGATCGTAGTACTGAAGGTTTATTGGATAAATTGCAGCAGATCTTTGCGTATTTCTGAGGCTCTGGTAGTATAAATATTATAAATAGAAAAAAATATTACTAAATAATAACAAAAGATTTTTGTTTAGTATTTTTTATATGGTGTGCAGGTATTTTTATCTCTTAAACGTTACTCTATATCACTTATGATGACACTGGATACACCCGTTTCCCACCGTTCCTTTTGAAAATCTATGGGTGAGGCTTTTCCAATAGTGGACGTCGTATGGTTTAAATTATGATGATGGTGACGTATCGACTTCTTTATTATGTCAAAGATAAAGTTTAAATTGTTTTACTACATGAGATTACTACAGTAATTTAGAATCATCTGCTTAAAATTAAGTTTAAGCTAGTTCTTTACTCGCGTTATCCAATATTTTAAAGTTTTGTAGAAATTTAAATTTGGTGACGGAGTTGTTTTGGCAATTAAGACATTTACATAATTTAAAGAATGTAATTGATTTGGCAGAACAGAAAATGCGTGATACGTATTGCAGAAACAATCCACGCTATTTTCCGCCAGTGTCGTTGAAGGTCACGATGCGCGCCCTGTTACGTATAACATAACAAGCTCGTTGACCGGTGCGACGCTTCGCAAAATTCATTCGAATTTAATTTAGTGATATTGTTTAGGCGCAATATAAGCTTGCAGCTCTAGAAGTTTAACAATCAAGTGCTTCCAAGTATCTTTTTATTTGGTTATGATACGATATGGAGTAATTTTTAGAATTTATTGATGTTGCTTAATATTCTGATTATTAAATGGTTATTTAAAGAATAATAATTACCAATTAACTTTTTAAATTAGATTAAGTAATGTAGAGGAATACATTTGTTGTTGATCTGATTTTTATTTTCATAAATCATGCATCTTTTTTAAGTTAACCTAGTGGATGTGTGGTTGTCTCTCACTAAAATTACCAATAGTCCTGTAATTTACTTTCTTTCGATTTCCTATATATTTTTTGGTAATATTTTAAATTGTTGTAATATATTTGACAATCCTTAAAATAAAAATTTAATTATTTCAGCCGGTAGTTAAGCTTACATTTTAGTATGATGCACTTATGTATTTATTCGAAAAATACTATTTGGAGTATTAAAAGGAAAGTCAATTGCGCTTTGTGCAGGATCGCAACTCTTTAACTTGGACTTAAAATGTGGGTTGTGTATTTTAAACGCTGTTTTCGATTTGAGAACATTCGAGTAAAGAGTTTACTCTTAACTCATTTACTGGAAACGCAGTCGTGTATCCTCTGGTTATGAGAACATAATTTTTTTTTATTCTATAGCTACTGGATTTCTACGATGAATTTGTTAACCATTATATTTATTGTGTGTTCCTCTTAATATTCTTTTGGTATATTTCGTAGTAGTTATACTGTCTGTAGCATATGCCCAGCAGTGTATGTGTATATTTTTGGTTGAAAAGATGCCGATGGTGATGTTATTATACTTATGTTACATATTCATTAATATTTTTTTATAATTTATATAACGTGAAGTGTTCTCATTAAGGCTAAGAATTAGACCTGCTTTTTTCTAGCAGTGCTATCTAGGTATTTAAAAAATGAAGCTAGTTTATGTAACACCGCGTTTGTGTCAGCCAGTTTGACATGTGTCTTATCGCAGATGGTGCGTCTTATTAACCCAGAAGCATCACTTGTTATAACGCTATTTATTTCGCAATACAATAATATTTGTGTACATCCTATACCTATTTAGTCTCTTGAAAATATAAAATTACTGTTAGATTCATAAGTTACAATGTATTCCAGAAAACATCATCATTATGTCAACCGATAGATGACCACTGCACTCTTCTTTCTCTAGGATCACCCCGATGAACGATCTTGCGCTGCCTGCATCCAGTGACTTCCCATGACCTTGACTATGTCGACGATTCACCTGGTAGTCTATTCACGTTGTGCCTACCAAATCGTAGTCGACAACTCCAGAACCTTTCGGCGCTTCAGACGAGAAAATCTCCGACCTTGATTCTTTTGCGGATCTTCTCACATCTGTTTCAATCTCACAGCTAAGCTCTGAGCATAGCTCTTTCCATAGCTCTCTAGAAGATCTTGAGCTCTCTTATAAGACTCATCGTAAATTAAGCAAATTAATCATTTAATTCTATTACATTGTACACACAAGTACCAAATTGTAAACTAGCCTAGATATTATACTTCAAAAAATCTATTTCGTTCTAACATACTCACATATACATGATTTGTATACAAGGAGTTGGCACTCGAGAACGTGTTATAATTAAAAGTTGTACAACGTTACGTAAACGCTTTTTAAAATATTTTACGTGCTTCATTGTGATAGTGATACCGTTTTTAGAATTAACATGAGTATTAACATATTGTTAATTATTAAGCAGACGAAAAAGCTATGTCATTTCTCCTTCTTTGTTATATTCATTAATTAAATTTGACAATTCACCGGGCTCGAATCTCTTTACTACTGTTTATAATCTAGGTAATGGTATGTAGTTTCATATAAAGATTGCTTTTTGTAATCTGGATTTGGCTAGAAGAAAGTCTTTTGCGGATGCCGTCGATTAACAAATGATGTAGTATGTTTAATATGTTATATTAATGCATAGATTATAATGTATATTACGTGATGTAGGCAGAAACATGCGTTACAAATGTATATTAGACAAAACTATTTCGGTAGCTATCGATTCGGCTGGTGGCCAAAGCGCAAATGTTATATTTACGAGACCAGCGGACGTACGTAAAACTTTTTATGGTGTGTCCGTTTAAAAGCATTAACAGTCATGTGATTCTTATGACTGGCGAAATTCGAGTCATAAAAAAGCTAATTTTTTTTACATCCTTTAAAATTACGTTATTACATATAGTTAATAGCCAATGTTATATAAAATAGATTAAAAAAAAAACGAAAATTTCCAACCATAAGCATATTTTTTTTTCTTTTCACTTCTCTTACCTTATCTTAGTTGATTGGTTATTGGAATTCGGTCTTTGTGCCTGTGGACGCAACTCGACAATTACAATAAATACTAAAAAGTAAGTTGTAAGCTACATGCGTTCTATAATAAATTTTAAAGTAGTAATAAAAAGCTACATAAATGCATGCTTCTATTTTTATAAATCCAAGTCCCGACAGACAATGAAGTTATTGGCCAGTATTGTAAAAGAATTCCAATAGGCAAAATAAATTATTGTGATACATTTTGGACTGATCATTCTATTTTTTGATTAAAAATTAAGTATTTAAATTAATTTTGCGATTGATAAATACGAACCGATGCTGCTGTTAAACGACAATATGAATTAGCAATGTGTAAACTATCAAACACGCAGTTTCAATAGCCATCATAATTTTTCGAAGTTGCTGCCGAATTTCCTAATTTTTTTTTTATAAGAACTGTAGACCAACACTTAAGATGAAAAAGATAAATGATCTCAGACTCAAGGTATGGGCGTGACCAAGTGAAATAAGAGAAACATTTATGTACTATACAGAGGGTAACACAAATGATGGATCAGACATGGCCTTGAGGTGTATCAATACCTCTCCATTTCTTTCCTATGCATGTTCCATTTTTAATGATTTCGGGGATATCTGAGAGTTTGTGATTTTTTTTCAAAACGTCCGATTCCTTCAGAGAACTTTGTGAGAATATAACAAACTGTTATGAGTTGCTTTATAATTTATTTCCTACAATAAATATTTGCAGTTTTGTGACGGAATAATTTCTTTTTAATCGCGCAATCGTCTACCGTAAAATGTCCATCGCAAGTTCATGGTCATTATTTAATCGTTATCACATGTTTTCCGACAAAATTAATTGATAATTTGGGAATGTCATAGATAATCTATAACTACTGGATTTAGTTAATTTATAAGCGTAAACAGTTATTATCAGTTTCACCATGAAGCGTACTGTTAAATTGAATTTTTATTTAAAAATATTGTTTTTGTAAACATATAATTAAGAATTTCGGTAAAAAATAAAAAGTTCTTAGTGACAGATATTGAGTAACTGTTTTATAATAATAAGCCATTATTAGCATTTTTTGGATATTTCGTGCGACCGCAAATCGTGAGAAGGTACCAGGGTCACATAAAACGTCGATGACATCGTTTATCGGCGCGACCTGAGATTACATTGCCTGATCGTGGCCCATAAGTCGCGGCGTGGCGGCCCTAGCCCGGGGACATGTGCCCGCTTTGTTCCAAGTGGTCCGACATGTTCCTATAATGTTCTGTTTAATTTTGAACCATTATTTTATTTATTTTAAATATATTGTCTCTTTTCGACATTATTCTTCATCTTTTAACTTCACTATTCTCTGTTCGTTGAGATTATGTTAGTATTAAAACTCAGCACTATACCTGTTTTATTTATATAACTACATCGTGAATTAAAAGGTATTAAATATTAAATTCGTTTATATGAATCGTTCCACAACAATTTGAATGAGAACGCAGGTAAAGCAGTCTCTAAGAAATTTGGGTTGCATAGTGAAGAGACAGCGATACAAGCTTGCTTCTACACAAGATTAAAAGACATAGCTGATGTAATATTTGTAGTTTGTGTTATAATTACTAAGAGGGTGCAATTCGATTCACCAGATGAACAGTTCCATTGATTCTCAAGTTTAAAATAAGACAAACAAAAGTGACAAGTTGATCCTTGATGATGTTTTGGCAGTCTTTTGGCGTTAGTGGCGGCAGTGTTACTTTTTGTTATAAAATAAAGGCGACTAAACAGCGAAGCTATTTTTATTTCCATTCAGATTACACCGAGCTAAGCAGAGAAATCTCCTGAAGCTCTTCAGTACAGTCGTCCTTAATATTATAGAGCCAAACCACCAATTTTCAATAGAAGATTTTGTGCAAGTAAATTTTTATTAATGATTAAAATAATTTATAACATATCGAAGCTGCTATTTTAATGTTGTTTTTAAATTTTGCTATTGATATGAAAAAGGAATATTCTAATTGCACATTAAAAGAATCATTAAATATAATTAGACGATTGAATGAAATAAATGGAGATCATAATGTTTTGATGTGAGAAAACCTTGATTAATTATATACCTTTTCTGAAACATTCTGTTTCAAATAGCGTTTACCTGTTTCTGAAAGCGATAATATGCACTTTTATCTATTAGGGATGTCGTAAATGAGTGATTGCATTGCAAGGGTTTGCAGAAACTATATTAAAAGTATAATTAAAATTTGAAAGATATTAAGAAGGAATTTATGTGGTGACCTATTAACAACTATAAATAGCCGAATTACATAACCGATACATTATTTAAAGTATTTATTGAACAAGTTATTACGCATTTACAGATTAAATCTCTTTCATGAAAAGTTTATAAATATCTACGGTGGATCAGCTATAGGTATAAAAGCATTAAATTGCTGTCAATTAATGTATAATATCAAAAATGATTGGTTTCAAAGAAAATAAATAACGCTATAATTATATAGTAAAAGAGCGTATTCAAAATTCGGTTTACCTCATACTTATTAAAATTAATTATTATTCACTATCTATCCTTGCAAACTTTGTACTAACAGAACTTATTGGCTTGAGCCTGATTGGCCATTGATCACTATGTACAGGGATTGTATGTGTGTAAAAGCTGTAAAGCTGACAATGCATTCACTCGTTTAAAACTTTTACACATATTGGTAAAAGGCGTTTCTTGATCTTGAGCACCTGGAGAGAAAAATTATATGTCATGCGTTAAAAGATTTAAAAAAAATTATTCAACACAACGATCGGACCACATACGATGCGATTGAGCACAATCTGCATATTGAATCGGGTAGCGTACGTGATATTCTTCATAAGAACATTTGGATAAGACAGATTATTTCGATTACTTTTGATCAGCGGGCGCTTCATAGAGACTATTGGACCAACTTTTGAATCATTATATTAACAGCTAATATGGCATCGTTTGATATCTTTTTGTTTTCTAAAATTAAACAACCAGCACAAGGGTATACAATTTTAGACGACAGAAGATGTGTTGCGAGAGAAAGTCCCTCAGGAAGTACATTAACAATGGTTAAAACGCATGCAACTTTATAAAGATGGTGGAGAGTTCTTTAAAAATATTTAAAAACATATGACCTACTAAAAAAATGGTGAAATTGAAGTATGTAGAGGCTCGAGTCGAGGCTTCCAAGGGAGCCCCCGAGCTTTGATACCTTTAAAGAAGTGTGAAGCTAAGTGCCCTCACCTCTCGCACCCGTAGAATCTGCGAATGTTATGTGGGCAGCAAAGCAAGTCAGGTTAGAAAAAAAACCCATTTCCCGGATATAACAAATGATAAAAATCTTGTAACATTAAATGACACAATAATCCATTTATAATTAGAATGATATTGGTATAAGTTGATATATTGCGTATAGGTATATGCACATGCTAAACTAAAATATAGACGGAAGTCGTTGGTAACAATTCCAGTAGTGCTCAAGTCGGTGGTTTCAAATAACTGTTGATTATAATAGATAGATGAAGGTGTCCGTACCAGGGCGCTATAAGGGACCGGTTTCGGGCGACTAGCGCATTCCAAAACCACTGTTTATTCCTTGCTCTTAGGTTAGCTAACACACCAGCTGTCATTGGATTTCAGTGACAATTTGCATTGCGTGTTTGTAATACACACGCAAGACACGTTTTCCGCGAAAACGTTATACAAAGAGCAATATTTTAGTCGATTTATTTAACAGTCAGACAGATGATAGCTCACTTACAATTCATTTTATCGTGCTCGAGGCATTTTGTAGAGTAAAACAAGCGCAGCGTCTGATAATTGTAGTCATTATAGATACAAGAATGTTATGCGTTGTGATTATTTCTAGAAAAACATAAAAGAATAAACATTTTCATATACTTTTAATGAGTTTTGATAATAAGTTTATTTATTTACGATTTTTATTAAACGGTATTATGTAAATGAATATATAAAAAGGTTTAAATTATGTTATTTTTTAACGAATCGAAGTAATAATATCGTTTAACATGTATTTTTTTTATTTAATGTGGTTGCAATAATTTCGAGATCATATCTGGTGTTGTGCAATTACGGTCTGGTATATATTATTACCGCTAAGATATCGTCGGGCGCCTGATGGAGTTTATTTCTGGTACACGGAGATATTACTTGAGCCTGTATCGGTGCAAAGCTTAATGCAAAAGTAGCGAGCGTGCCCTGTCTATATCTATATCTATATTTATCTGGATAATCTAAATCAAATCTCTCTATCTTTAGTAGACTTGTCAACCAATAATTCGCCTTGTTAAGTTAGGTAAGGATTATTTGACGTATTGTCCACGCGGTCGTGATTAATTACGTTTCATAGATCATTTAAATCTCTTTCCGTTAATACAAGATCGGTTTCTGTTAATATAGGTTGATGTAGGATTGCTTAAGAGAACTCGTGTCTCAGCTTCAAATTAAGCTCATTTATTCATAAAATATTAAGTACCGTTGGAAATGTGTACAGGATGATTGGTTATAAGCTTTAAAGTGATGAATGTATAGCTCATTTGATGCAAATTAATTTATGGTACACCCTATCCAAAAATCGATGATTTAAGAAACAATAAATAACGTAATGATATTACAGCAAAAAAAGCGTTTTCAAGATTCGTATTACTAAATATTTAAATTAATTATTGCTTACCATCTTTCCCTGCAGACTTTATGCTGCCAGTTATTGGCATGTTGCATTCCAATAGAAAAAATAAATGTATAACTTATTTCTAAGACATCACGTTATATGGGGAAATATTGCCGTATAAACAATCATCTTGTATACAAACCTAAACCATGCTATGATGTAATAATATAGTTAACCATTTGAATTTCGTCTTTTATGTTAAAAATTGTTTTAATTCTTATTATTTGATTGTACCTTTCAACTCACTAACTTACATTGCTTCACAGCTACGTATGGATTTAATTAATGAAAATCTTTTGTAGATATTCTAAAGCTCTATTGATATTGAGTCCATGAATTGATCATGATTTTAATAACTTCAGATATTTTTTTCTTAAACTACTTGAAATTGCTAAAGCAATGTATTTTTTTATATAAAGGTGTTTTTTTTAATTTCTATGTATGCGACTTGTTTGTCTACAATGTTCTAAGCTATTATTTATATTACGTTTTATATACCTATCTTTACTGTTACCCCTTTGAATTGTAACAAAACTTTTTGTTAACTCTTTACGAAGCCAATTACAGAAAAAGTGGATTTTCTATTGTATACAATAAATTATTGTTTTTACCTATAATTATCTGTTCAGTGACAAATTTTGTGACAATTTTCAACCCGTCGTTTGGAGCACTGCATTTACGCACCCTGGAAGGTGCCATTTATCATTATGAGATCATCTGAACGAATGTGGAATTGAATAAATTTATACAATTCTTGAATCATTCCAATGTGGCCCTAATGCAGTTGTCGTAAGATGAAAAGTTGCTTTTACATTATTTATTGAACGTATGCGTGTATTGTTCTCGCTTTAGTAGTCCCTAATCTGGGACCCTTTACGATAAAAAGTTATGCTTCTATTTTCGGAATAGTGTCCTTTCGGCATCGATAAACGATGGAATAGAGATTGGTTTTGATTTTTGTAACTAATCATGGTTTTAAATTTTAGAAGGCCAAAAATAAAAATATCATGTTATATAAACAGATACAAAGTATCACTTTTATTTTAACAATAAATGTAAAAAAAACAGTCGTCGCATTATAACTGGGAGTACATATCGGGTAGAGTACATGCGTATTATATAAAATAAAGAATCGAGCCTTGAGATTTTAATGTTTATTATTGTTGAAAGCTTAAACTGCGTTTATATAATGTAGTAGAAAAACAGTGGCCCACGGAGAATGATAACTCTTGCAACGATTACATGAATGTTTATTCTACACACTTTGAATTGAATCGAAAAGTTTCTTAGATTGAGGTTAACGAGAAAGTGCGCTTCATAGATTTCGCTTGTAGTAGAAAACTATGGTGGTTAGCGATGTGACATTAATATTCCGTTATTATATATAATTATGACTAAATTAAAAGGGTCACAGTTACATCATATATTTAACAAGATGTCACTTTGGTGAATTAGAAGTTCAAAAATTTTATTGGTAATCATTCTCTAATAATTTACCTTAATTGAATGTTTAAATGTTTGCTATAATATATAAAGTAAATAAACCAAAATAAACATACTTATTCCACATTTAAAAAAAGTTTATGTATTTTTTGCATTAAAGTACAACTATCTTTGGATTATTATTTCTGTTTACTAGTTTTATCAGTTTTAACATTATGGAAGGTTCCTAATTCCGCTTTCTAATGTCTCTGTTTATTATGACAAATGAAAGTAATTTACATCCACTATCTATACATAAATTCAATTAGACTTATTTACAATGACTTAATTACAGTTTATGCATCTTTGTCTTTTCACTATCATCAATGTTTCTTTTTCATATTTCTATCTATAAAAAATATAAGGCATTTTAATTTATCTCTTCTTATACTTACTAACATAAATATTATGCTCAAATTAAGGGAGTTTTTAATGAAATATTAAAAAAATAATCGAAAATTTTAAAATTGAAGAACGGCAGGAGAAAATACTTTTATTAATTTTTAATTCCTTATTATTGGTTAAAGAATTTAACATATTTCTTTTAAGTAATATAATTATTATTTATCCGTCAGGGTTATTCATATGAGCCGGTTATAACGCATGGCGGCGGAGGCAGTCTCGAGGGCACCGCCGCATCACAAGTGATATGCGTGCAAGGCACGCAGCTCAAGCGTGCCTCTATTTCTGTTTACTTTGTTTTTGTAATTGTGAACATTACCTATCAACTTAATCGATATTATGTTACCGTTTATAATTATGTAAACAGAGCTTAATGAGGCAAAACGTGATGATTAATTTTTACTAATTTGTCTATGGGCAGTGCCGTTGCGCCGGCGCTAGTTTACTGTCATTCGCGTTCCGCGTCGTCACGGAGTGCTCGTGTGCGACATATTATTCGTCGGTCAGAATTCTTCACTTACCCTCGATATATCGACTGACCTGCCGCGGAACATCGGATATTTTTATTTCAACACGCGATCGTCGTGTGACAGTTATCGTTAGTGGATGCGTTGTACTAATAATGAATATAATCAATGAGTAAATATAATTTGTAACACTTCGGTCTGGATGTGGCCGTGATAGATGGATCATAAATGTGAACTAAATAGTGAGTTCAACTCCCCGAACATTAAAATGTCGCTGGAACATCAAATGCCGGTCCTGATGAAAGAGGTAAAATTATATGTGTATATTACAACGTACTACAAGCTAACCACTTAACGGTAAACACGTTAATAGGGCAAAGTTTTTACTTTTTTTTGTAATCGAATAACTGTTAAAAACATATTTAATATATTGTTGGATCTAAATAAAAAAGTATTTACTTCCCCATTCATGTCATTTTTATGTATTTTATGTTTATGAGTAAAATATACAATAAACAAAACATTCTTAAAGTATTTATTACCCGATATTGATAAAAGGTTTAAACATGTTCATTTGCTATTTAATCAAGGAAATAAGATGTTTATAGTAATTATTGATATTTAACCTTAAATATCAATAGGTCGTTTTTCTACAATAGTCATGGTGTCAATCTTGTCGGATAACTCTTGCTGTTTTTAAATTTTGTAACTCTGACTAATTGACTTTTGGTTTAGTTATTTTTTTATTTTTGTCTTCATAGACACTAGCTATTCGATCAATATAAATCGGAGAAGTTAAATTAAAAACTAATAACTTCTTTAGATATTGTATATTAATGATATATTTTTTTTAATCTGCACGAACGTCAAGTGTCTAATGGATTTAAAGTGTGTAGTATATTTTCGAATTTAAAATAATATGGTACATTTATCTGTTGAAAATAGTAATGCGTAAACTAACAGATTTATATTTATTAAGTATTCAAAGTTAAAATGGATAGACTAAACTATTAAACGGGGATCCCTTTTATTCAAATTTTAAACGAGGATTTCACAATTTTACATTTCACCTAATCTTTCTAGAAAAAATATTTTAATGTGGTTGTCATTTAATAATTTTAATCAAAAGAGACTTTTAGTTGAACATTTTGACGCATTATGCTAAACGAGTTGAAATTCGGCTCTCTCGATGACCCTTGTCATTTAATGGAGCGTCGTCCTCCTTCACTTTTTAATCTGTTGTCTCTCAATCCGGCGAAATTGCCTACATATGCCTTAGCCGAGACTCCCAAGGAGAAGCCCTCGAGCTGAGTTACTGCAAAGCGGTCTAGGCAGAACGCCCGTAATGCTATGTTACGACAAACTTGTAAACACTAACTTGAAACAGCATTTTGTCTGTCCTTAAGCACACCTGTCAAATTTTAAAAAATGCTGTTTTACAGGCTGTACATTGGAATTTGTTTTTTTTTTTTAATTACATTACAAATGTATTTATATATGAGATGTTATATTATACAGTTTTAACCTATTAAATAAATATTATTGATAAAAATAGGTTAAAATAGTCTTAGGTTGTGGCGAATCAAATAAATTAAAAAAAAGTATTTATTGATAATACAAACCAGAATCGATACACAGAAAAGTTTTAATATTCGCATTTAGAGCGTGAAGTATTGTTGAATAAATTTTTATTTCGTTAAACAAAATAATTGCTCCGTCATTGCGGTTTTATGTAAAAAAATAAATGTATGTACATATTTACAAGGCAACTCCTTTTGCCACCGGTAACCAAAAGATATATATGTGTATATATTTGTATTGTATATATGTATATTTATGTATGTATGTATATATACATGTAGTATGTGTATATATATATATATATATATATATATATATATATATATATATCTTATGATCTTATTAAACATTAGTTGTAAAAGATGACGTATTAATTATTACAATAGGCTTTTCTTACCTATCCTTAGTCATGTCGAAAAAAACCCATAAAATATTGAAGAAAAAAAAAGCCTTTTCTGCTGTCAAAGATGGCTTATTATGGACATAAACAACAGAGGTGTAATATTCATCATCATTTCAATCGTAGGACGTTTACTTGTGGGTAAGGGTTTCCCTCATAAATTACCAAAAGGACCGGTTGGAAGTGGCTTGCATTCAGCAACTTTCCACGACCTTAGCAAGGTCATCTGTTCACGTTGTGGGTGGACGTCATACGCTTCGCTTGTCAGTAATACCGAACATACCGAATTTTCAAGCTTCGCGGTCGTCTCTTCTGTGCGCTAAGTGATGCCCACTTTAACTTGCCAATCCGCTGCTGGTTACTTTAGCATGTGTATGTCTCTTCTCATTCCTAATTCGAACACAAAGAAAAAAACTGGCCATAGCTCTGTCCGTGGCTTGTTGTGCACCGTAAGTCATCGTTAGTAACACATATTAGTCGTAGACTTTTGTCTTAAGGTTTCTTGTAATATTGACACTAAGGTTTTATCCGTGTCTAAAATAGTTGTCGAAGTACAGTAGTATGTAAAGAGAATTTCGATAAATTTCAATTTGTTTCTCGTATAGGGTATAACTTTTGATACGTAAAAACTTCTATATTTAATTAAATAGAGCGAGTTTATTAATGTGTTTATGACTATGCTGAATTAATATTTTAAAGCATATTTTAGGAAACAAGTTTCGGGGCTAGTATCTTTACTAGTTACCGAATACTGATGATACTACGGAAGTTTTAACAATAACTTTTGCAAAGAACATTTTTTGTAAGTCTGTAAGAGCTTACTCGTATTAATACGTGGGACTGGACGCAACGGCACATACAGTTCGTGCCGATCTTTGCATTCCCGGAATACCACAAGTATACAATGCTATTATTATAACACAATGTCGCATACACAATTGGTATAAATAATTTATAACTATTTTTTTGGAAATTACGAATTTTCAATAATTACATATAAAATATTTATTTGTTTAATTTTGTTATCTAAATATAACTTATTAATTACTGTTTATGCAATAACAAATGGTCCACCACTAATTCTAATATATCACATTCAGCTACTATTAAATGTGCTATTAGGCTAGATACAGAATTATCCATTCATTATGGGATATTATAAATGACATAATTTTTTGAATTGATATTGATTATTTAATTTATAATATGTTTCTATCTGTGTTCCAGTTAGTCAGGCATAGAACATTTTACATAGTAAATGTTGCTAGCAAAAAACATTTTTTTCCTCTTGGGTATTTTAAATTACACGTAGTCCAGAGTGATTTAGTGTTAAATGACATGGTATGTAAAACGGTGGTACTTATCCATGAGGGACATGTAAGGTGACCAGCGCTTACGTCCACTTATCCTATAGGAAGATTATTAGTTATTTGCTGGTGGCTTTTATATTGCATCATTATATTTCGCCGAAGACGGCGTATGTACTAGCTCAACAACTTTGTGGCAAGGCATAATCATATTGATGAATAGCTCCTTCAGATGGGCTTCTTGGTACAGATTGCGGCGTCGTCCTGTGTAATATTTATGAGTTCCTAAACACACTTTGGCACGTTTAATGGCTGCGATATTTAACACTGGCCTTAGTACCGTAAATATTCGTCAAAAAATATTTTTTTAATACTTAATACACTCTATTTCTCCTGTGTATTAAGTTATTTTAATAAGTTTTATTAACATTGAACATAAGAATATTTTATTACCTAGGCCAGTTTGTTGATTATTTACGTTAATATTTTCAATCAAGTCATTTAATGATTCGCTATAAAAATTTCATAGGCACACTGCAGAGGAATGGTAAAGATATATGCCCTGATTTTCTAATATTTATTATTTGCTTGATTTGTGTATTTTCAAGATAATAAGTAAAATATTACTTTTAAACGATATCTAGTAATAAAGAAATATGTAAGAAAAGCGCTATTATTTACAACTGAAAAAAAATAATTCATTAAAATCATATGAATAGAGAGATTTTTTTATACTTTAGATAAATAGATAATTGATGGCGCAATCACAAAAATAAATATAGTTATAGAGTGGTCACAAAGATTTCTCGCGTATTATTAGCTTTTCAAATATTTGCAAAGACGCAGACAGGATTTAAACAGCGGCACTCGAATTAGCTGATACCGAAGTGGCATGCTAATGTAAAAATATTTTTAGTTGTCATTGACCTCACATTGAAAATCTCAAAATAACTAGTCTTGGATCTGGAGGTCAATTTCTATCAATAATTCGTCCATCTTCGAACAAATATTGGTTATTTTTATAAAAGTTTATCAGTTACTATAATATTTATTGTTCACGTGCTCCCGCGTGTTATATTAACATCATTAGTAATATTATTTCTTAAGTGTTTTAATATTAATATAAAACCAACGGAACGAATGTATGAGATTTTTTTTAACAAAAAACCATGATCAAGACGTAATCCTAGTTTTAAGTATATAGTATAGTAGCATTGCAATTATAAATTACATTGGATTACTTTGAAGGTTATTCATTTGGGTTTATTAAAGGAGAATTCGTCTGCGTCCAATTTTTGTATTATATGATTATACATAAACATACACGAATTTGCATCGAGAGATTCGAAGCTATAGTTTTTTTGTTACGAAAAACTGTAATTATGACATAAGACGGTAAAATACTAGTTGAAATCCATACCATTCTGCTTATACTCTTCTGATTATACTGCAGCGTTATCGGCTTATAAGGCAACACCTCTTATCTCTGGTCATCAACATCAAAGGAGAAAACAAATGCAAAAACAGTATCTTTCTTTATGCTTCATAAAATTAGTAACTTTTTTGAGGGCAACTGTTTGCGGTTTCACAGTTCAATTCCATGTGACATCCTTTAATTATCATTTATCATGTAATAAAAATCAGAAGTTCGAACAATAAAAACTTGTTAAACAACCCTGTTCCAGTATGAAGGATTTTTAAGTGATTATAAAGCATGGGAATGAATTGTTTTACAACTATATTAAAGACATTGTAAAGGTGATCATAAAACACACATCTGTGTTGGTTATGAGATCTCAAATCATGTCGCGTTTGGAACAATTCCAGCTTAACTTGAAGGCTATCATTACGAGAGCAAATACTGATTAGTTTCTATCAAATTGGGCTCTTCTGGTATTCTTCTCATTACGTAAACAAGTGTTCACTGTAAATGTTACTATGTGTTTAATAATATGATTGAGTAGCTTTATAAAAAATACTTTGCCAACGTAGGGGTAGTCCATGAATGCAATTATTTATTACTGTTATTGCAGTTACGAATTCTAATTTTTTTAGCAGTATCAATACCAAAAAATTGTGTAGATGGGCACATGATGAAGATGAATAAATTGTTATCAAACAGTCACCGGCGCGTTTGATAAATTATATCGCCTATAACAATCGAAGTCTTTCTAACAGTAATGAAAGAGATAAGATTGCTAGTTTGTTTCGGTGAATTACTTTAATTCAGGTAAGAAATGCAGCGGATGCCTATATATATTCGTAGATGCAACTTCAGAGTGTATTTTACGTCTTATCATTTAAGAAGATCCAACAGTCACCTCTTGGCTCACAATTGCTCACAGAAATGTGGAAAGGGCTGTGCTTTGTATTTCTCTACGAGATCGAATCGTGAATGACGAGATCCGTAAACGAACGAAAGTAACCGATATAAATAGGCTAGTGACTTTGTAATTAGCAAGTTGAAGTGGCAGTGGGCAGACTACATATCGCGCAGGAAAGGGTTTGAAGTGGAGACCATGGACCAGTCACAGCGTAGGACGTCCATCCACCTTATTATGGTCGCTGGCAGAAGCTGGATGCAGGTCGTTTCCAACGTGTCCAATAGGAAATCTATGGTGGAAGCTCATCATACTTTTATGGAACAGTTTTTTTTATTATTTATTAGATGGTAACTGTCCTGCTAAGTTGGTAAATTTATCTAAATTTGACCCCATCCTGTTGGATATCAATCAATATGTTTTCTGTCGTTATCAGATGATATCATTATCGCAGGCCGCGTCATTAGTATTAGTAAACATGGCATGTAAACACCTGTGTTACTTTCATGACTTTGAAATGCGATAATTCAGATTCGAAAATAAAATTTTACCTTTCAGGACATATGGACACGTGAAAAGAATTTTAGGGACTATTTAACGAGATAACAGTTATTCCAAGTAAAACTTTGACAATAGGCTTTTGCGAATCGAAAATAACATTGTATTTCTCATGGGTTCTTTGGATGGGTGGAAATTCAAATGTACGATGGTAAATTATGTTTGAAAGGTTTTTTATGTATGCTTGGGTGAAGAATAACTTATTTTATACACCACAGGCGCGCCGCGTCTATGAAGATAAGTAGCAGCCACATTTTTGGCTACTGAAGCTATCACATTCCTTACATCCGCATTTCCTAGTCCCATGTATTTCATGTAAATATGTTTATCTGACTGTAAAAGCAATGGCAATGTTTTGTCAATTTTATATAAAATTATATAAAAAATATAATATAAAATTAATATTAAAATAAATTGCGTTTATAAAAGTAAAGTAACCATAAATGCTAAAATAACCTTTGCGTTAACGAGCGCTCCAATGTAAATATTCCCATAAATAACAAGATTAACAACTAGTTCTCTAAAATAGTCTAAAAAAATGCCACAGAAGTTGCTCAATAATAAATCTAAACAAAAAATATTTTATTGACCAATGTCGATATTGATAATATCTTTCTCGGCTTATTATTGGACCTGTTTGTTCTTAACAAAGAGGACTTATTTTTAAATGTTAAAATATAATATTATACTTTTCACTGTCTTATAATGAAAGTGGCTTATGGAGTAAAACTGCTCTGTGTGTAGAAAGAAATTATAAAAATTATAACAAAAATAATGTAAAATAATGTAAAAGTAATGTAAAAACTTTTTTAAGAAAACGTGTACATCAATTGACTATTAAGCGAACGGGGTTATAACGATGAGGTGACTTAGGACGAGAGGATACAATTGTTCGTGATAGGCAATTTATAAATGATTGTTTTATTTCATAATGGTATCGTATGATTTCATTCAACAGGAACGAACTCGTCTTGACATCGTGTCACGTCACACGAGTTCCTTTCCAATTAAATTCTACATGGTTCGAGTTCTGTTCCTAAACATTAACGCTTATTCATTGATAAGTTTTTTACATTTTAACTAAATATTTTTTTGTATATTTATTTAGTAGCTTATATTTTATGTGTCGTAAATCATTTGTATATTTTTCTTGTAGATATTACGTTTGTACAGAAAAGACATAACCCCGTAAATATGGTGCGTCATAATTTTATACTTTACTACTGTGACCTTAATTTTTGGTCTATTTTTTATGTTATGCTGATTTGTTAATAAATTAAAATGTATACACAAATCATGACCGGCTATATCACGTTACCTGATCTTGAAAGAAATAATAACAGAAAATATATGTAATCAAAAAAGGAAATTTTATTTTTTTATTCGTTTTGTAAATATGACAATTTTTGCCTTTAATTTGCTGTACATTTTTAAATTTTAAATGTTTCTCTAAACTGACTACTGAATACTCATATTTATAAGAGTATTTACTAATGAACCTTCCTAATGTTTTATCGTCTTAGAGTAGTAATTAAGTGTTGTTATTTTGTATTGCAAATGGAATATATAGGACTGCTAATATGGAAGCATTGAACTGGTTTTCCGAAAATTATTTGCTCGACAAAGAAACGTTCAGAATGAAGAATCAATTTCTTAGACCAATTATTTCCACCTTAAGGTCGGGTAAAGTGTATTAATGTCACTCTTTTTTTCCATTACAAAGGTTTTGTAAGATTGTGTTTCGAGACAATATCTTATATCTGTAGACAATAGCGTACATCGTCATACGTGTATCAAACATATTGTATATAGTGCAGTGCCAAGGGCACCGGCCCCACGCACCTTGCAGAGCTGTTGGACTGGTTCGACTATCCTCGAATATGCTTATATGATAGAGCATTTTCCGATACAGGGACATTAAAATACCAACGTTTCCAACAGACGCAAAAGCACTACTGTGTTCTAGTTTGAAGGCGCTGTAGCCATTATAATTACTAATCTAATCTAAAAAATAAATTTTATGATTATTACCGAAGATACTGTGGTGGATATTCCATATATCACCACATTATTATGGACTGGAAACTATTATTGCTCACGTAAAGATTGTCAACACCTTTATAAGTATTAACAAACATGTACATAAGGTATAGGCTATCATATAAAAAGGCTATTCAAAAGTCAGTATTCAAATCACTCTTCCAAGAAAATTAAGCAGAAAAATTCGTTTCAATCGTAATTATAAATTGAAAAAATACTGTAAAATAGTATAAAGATTTAAAGTGTAGTTCAACTCATCTTGGCCCGTGGCTCTATGTGTGCGTGTGCTTGCATATATGCAACTTCGCATTAAGAACAAGTAATGCGTAGCATAAAATAAAAGTACTTGGACTGTATAATGTCTTGTGTTGTCTTCTGTCACGATACAGTGTTCCTTCCGAGCTTAGCGCTCATGTAGCGCGTCACGTCAAGATAAGCTAAACTATCTATACTTCTATTTATCGTTTTACTTCCAAGTACGGAATCTTAACATTTTTTTCACTGTCGTTCGTGTGTGCAATGTTTGTATTTTACCGTTGATGTTTACGCGGCTCGTCTTGTTCATACATTGGTCATCCGAGAAATGTTTACAAATAAGATGGAAGACTTCGAGACTCATACCTATGCCTACCTTTTTTATATTTTGTAGTGACAAGTATAATAACAATGACGGGAGAGCATTTATTAAAACAATTTAATGAATATATTTAATACAATGAAGAGTTATTTTATAATAAGGTTGTTAATAAAATAAATAAATGCCTACAATTGTCATACATCGATATAAAAGTGATATAATATTAATTACTTCAGCCATAGGGTGTTCATTGCCGGAAACAAGCCTCCTTCATAAATTTCCAATAAGACTGGTTGGAAGCGATCTGTATCCAGTTTGCCTACGACCTAAATTACATTATCAGTCTACGTTATAGGTGGGATTCTAACGCTGTGTTTGCCGGTTCGTGGTCTTCTCTGGAGTGGCGACCACGACCGAGTTCAAGGTCCCAGCGGCTATCTGTTCTACGCGCTGCAAGTGTAGCCTATAATATTTATATTAACAATCAATACAAATTACTACCACCATAAATTAAAGTATTAGATTTTTTTTTAAAGAACCAATTCCTTTCTAAAGCACATAATCTGTAAGACAAGACGTTTGCTTCCAGGGAATTCTGTTAAAAGCAATACGGGATTCGATTAAAATGCAATGTCTCAGTTGCACAGAATATGAACAGCTGATGATGACTGGCAAATCAAGAGCAATCCTACGAGCAGTAGACTCATTAGTTAGTCGGACTAAATCCGCTCGTCACTTGACACCTATCTTAATGCGATGCCAAAGATAGGAACAGGTGGCGCAGCATAATACGGATGCAGATTACTTTATGTCCGAGGAATCCCGACCCTCAATAATGAAGAGAAAGAATCGAAAATAAGTACTTCTGTTATTCTTCGTGAATTGATACTTATATGAAAATAAAAAATATTCTCATCACTTAACGTTTTTTAAAACATGTACAATAAATATAAGTTTATATAATTTTAACTATAATATTTCTCTTAATTCGTTCTTAATTAATTTAAAGTAATTAATAGTCAGATTCTTAATTTTAGCACGGTACTGGCTGCTGTATCATTCATAGAATTATCTTAATCTATTTTTAAAACGCACTCAGTACACCTGTTATGCGTTTATTCACAGAAATGTCCTCGTAGTTCTTAATTTAAATTCATGACCCTAGAAATGATCGGAAGGATAATTGCATAAAAATGTACCATCATCCTTATAAGTAACTTCTGGCTAATATAAAAGACGGAAAAGTTTTCATTTGTATCTCAAATAAATGAAATGCGATTATTGCAATTATTGATGAATTCTAGGTAGCAACCTAGAATTCATCAATAATTGCGGACAATTTTTATCGAGAAAATTACTTTGATAATAAAATTGACAATTTGTATTATAATTATCATATCCTTTATTACTTGTATTATATTCCAAATTCTATCATTCAAATTTTTGGTGGGATTTTTATTAAAAGTAAAGCAATCTTTGTAATTATAATTTTAATAAATAGAAGAATAAGCACATTTTAAGAGATTACATACATTTACAATCAGATATGGATTGTCGTTTCTCCCAATTGACTTTGCGGGAAACTTGTATGGCATGGCTTGCACTGAATGTCACTTTGTAGAAAGCGCATTGAATTTTCTTTGCAACCGGTCGCACGCTGACTTCCGTTATACACACTAGGTTATTATAGATCAGAAAATCTCATGTAGCATTCATTATCAAGCTTGTTATCCTTTGAAGTTGTTAAAAACCTTGCCGTGAAAAAACTTGAACTACTAGTTCATAGTTAAGAATATAAGTTTATCACACACATCGACTTCGTAGTGTGGCTATGGTTGAAATTAATCTGCTAACCGCCCCGTCATCTAGGTATATAACGCATGATGACTAATTTGTTTTTACATATCTATTTGATGTAGACTTTTCAACTTTAATATACAGATTCATTGGTTATTTGCGGTCAATTACATCCTATCAAAAATTGATATAACGATAATGTAGTTAGAAAAAGCGTTTACTAAAATCGGATTACTATATTTTAAAATTATTTATTATTTACTCTCTGACCCTGCAGACGTATTATGAGAAGGTATTGGCATGTCGCAGTCTAATTAAAAATAAGTCAATGTAACATATTTCAGAGTTATCACTTTATACCGGCTGATTAGAAATAGGTGTAAAGCTTTTAGCTATAAAATCTTTTTGTTATCATTTCTAAATAATAAAAATAGTGAAAAAAATAGTATAGTTTATAGGTTTTATACCTCATGTTTTAACGTCAGTGTCAAACACTTTATAAGTTATCGTAGAATAAAAATATTTAACTTCATAGTTTATGATTTTGGACGACCGCCGAGATGAGACGCATATAACTACTGATGATCATCAGTGAATGGAGCTATCCCCTAACACAAATAACATTTTTTATGTACATTTTAATGGTTTGACTTATGGCCGCCTAGATCATTCTGATACCCATTCTTATGTGCAGTGGTTTCTTTCCTCTGAGAGCAATAAAATTTATTTAAGCATCATTTTCCCATGGCACATAGTTCCGATTAATTTAGTCTTAAAAACAGTTGCAATAAAAACGGGTCCGTTTAACATATAAATAAGAATACACAACAGCGATTAATTGGTCAAATAACAATTATGTAAATACTTGAAAGGCGAATCATGAAGTGATTTAATTTCATTGATTTCTTTTAATGATATTAATTTTGCATTTAAGATTAAAAAAATTATCCTGTAATGTAAATTTGTAGAACAGAATATTATATTATATTATATTTGATTAATTACTAAAAGTTCACGCCGAGTTATAAACAATATGGAGAAGTATCTCTCTCAATTTATTTTAATCGATTTAAATTATTTATTAGGTAATATTTTATTAAGAAATAAAACTGACGAAAGAAAGCGAATTAATATGCTTAGCGGATTAAACATGTATCTATTTCGAGATTTTTAACACTTGTTACAAAATACTTGTACCAAAACTCAACTGTCATTAGTTATTTAATAAATGTTTGAATTTATTGTTAATATACAGTTGAATTCCAATCAGACAGACTCTTGAAACAAAAAAAAAATGGATTGTTTTAAACGTGTTTGTTATTCGTAGATATAACTTGTATTTACAGTTTATAGAAGTAGCTTTACGATATTTGAAATAGACAGTCCCAAAGTAACTCGTGACTTTCACTTTGTATTCAGAAATAGTACACAGACGCATCCAGACAACGTATAAATATAACTACATCACGGGCTTGACTCCTCATATCGTCCAATATTCAAACGCACTCTCCAATGTTTGTTATCCAACTGTCTGCGGTAATTTATTAATACCGTCTAAATTGCTATTGGCAGTCAAATATAACAATATTTCATCTAAGTTTTGATTGAAATTCGACGCTTAAAATGTACGTTCAATTATAACCTATTATTTTTATATTATCCGCGTGAAATTAATTTGACAAGTGAGACGCTCCGTTAATGATGATATTACAGGATTTGTACTAAAATCTTACACTGAACCTTGTTGTCGCTTGATATTCACGCACATAAGACAATTTATTTTTAGTGTATGTATGTATTTTAAAATTACATCACTTTATTAAAAGTCTCCAATAGTCTTAAAGCTCTTGTAAAGGAAATGTATTATGTTAACACAAACTCGTCATCTAAGGTTCCAATAGTATAAAAAATGTATCTTGATTAGCTGTGATTCGCATGAGGGATTGTATTTTAATCTTTTGTACTAAAAACAAATATTACCTTTGAATTTTTGGTATTAGCCAATATTTATTTGACATACTGAAAGCGTATCTTACGAAGCCAGGCCACAGTAATAGGACCGCAAAAGAATCTGTGGTTACCGTGTAACATGAGTGCTGACGTGATAAATGGAGCAAAATATATAGAAAATATTAAAAAAAATCATACATAAAGTACTGAACCTTTTTAATTAAGGTATCAACGATCACATTCTTTTTTATTTATTTTATAGTCTTATCCCATTGGTTTGGAAACCCAGTGTCCTTTCATTAATTTTTTTTCTTAATTATCAATTTTGAAAACTTTTCCTGCCCTGTTCTCAATTACTTTTACTTTTACATATTCAGTACTGCTAACTATTATTTCTACTCTTGTTTTTTATTTACAAATCCTTACTTATTTTTAAGTACCTTTATTATATTTCGAAGTCGTCGTTTCAGCCCATAGACGCCCACCGCAAGGCATAAGCCTCTCAAAGATATCTATGATATATATACACCATAATCGTCACGCTTGGTAAGCAGGTTGGCGATCGCAACGTGGCATTATAGTACACAGAGGCCGCTGTTTCCCATCGTCCGGAAACTTGTATGTGAGCAGTGGTAATCCTATGCAGTTAATGCACGAAGTGTGAATTATATAAGATTTTATCTGGGAATCGAACCCGCGACTTACGATAGCAAATCTCAGTCCTCTACCGCCAGGCTATGACTATTCGTTTACTTCATTATAATACCTTAATATATCCATAAATACAATCAAGTTATGTGTTTAGGTTCTTTTTTCTACATTTATCTACCGTTCCAATATAGTATTTAATAATCTCCTCACTTGTTTTCTTATTTCTGATAAGTTCCGCAAATAATTTTTAGCTCTATCAATTTTATTTTTTGTTCGTATTTTTTCTGTCTATATTTGGAACACTTAGCGAGGGCGTGAACAATTGTTTCCACCTTTTTACTTCCTTTAATTGAGAAGAATACGACGAAAATAAATGACAAAAATAAAACGCTTATTTTTAATGAGACTTCATTCTCGACATTTAATTTTATAAAGGTAAATACTATAAGAAATTGTAATAAACTTATTACAATATCTAATATCCCTGGAGAGAACAAATAGACCTGCCTTCCACGCGGTTCCAGACCGTTTCATAATGTTTCTTAACCAAGAATTTCTCTTTTCGAACAACCCGTCTACTACACTTAGTATTATGAGGCACTATTTAATGTACGAAAACTGATGTAAATCGGATAATGTCCTTTTATTTAGTAAGTGATAAGAATTTAAGTATTTCTAATTATCTTTGGGAATTTGAATAAAAATTACCATCAATAAACGGCATAAATATGTTATCGCTAATTTTGCACAATTGTCTACTATTCCGCCATCATGCGTTATCTAAAGTTCACTGACCGATTTCAAAGAGACTTCTTTAGCATGCATCTGGTGACGACGACTGCACCTAAGACTGTTGTCTATATAACTTTACACGTGTTATCTTTACATAAATTAACAATCATAATCCTGACTTATACTTAAATAAATAAATTTGTGTTTAATTTTTTAAGGCATCGCAAAATTTTTTTGAAATACTACGTCGTTTTTAAAAGAAGCAAATAGAGCTTATTGATATCAGCGTGTCGAGCGTCTGATTGAAATGGCCTTCGTCGAGATCAACGGATTTTATTATTACAGTTGTCGACACTCCAATATCAAAACATTATTACTTTTTTCTTAACACAAACATCCAGGTTCTTTTGATGATTCTATGGTGAAATAACTTCTTAGTGCACCAATACATATTTAAAAATATTTGAAATTGTAATGAGTGAATACAACCGATCAATTATTAACAATACGGTGCACCAAAATAACTAATTATTTGTTTCATTGCCTGAACACATCGTTTGATAAAACGTTATCAGTATCACGTGTAGAAATGTCTTATCACACGATGTATCGTGTTGAAAAAAATCACAATACAAAGAGTTATGTACGAAATATGAAATTTATTGCTGTGCGTATTGAATTGCATGATCAGGAGATCAGGTTATTAGAGCAGCCCACACGAATGGTATCACGTTCTTCCAAGTTTTCTGACGTAACCTATTTTGTAATTGAGGTTATTTGTAACAAACTGCTGTAATATGTTTGCTTGGTTAAATCTTTTAATTTATATTTATCTGTGTAGCTTATGTAACGAGACATATACGTCATACGAAAATGTAACCCAATTACAGTAAAAGAAAAAATATTAATATTTGAGGAAAGGAATCTAAAATACATGGAACCAAGATATTAATATAAAAATATGTTGTTAAAATCAAAATTTTTTGTCTCGATGCTCGTTAATGACGTTTTTCCTTAAGAGTCTTCATACAAATTATAAGTTTGTATACTTTATGTTATTTTGACATATACGTGATAAAAATACCTTCCTTGGGGAATGGATGTTGAATCTTAATTTTTCAAGCGCGAGGTCAGCAAAATCGAAATTACCTACACGTCTTTGGCATATAATTATATAAAAAAAACTTTGTTTATTGACATACTTTGTTTTAGGTTATCGTCAGTGCTCTCTGTTCTGTTTGTACTTTTCACCTTCGATATTGGTGGACCGTTAAAAACATTAGGGATGTTTACAGCTTTCAATCGATTAAGTTATATAATAACAAGTTACCGCTTTGTTAGTAAACATTGTTGTAATTATTAATAAAGAGGTTATTTATCTTTATGAAATATTAAAAAAAACAAAATACAGTGACAAACAACAACAGACTGGAATGACCCGACGAAAGGCTTGTCGACTTCGAGTTCAGCGTGTAATGCTGAAATATGGGCGGCTGCAATCAGGTCGTAATAGTACATTATTAGACGTCACTTGAGCATTATTTACTGGTGGCAACGATTGGCGTGCTTCGACAGGCTCAGAGCGCTGACCGCCGCTACGATTGAATAATAACATTAGAGTCAATTGAACAACATTTATTGGGAAGGTCCTTCCGTCCCCTATCAGTTGTTATTTTATTATTAAGGCTACACATACCTGTTTATATTTTAACCTTACTGATCTACTCACAGATTACCTCTTTTGTATAAACAACCTTACTAACATTCTGAATCAAGTTGAAGAGTGAGTCAAATTAAGTAAATGCAGTTTATCGAAGTACTGAATCTGAATTATCGAGTATCGGTGTTATATCGTTATAAAAATCTCATAAAATATAGTTTTTCTTCCATAAAATTTTATGTTTTACTTTATATGAAAACTTTAATCGTTGTTACTTCTCAAACAACCCTGCTGAAAAATATTATATCTTAATATTTTTATTTTGAATATATTTTTACAACATTATTCATTTAATAAGAACAGTAATATTAAAAAATAATAAGTACGTGGAAAATGCTGTAGCTATATGCAAGAAGCCCGATCGTACCACGCTAGATGCGAACACGGTACTCCGTTGCGCCCTTCTTTGATAACTCAATTAGGTATGTTAAGCTATAACTGTTTGTATATCGGTGCTGTATTGAATTTGTGCTTTTCTGTTTTATTTACATTAATTATGGTGAAATAGTTTTTATTCAACTTTTGTATTAATTTTTTTTAACTATGTAGTGATCCTCAAATTTCTCTTAACGATAAATGTTATTGTCAAAGCAATATATTTTCCGTAAGCGAGTCATGCTATAATAAAAATAGTCCGATGATCGAGACACATCGTTCGAATTTCATCATTTGGAAATTCCTCAATAAACTTCTTGGATTGAATCAACAAGGGCATTTATATTACGGTATTCGCATTTAATACAGCTTTCATCTATTTTAGTGTGCAAACGACCTCGTTTAGTGATGAATATTGTATTTGGCAACGAAGACAATTCACGTGACGTGAGCAGTTTCGTACTTTTTCAAGCACATGCATAACTAGTAAGAGCACATCACACTTTTAAAGAAATTCTTTGATTTTCTTGAAATTGAATTAACGATTTGATTCGAGTTTATAATGCTTACTATTAAATATTCCATTTACTTCTTTTGGATAAAATTAAATTAATTTTCTATTAGGTAGAAAACAATTATTTAATTTTAAAACGTAGACATTCGAATTTTAAAAATGCTCTCTTTCTTTCTATGTTATCATACTACTTTATTTATTATTTCGGAAATTATTGATATTTAGATATGGTGTCCCATATATATATTTGACAGCAGTTAAGCTCTTTATTTACCGCTTTAAAGCTTTTTTAGCTATAACCAAACACACATGCAAAAGTGAATCCTCATTTCGTTTGGTCACACCATAACCTTAGAAAGGCTACAAATTTCTTTCATGTTTATTATTAATTTGGCAATACCTTGGAGACGTTTTTTTTTTGATAAAATAATAGAGAATTGCTCAGCATTTGGCCAAATTTTAGAAAACAAAATGGCTATAATATTTTTCCTTTGCTTTGAACTTCATGCATTTGGTAGTTCGCTGTGAATTTCGCGCAAAAGACAATATAACTTACTGTATTGGTTAATCAATACAGTAAGTTACGAGTATAATGTCTTAATTTATGATTCGAGCATTAAAACATATTTTTATTTGTCCTATTACATTGCAAAAAGCCTGTAACGGGCAGTTAAATCTGTCGAGACAGTAATTATGATTTGAAAACAAAAATTAACAGTGAGATAATTTAACTTTGCGTCGCATATATACATATGAAATTTATATGGTTACATGTGGTTATATTTCCATTATCAACTCGATCTAACTTCAAACCGCTTAATTTTAAACAAATGTTGCCATAAATAATCTTTACATACTTTTAATATTTATGAATATAATACCTTATAATATTTATGTAACCTTTGAACACTAATTAAAAAATCATTAGGAAATATACAAAAACGCACGAACACTATAAACGTTGGTATTTAAAGTTTTAAGATACAAAATCACAAGTAATACCATTCGCAAACCACATACAAAAGGTAAGTTGTCTCGTTGGTCCAGTAATATTACTAACTAAGTTATATGGTAAACAGAAACATAAACGCATGTTTTTATTTTAATGGCATTTTTGTAAGAGGACGTTTAGGTATGGTAGGTGATATTACAACGCCTTTGTCTGTGGCTAAAAAATCTTTTATTGACATTTTTGTGTTCAGGTTGGAATATTTCATAGGACGTAATTACTGAAGGCGATAGGCCCACATGTAGATCACCACAAAAAATATTGTTTAGCAAAATTCTTTGTTTTATGGTTCTTGTTATGTAGATTACATCAAAGTGAAAAGTACTTTTTGTTCTCCTCAAAAATTTCGTTTTCCTTTTCGTAAATAAACCTTTAAATAGGATTGACATGTTACATGCAAGTCCACCAGTTGTGGGATCGTTTCAATTAAGCTCAATTTTCGTCAATGTCATAAAACGTTTAAAAGGTAATTAACGAAAACAACAAAAATTAAAAATGCAATTATTTTTTAAGTTTTAATTAACTTTTCTAGTAAAGAAGAAATTAAACCATAAACCCATTGATTGCGTATATACATATATTTTAAAACTGAGTTTCATACATAAATTTTCAACTCAAGAATAGATTCAAAAAGTGACTTGATAAAGTTTCTTTACCTTTGAAGGAATTATCATTACGTGGTTACTTTTAAGGAGAAAGCAGTGTAAAAACCTAGTCAGTTGTAGACAAAAACTCGAACGCTAACGCTTTAGAGTCCCCGGTCGATAATTTTAATAACAATTGTAAGTCGATGCTTCTGAAACAGACTTAAAGATATATTACATATAAATTCGTATTTTCAAATCAATAATATTCGTATGAATATCGTGGAGTTTACATTGCACACAAATGCAGCTGTGATAAGTAAGTAAAAGCGCATATCACGTGTGGGCGAAATTATCATCGTTTTAAAACAAGAATTTGAACGTCTTATCAACATGTTTACGTTTTTGTGATCCCAAGAGAAACGAAATTTATTACTTTGCGACGAAAATAGCCCAAGTGTTTATTATTAATTATTCAATCCATACTTTAGATACTATGTATAAGAACTCTTTTTTTTTTGCTTAATAAGTCAATTTTAAATAGTCTGCGTTATTACGGTAATGTCTTTTGTAATAAAATAAATACCTAAAATAGGGCCTTTTGCTGTATCAAGTAATATGGTAAAATCGATAGTGATATCTTATTACTTGTTATTATAAATACATTTAAATATATCATTTACACACTTACTACTCAAAGGTCAGACTGACGGCCGGTTCCAAGTGCACGCTCACAATTTACATACAGACATTTTTAATAGACTGAGGTGACCTTTAAGACGACCTAAAAATTTCACGGGAAATGAAACTATTTAAAAGTAAGAAATTTAACTACTTTCATTTTTATAACGAATAAACTTTTTAATAATGAAATAGAATAATTTTTATAAATTGATATCTATTGATATATTTGTTGTAAATTCCGATGGATCTCTGTTACATTTAGCATTCTGACTCAAGAGCGCCCGAGAGGGCTGAACATTGTTGGTCCGTTCTATTGCCTGGCTAATATTAATACTACATTAGAAAGCGGTGACGCTTCTATCTGTAATTTATGTATAAGCCGAGCTCTTCGACGAGGGCGGTTTGTTCTTAATTGGCTGTAAAGGATTTTAAATTTTGCTAGTCTTATTGTCAACCCGTAGTCCTGAAGCTAGAGAGCGTGTTCGAAGCTCCTTGGAGAGGTTGTGGTGCAGATAGAAATACGGTCCCTGCAATTACAGAATTTGGGTTTGCGACGACAGAGTAAAAGTAACATGTTGTAAACCGTTTTTGTTTTTACTTACCAGTAATAAAGCCGCCTTATTCATAACAATATTGAGTGCATACAAACTGCATCTGACCGCATTTGCGCTTATTAAACTGCAAGTCTGATAGCTGTATACATTTTATTGCGTTAATTAAGCCCCGGTGTGTATGTACCAAATGAAATCGGTGTCTTTCTATAAAATTGTTACGAATCATTGTTTGAATGATAATTTTGGCATTAACTCTATTTTTTGATCATAAATTTTTAATCTTGTAAAAAATAAGAAATTATTAAAAATGTTTTAAATATTGGTTTATTTCTTCGGTTCTTAAATTTTGAACTGTTATCATTTTTATGAATTACATCGCAACAGCAGTGCCTGGTCGTAGCGAAGTCGTGTAATTTTCAAGTCTTATCTAGGTCATTCACTTTTGACATTAAACTTTGATGTCACGATAGTCACCAATAAACAATTTAAATGTATTTGTATTGTTGGCGAGATGCTACTGAAATGAAATGACCCTTACTGATTTTTATCATATAATTAGGAGTAAAAATAAAATTACGTTAAGAATATAACTTCTTATTTATAAATGCGGTTAATGCATTTTTACGTCTGTGAATTTTTTCACATATTTTTATATGAAATGTCATTATCAAAAATGAAATTGAATCTATTAGGAATTTTTAATAAAAATTGTGTTTAAAAATATTTTTTTAAATCTTTCAGACGCAGATGGGCAGTGATCGCGCCGGCACAGGGGCGCAATGCGGTCTTACGTCGCTGCTGCCCATGTCCTGTCGTGGACGCGCCGCGGCTTTCGCAAGAGACCTGCACTCTCGCCTTAAGAATCTTGGTGCTGGGCAAGATGACTGTGAGAGCAGTTGGTTGACACGAGATCCAACTTCGACACACAAAGCTACCACTTCAGCACAGAGAGACTTAGACACGTTTTATGATTTCGAACTAGAGTGTGAGAGTCCTTCAAGTCCTATTGACGAATACGATGGGGCATATCCAAAACGATCTGTTTCTGAAGACACAGAACAACGATTTCACGACATCGATTCTGATGCTGCACCCAAAGAACACAAGAGGCTAATATCCAAACAGACAGATAAAAACAAGAATGGGTTTAAATTTCCCACGACCTTTTACATGGAATGTTCACCAGTGAAACACCAACCAGTCCCACGAGAAAATGGCCATGTTGATAAACCACTTTATTCACCCATAAGTTTTGAAGGTTGTGCTCGTCAAAATAGTCACGATGAGATTGACTGTGCAATTCGTCCTTCAATAAATGTGGAATCCGAACGATTTAGCTCACCATTGAACCATTCAACAATTCTAGACAGTGATTCCGAATTCGAGTCTGCGAAGAGTGAGCCATCCGAAATACATGATGATGTTACTTTGACTGAAAAATCTCTGGAAAAAAATGTTACTGAAAGTTTGGAGAATTTGTCAATCACAGATGAGGATCTTGAAGACGAAATACATCTAGAGGCCACTGATATCGATGTAACAACCGCTAGTAATATTGATATGCCAGAAATAATTTCTAGCGAACCGGCTGTGCAGAACGACATATCTCCTACTTCTGAAATTGACCCTAAATTATTAAATACGGAAAGTAAAGAAGATGAGGAAATAGAAGACGATCGTCCACAGCGCGTTCGTCGGTGCTCTTCCTTAAAGACTGGTAAAACACCACCCGGAACACCTGGACGAAAAAAGATTGTGCGCTTTGCAGATGTATTGGGTCTCGATTTAGCAGATGTTAAGACTTTTATGGATGAAATCCCAGTCATTCCAAAGTCCGCCTACGATGATCTCACCGGTTGCGATATGCAAAATTCTCCACCGGCCCGACCACCTCCTAGACTTGGTGCTCTAACTCTGGTCCCCTTATTTCAGTTGCCTCGCGACGTCACCGAGAAGTTAGAAAAGATGCATGTATGTCTAGAAAGTGCCCGAGTTTGTGACGGTGTTCATGTCACGGTTTGTGGATCAGTGCGTGTACGGAATTTAGATTTCCATAAAACTGTTCACATTCGCTACACTATGAATCGGTGGAAGACATACACTGACCTACAGGCGACATATGTCCAGGGTTCTTGTGATGGATATTCAGATCGCTTTCAATTCATTTTATACGCACCATGCATAACCTCGGGCCAGAGGTTAGAACTCGCTGTTAGATTTCAGTGTAAAGGTCAACAGTTTTGGGATAGTAATAGTGGGGCCAATTATTGTTTTGATTGTTTAGCTTTGGGTGCAACAGCACCAATGTCCCCAACGCCGGCAGTGCTTCATCCTACTGTTGACTGGCATCCTTCATTTTATTGACGCTCTAAAATTTAAATTTGGGGTGGTAGCCTTACTTTGAGAGCGATGTCGCACGATCCGTGAAGCGAAGTCCGGCGGGTCCGGCGAAGCAAGCATGTCCTCAGGCCATAGGCCGAGTTGAATGATGATGATCCCTTGTGCCTGTTGAAAAACGATCAATTTCTAAGAGAGGTAAAACGTGGCGTCCTAATTTTATGAGGCTTAAAATGTAAAGCGTTTTTGTGATATAATTTAGAGTAGCTGTAGGGTTTACAGAAACGAGGAATCACCTCGTTTGGAGTGCCATTAGCAGTTTCGATCTGTCTGGTTATTCAATATTCTCTATTATTTCATAACTTAGCGAACACGAGAACAATAATCTTATATAAATAAAACATAATAATGTTATGATTGAGAAAGTATGTTGTTGTTTAAGGAATTTTTGTACATAGAGATTTGAATTCTGAATGATATTAATATTTTAATATTCTTTACAAACTATTAGCCGTATTATATAATTAGTTTTAAACGAATCATCATTTAGTTATAATCTAATACAACAAGAAATGAAGAGTAGATGACATGAATATATTAATTATTATAATTAATAATGCGAATATAATTCATTACTTATACGAACTTATTACTGGTAGTTTGTTAAATTTTTCATTAAACGAAAATTAAAATTTGTAAATATTAGCCAGGTATTAAATAAAATAAGAATCCTGCACACGTTATGATAGTAAGCAATATTTGTAGGAATAGTTTTACTGAACTGTTTTACATTGATGTTAAAAATAGATATATTTATATTTTCTATTTTTATATTTATTGAACTATATCATGACTCTTCCTAAGAAATAAATGATAATAATTGTTTTGTGATTTGAGATTTTAACGATTCAACAAGACTAGTAGAAATTATAAAATTTAATTATTACGTTTAAGCTGGCAGCAATATTTATTACTATTTCGCTTTAATTATTTTGTATGTACCTGAATCCTAAATTGTGGCCATATTAATTTTACAATATAGTGATGCGATAATGTCTTTCTATAGAGTTTTATTGTTATACTTTGACATCTGTTTTATTAATAATTACCTACATTATTAAATTATATCCTCAAAGCATGCTGTTTTATTGAAACGCATTTTATTTAGAATTCTTACAAGGATTGGTAAATGAGAAAAAAACATGTGTATGCTTCTCTTTAATGTACATAAGCCAAGTCACTTAAAATTAAATAAGGCTAAACATATCACAATTATTGGATGATATTGTAAATAAATAACATGATACTTAACATAGTGACATAAAAATATACAATAATTGACATTCAGGACAAATATCTTATCGAGGACAGGTCTGGGGCGTAACCTTTTGAAAGATAAATTTCTCTTTTATGGTCCAAACATCGACTAACGTATACGTTTTTGCGAACACGTTTTCACATATTCCAAGCATTGGCTATTATTATCTTTACCATCGGATAATAGGAATTTTCAACTTAGTTAATAACATAAAATTACAAGAACGTTGTTATAAATTACATAAAAGTATATATAAATTTTACTGTCATCGACTGACTATGTCATATGCACATTGCCATCAACGTGTACGCTTCCTTGTGCTGTATTTGTATGGCATTTTAATCCCATTTCATCAAGAATATTCTTTGAGACAATTCCTATGGAACTTGTACTTCAGATTTTCGTGTTGTGCCTGTACTTCGAAAAAAACTTTGAAAAGTATAATTTGATTTCAGTATTAAAGCGATATTATTACGAGTAAATCTGACACAGGTAAAGCTAAACAAATGATCTTAGATTTCATTACAGCTATTAAACATATTGAACAGATTTGATCCCGCGATTAGTTTTTAAATCACGAATTAGTTGCTTTATGATAAGATATCTTTAAAAATAATAAAAGAAACTTAAATATATCTTTTTGTATAAATTAATCAGTTTGTAGTAAAACAAAATATTTTATCCGAAAGGAAATTTCAAATTAGAGTTTTACATTTTAATTTTACTTAAACTAGATGTTAGTTTTTTGGCCGATTTACATTACATAAACTTAACTAATGTATAAGAATCTAAGCCTCTTATAATCAAATATGGAAGTCAATGACATTTATAACATTCAAAATTCCATTAATTCATTAACATTATGGGAAATACACGAAAAATTTACATTTATCTTATAAAATAAACCAAAAGCTTTTAGAGATTTAGTTGCATTTCATTGAACAGTCTTATCGCTAACGCGGAGAAACAATAATATATCTACGTCTTTAAATAGTTATCATTGAAATCCGTTCGTAATTGTTTGTTCATGGCTGTGGGTAGAGACAGGGCGATATTAGGGTCCCTTAAGGCGCGAAGTTGGGTATAAAGTCGTTGTTTGCAGAATTCATAAAATTCTATCTCTCTTGTGAAGTTTGCGCGAACAATTTGCTTCACAGCCTCGGACACTGGAGGCTTGAAGGCGTTCCTGTTGATGCGGTTGAACGTATTCAGCTCTTCTGAAAATTTATTATTATGATAAGTACAGATAGTTTTCTTATTGATGAAATATTGACGATAGAAAGCTGAGTAGATCTTGAATAATTTTGTTTATTAAAATATATACTTTGATATATTTAAATATAAGCAAATGTTAAACTTTTTTTGAAAACTTGGATTTTATAAATGCCTTCAAGTAAATGGTTATTTTTAGATACTTTTTAAATTTAAAAATTGTAATGCTGCCTTAAATGTAGAGTAAAAGCAAAGTAAATACTAAGTTAAACAGTTACCTTCTTCGACAAGAGAAATTTACTGTGCATGGTATTTACAAGTAAAGAAGCACTTAACTGCCACCTATAGAAGTAGCACGATTCGCAACCTTGTTTTCCATCTAATAATTCATAATAAAGTTCACTAAGCTATCTTTAATCAATTGTTATTTAAAGTGTTTTGTACCCCAATAAAGTTGTAAAGCTCCCTGGAAAAAACGCGGTATATAGCGCTCGAAGGCGAGCAATGTGGCGTTCATATCTTCCAGCACGCCCACCACCGCGTATTGCTGCTCCACTACCCTCTTAGCGCGCTGCAACGACTCCTTGCTGTTGAATGGCCTGAAAAATGTTGTTTCATCGTAATTTTACAAACGTTTTGAAAGTAAGTCGGTATATTATTAATTTAAATTAGTACATTATTAATTTATCTGCTTTTAAGGTAAAGCTTGTGGAGATGGATCAAGATATTCCGGATATTACCGGACAATCATTGAAAATTTAGTATATTATATTGTCAGCATACTGCCGGTAGATGGCAGTTATTTGTATTGATGAAAATAACGGAATAGTGTTTCAAATTTTCAACAACAGAAGGCGATTAATTTATTTAGTGACAGAGTTCTGAGATAGGTGGCCTATAATTTTATTTGTTACGTAAGATATGTTGATATTACCATAGAGGATCTATACTAGCATATATATATATATATATATATATATACTAGGATATTACTATACAGAAAAGTTCAGAAGCGTTGTAAGTGACCACTTTTTCTGTCATGAATAGTTAATATTTATATTCGGATGTAACATGGCAACTGTAAATAAGTTATGTTTGTAAGATGTAATTACAATATTGTTAGGTACGTACGTGCACTGGGGTTCGTGTCCGCAGAAGAAAAGTGTCTGGCGACGGTGATCGCCGATGCCCTCGTGAGTCTCACCTTCTATATATCGACATTCGCGATCTCCACTGAGCACGCAGGTTTCGAAATCCTAAAAATAAATTTAATAGGCCTACAATTGTCAAGTGATTATTATAGGATATATATATTAACAATTGTAAGCAAATTAAAAGATAGATATATTCGTATCACAAAATGGCTTTTTTTTTCAGATGCGAAATAAAATTATTACTATCCAAAAATACTTCATTATCTGATAAACTGTCAGATGGTGGGTTCCTTAAAAAAATCCGTTCGTTTATATTAATTCAATGCTTAGAATAGTTAAGTGCGTATATATTTCATCACTGGTATAAACTTATGAATTTGTTATTTTTTTGGACACAAATTCGAACAGAAAATGTGAATTGCTATACACCCGGATCGATTGATTTCATGTTTAAATAATGTTGTTCTTATTCTTAACAGCAGACGCATACTTCAAGGTATAGGCTTTCAAAGATCGCCACGATTAACGTTCTTTCACTACCCACTTTCAGCAAATTCCCGGGACTATAACTATGATTTCCTATCCACGCCGCGTCTATTAGCTCGTGGTCACCACTCGAAAACCGAGTGATGGGTTGCGCGAGCGATGTGCCCCGCCCACTGCCACTTCAGATGAGTAAAACTCTCCTCATTGTTGATTTGATCTCGCAACTAAACTATTTAAATATTCGGTTTTATTATATGAAAGTTTTGAAGTTTGTTTTTCCTATTGTTTACGAACAGTGCTGTTTATATATAATTCACAAGCTAGAGTTTAGCTAGAGCTACAGTTTTTAATAAACTATCATCGTTCCTTAAACTATTACTATTCAGATCTTCACATACATACAAAAATTTAAAATATGTACTTATGTATGGCAGAGTCGTAAAGCGTCAGAAACGTGGTTCGCGCTTTAGCCAGTTTAAAGTCTCTGCAAGGTTTTATTACGATTAAAATCTAGCCTCCTCGTTATATCTGAACATAAAATCATCCCTCTTTTTTTACTATGTGTGCCGACAGGTGCTGTAGTATAACAACAACAGAATATCGAATGCAGAAGTAATATTCGTTTTATCACGTTTAAAACTAATTGAAAAAATATGAAATATTAAGATGTGTGCATGCTTTTGACTAGAACTGAATTGTTATTTTACCTATTCGTGTAATTAGGGGACCGGAAAGTAATGTCATTTCTGTCGACATATTATACAGAAAAACCGATTGATTTTTACTTTTTTGCTACGGCATTGAAAATTTGTAAACTAGATCGCTTGATGAAAAGGTTGTTGTTAACGAAGGTGAGTATATTGTTGATTAGAAATAAAAACTTATTATAATATACTAGTTTGAATTTAACTCAAGAAAGCGACATTGCTTTCCGGTCCCCCTAATATATAACTAAAATATTCTAGATCTATTACTATAATATGCAGACAAACAAGGCAAATTAACAATTTCTGGTAATTTCTTGCAATACACCTAATATTTTTAGGTTTGTATTTAAAGGATTTTAATGAATACTTTAATAAAGCGAAACTTTTTTTATTAATTGTACCCTGTTTAAATGTTTTAAATTTTTAAAAATATTTAATAGACAGCGGCTAGCCTAACTTAATAAATTCGAAAGTGTACTCTGATTTGGAATAAAAAATTCTGCACATCACTCATGATGTGTTTTCGTTGTCTTAGAGCTAATTACTTTTTTACGAACACTACATTATAAAGAACTGTATCACATCGTTTTCTTTGTAGTCTTTAGTTTTTTTGTTATGTGATTCATTCTGTATGTCGTATAGTATTTTCATCTATTGCAATCAATAGATTGAAGGCACGAGCAGCATGTTTTGTTCCTTCATCGCATACCTACTCAATGTTTTATACGCTTTAAAATAGCGACTGTGATGAGCAAAAAATCGACGGAAGAGTTTTGCAATTGCAAACACTATTAATTTTTATAATTAGTTGGCGCGAGCTGTCAGGAGGTAGCTAGATGCATTGGAAGCGTCCGAAGCGACGTCTCAGTTTTACGTTGTTTTTTTGTACTGTTTCGTAATAACGTATTCACTGCTAGAGAACTGACAGTAGCTTTGTAGTATCCGTATACCTATCATTACTAAACTTACGTACATACAGGTCTATTTCATAATAATACATTTTAAAGTATCTGAATAACTAATGTTTTATTTTGGAATACAAATACACTGTGGCCATTATCAAAGAACGATTTAAAATATTCACAGTAAAAATTATTTCACGATAAATTACATTTCCGTGGCTCTTGCTCTTATATAAACGTTCCCAAGTCCTCAAAAATCGTTTGTCATCATTTAACAAACCCCACGAGATAGTAAAACTACCAAATACGTGTATTGATATATAATGTATAATAATTATACGTATTATATTAGTAAAGTAATATTTTTAAAAAAACTGTGAAAAGAAATCATGCGCCCTCGATATATAATAATTTTAATGTTTTGCATAAGTATTAATGATTTAATATTAACTTTCTTTCGTTGTACATTCACAATATACTCTTTGCGTTTTAATTAGGGAAAATTATAAGGTATTAACCCTCTTTAAAATTAGGTAGTAAAATTCATCCATATTTTAGGTCTATGATCTGAAGTAATGTTTTTTAAAAGATTATTTTTAGAGGAATGTGTGGTTCCTGTATAATTTACACATGCCTGACAATTTAAAATTTATTAATTGATGTAATGTTTGACTTAGAGTTGTACAATAATACACTCTGTAACGACGTGCTGGTCATTTATTTACTATTAATTTATAAAATAATGGGGAGGTAAAATAAAAACAACTAATTAAGCGGCACGCAAAGGGAGATCACAGGAAATCTTGTACACGGATGAGAATTTTTTTAAAATTGAGTAATATTTTAAAAAACAAAAAGACCGTATTTATGCTGAAAGCTCTGAAGAAGCTTTCTAATTATTCAATAGAGTACAACGTGGGCACTATCAGACTTTAATGATGATGATACTCGTGATGGTTTGGAGGGGTGTTAGGTATGAAGTAGTGACTTAGTCAAATCTTCGTGAAAAAGGTTTCAAACATCGGCACAAGTGTATCAAGAAACCATTCTCGAGTAGGTAGTTAAGCCCATCAACAACATGTTCAATAATCAAGAATGGTCCCTTCAGCTGGACTATACGCCGGGTCATAAAGCTTCATCCACCCGATCTTGTTATGAAACGAATATTTTTTAAATGGTTTTATTAATGTATTAAACTAATAAAGTAATAAATGTTATGAATAATAAAAAAATGTTGTTTTCGTCTGTAAGAACATTTATGACAAAACATTTATAATCAAATATACAAAAATGTTTCAAAGTATTGTTCGTATTTAATTAATTTATTATTAAAAAGGTATTAAATAATAATGTTCAGTTTAAGTACACAGACAATTGTTTAAACACTAGTAAAGTCTATTGATTATTAAAAGTAAGGCAACTAGCAAAAATATTCATTGTATAAAATAAAAAAAAAAACGTTTCCCATCGATATACTATATGCATGTGAGGCAAGGCTTAAAAGAAGGAACACCTAATGCATACTTAAAATATAATCGGATATTTGGGTATATTAGTATAATAATGTTTAGAAAAATAATCATAAATTACTGTATAGTAAAACGCAGCTCCGTTACCCTTAAAAATACATTAGTTGTGAATCATGAAACCATTCCTAATTCGTTAACAACCGTCGCCCTCATTTCCGACGAATTTATCCATACACTCAACCTTTACTTTATCAGATCGTGACGCTTTTTTGTTAGTTTGAACGCAAAACGTGACCAAGAGATATCCAAGTCAAATTCACTCGTCGACAAGACGAAAATGTTGAATAATGTTTTATATACTGAAGTCTTGGCCGCGCTTGCCAGTGTACTACAACTTGCTATTCCGCTGTGTTATGTGGGTTATTTTAGTTCGTGTAATGATCTCCTTATTCATGATTCGGTTTCGTAGGGTAATCCCGAGCACGCCCCCCTCCATGGCTCGTTGAGCGACTGGGAGCTTGCCAATGAGGCTCGAAGCGAGAAACCTTTTCATTGCCGCAAGTCATCACTGGCAACACACATTGATTACCAGTGATCACTTACGGCATATTAGTGTTAAATAAATTAAATAATAGTGACAAATAATTATACATTGAAATGTGTTATGTGCACCTATATTTATTTAGATGATGATGTGATATTATAAACTAATGAAATTACATTATGAGCATTATGAGCAAATTCTTAATCAAGATGTTAAATAAACCTTTCATGCTTATTCCAATACCAAATAAAATTAATTAACAAACTTCGTATACAATGGCATGTGTACTCGAAGGTTTATATCATTGACAAAATTATTTTACTTCAGATATTTTTACTGATATATGTATATCTATTTATTTCTTTTTTTATTAATAATTTTCGGAAAACTTACGTCTTGATTAATTAGTGGTAATAGAACATAAACTCAAGAGGGCCGTGTAAAAGTTTACCTAAGTTAAAATATAACAATATTTAGATATATTGTCGGTACCGTCCTACACGATTAATAAACAATTCTTTTATTTACACATCTTTATAAAATTCTATCACAGCTGACGTGCAAATTATAAAAGGAAATAAAGAGAGTTTACAAATAATAAAAGTAAAGATGAACGTAGTTTAGATTTAAAAGAATATTTTTGAGTTAAATACATCTAAGTTTCATCTCATAATTCTTAAATCATTAAAATATAAGAAAAAAATTGTTTTATATTTTTAAGTGAGAAACAGTGTAGGTTTGTAACCATCTAAACAAAAAGATAGACCTAAGAAATTAATTTTATTAAAGCTTACATTTTACATTAAATAACATAAAAGATTCGTATTTATAGTTGGTTTTATCCACTTACATTTAATAGATATAACACGGCCAATTAAACAGATGTATCTACTCTATACAGAATATATTTCACGATCAATCAAACCAATTTGTCGAACGCAAAAAGGCACGCTGCTCGTTTTTATTGTATAACTTGTGATAACTTGAGCAAAAAATTTTACTTAAGTAGCGAACTCTATATAAATTAAACTTGTATTCTGTCGTTTACAACTGGAATATAATAGATTATAAATGATGTTTATGAACCACACCTTTTATATTATGTGTGATGCATTTTATGGCTTTGATAACAAAGTTAGTATGTTAAAATAATAGAATGTTTAATATTAAATTCCTAACCATTCAAACTCTAACGAGTACTATACTATATCCGCATGTTACAGTCGCTGTATAACGATTTAACACGTACATCTTCAAGAAAGTGCATAGAAGAGGTGATAGCGGCGAGCGTCACCAATTGTAAATAAATTTAAAGATGTTTTTATCTGTGGCTCCTTTTTTATAATTCATGGAAGTAATACTAAAATACATAATATATAAACATAGTAATTGTATTATATAATAATTATTTTTTTATCTCAACAAGATACAAGTTTTGCTGTATATACATAATGACATGGATAGCATTGGTTGTGTGAAAGAAATCTGGTTTTACGATAACACCGGCCTTTGGACTTTTTTGATACCTACATGTGATTTATTTTTTGTCCCGTTGATGTACAATATATAGAAAATAAATAAAGATTAATAAATAAAAAATACGTTTGTACAGCGACCTCTTAATTTTTATTGTATTTACTAATTTATATTGTATATGTTAGGATATAAATAACACAAAATTATATTAAAGGATATCAAGCATTATTTCAATTTTTGTGATGATTTGACTTGCATTATTATATAGATTTCGGGAGTGTGAGGGGGCAGGGCGCTGATGACATCCCAAAACTTCTCTCAAAATGACGAACTCGGACAAGGCTCAACGGGCCCCTACTAGGGGACCAGACGATAATAAAAAAAAACAAAATAAAGATAAAATAATAGTCTCATTATGAATCAATTACTTTTTAGTCTTAATAAATATATTTAAAAGATTATATTAAAATATCAAAGAGAAGATAATATTTACTAAGAATATATGAAGTAGATATCAGACATGCATACGTATTTATTTTCGTGGAACGACTCGTAATAAATAAGTCTGGGTGTTGTGTAATACGTTTCAAAAATATAAATTACAACCTCTTTCATCGGATCATCTTAATGTTAGTTTAACAAGAGGAGCTCGTGAT
This sequence comes from Battus philenor, assembly GCF_028537555.1. Lineage (NCBI taxonomy): Eukaryota > Metazoa > Arthropoda > Insecta > Lepidoptera > Papilionidae > Battus > Battus philenor. Next base: position 8,987,450 of record NW_027181678.1, on the reverse strand, counting down.
CGATTGTTGGTCTATCGGGATTTAAATTGAAGGTACCCGAACCGGCGGACCATGCGGCATTACACAAATAAAGATCGCGCAGCGTGAGAGTAACGAGCAATCGATGAGTTGGGAAGTGGACGGATATTGAACGGATACGATATAAACTAATAGACATATGTATTTACTACTTTCAATTTATCCTCTCTGTAATCGGCCAGTATTAATCCAGTTCCCTCAGTCTAGCGTTTTCGTCGTTTTTTTATGAATAATAATTAGTGAATAAAACTTTAATCTGCCTAAATGTTCAGTTGATGATCCCGCTTACATCACAATTTTGACGTTTTTTTTTCGTAATATCCTGCAGCCTTCAGTACTATTTTGGCAATAATTGAATCGATTTAATATTCAAAGATTTTTGTGTCAGTATTCAGTCAATTTAAACATGATGATCTTGGCACTATGAGACAGCTTACTTTCTTGTATATTTATCTCACGTATGTCTGTCGTAGATAGACGGTCTTGGTGGAACGAAGCGAAAAGAGAGGCCATCTTGCCGTGCGCATACCTAACGTGCGGTAAAAACTTTAGGTCCCTTATGCGGATCTTCAAAAGACTGGCCATGCTCAATAGCCCCTGCAAGAGGACCACGGCCTGAGTTGTCCCTTGATACACGTTTAGCGGTACGATTCAAGAGTAGCCGATAAGTGAACCCTAGACAATATATAATATTGGAGTTTAAGAACTTTTAAATTCACACGAAGAATTTTATGGAATGTAACATAAATTATATAGGATTTACCTTCTTAAGCCATGCGGGGTCCGGCAGGGGCAGGTCCGGGAACGCTCTCTTTCTTTCTACGTAATACCAGGGGGCTCTCACATAGTAATACCACGAGATGACTCGTTCCACGGGGTCACGGACCACATTGACATAAATTGGAGATGGATATCCGAACCTAAAATATTAAAAATAATGCAAATCAACAACAATCTATAGTTATATTTAATGAATTAAATGATTGAGAATTACTATCGTAGAAATACTAATTAGCTTAAAACAATGATTGCTATTTTATTTATTTATTTTAAATTAATCTCTGCAGCAGCAAAATATTTACAAATTTTGAAATACAGTTGCACAAATTTATAAACTTTAGAAAACGAATAAAAAACAATAAAATGGTTCTCTAAATAAATCAGGCTGCAAATAATCGATGTTAAATTAATTATAATTAGATTACAGCGATAATAAACATAAATAAAATAAATTTAATTTACACGTGTATCAGCAAAATGATTTGTAAATTGTGTATTGTACATCATAGGAGGTCGGGTAAATATTATTATGGTTCTATGAAATATTTATTTGACATTTTGTTAATCCAAAACTGCTAACAATAGACTCATTAATCGGCCATAAAAAGCATATCATTTTCTTGACCTATGCAATTACGTATAAGGAACAGCGGCTATTTCGTTGATTTTTAGTAATAAACATTCATTTCATTTACTGCTCGATCTCCAGACACAAACAACACTGACAAAATGATTAATGATCACGGCATTGGCTATCATACTGGATATTGAGCAGTGTGTTAATGCTCTTAATAAGTTCTCTTTATGCTTAGATAATATCTATAAAGCTTGCGAATGCGTGACCGTTAGATCGTATTAGAAATTTTGTTTTCATTACTACGACCTTAGATCTTTTCTTTCATCACATATAAATAGTGTCTGTGCGACGATATAAATATTTACAAGAATAACTAAACTATTTTTTAATTTGAAATACCGAAGTTAAAAGTTAACTTAGTTGTTAGCTGTTACTATGTGTTATTAAATACTGATAGACCAAACTATACCTCTTTGTTACTTTGTTTGATACTTGAATTCTTGTCTAATACATAGCACACTATAATTCTTAAAGAATTTTTTAAAAAAATATTTAAATTTATCCATTTTAAAATCTAACTACAAACTTTCTATGTTAACATGTATGTAATATTTTTGTCGATTTACGATTATCACGACATCTGCAAGTTACTTTTTAAAATGGTATGCAGTTTTAATGTCAATAACACATAATCTTACCTGGTGAAGTTTGTATAGCAGACATGCTTGATGTACGAAGCAGGAGGAGTGTGCGCCGATACCAAGTTCACGAGGATTTGTTGGTCGGCAGGCGCCAGACGTATTGTCTCAACGCGTTGCACTGCGTCACGGTGGAAACCTAAACACCATTTAAAATGATACTCCATTCATCATCATGCCAGCCTTCAGAAACAAAAAAAAATGATTTAAGAACGATGTACACGATTCCACCGCAATATTTCAAATTTCACATTATTTTTTCCAACCGATCTTATTCGAAATATATTAGGGAGGCCTATGCCCGGTAATAGCATTCTACGGCTAAAATGATGACGATAATGACATTTAATGTATGATTTATCCTACCTTTTAGTGAAGAATTCATGGTTCTACTAATAGTTGGAACATTTAGTAGTTACAGTAAATACTCTTTTTTATTTATTTTAAAATAATAATATGTTTCTGTAACAAACTGCACAAGATTTATTTGTACCACCCAGTACAAAGTAAACCTGTACAACGAGTTGCAGTTAATAGTTTACATTGTAGTTAGCGTCAGGACGTTTTAGAAGTTTAAAGCTCGCCTTAAGCATGTTCAATGCCCCTGATCGACATCACCTCAATTAAGGTCAAATTCGAATCATAAATCTAGTCTTTTAACACACTTATTTAGTCTCTTTTTGTTATCTATGTAGCCAAATTTACTCTTCCTGTAATCGTTATTTAAACATAGTAACTTCTAAAAATTATTTTTAATATTTGTACTATCCTATTTGTGGGCATAACTCGCCGTATCAGATTGAATCTTTATATTGTGTTATCAGCGACGTCTATATTACACATCCAATTACGTAATATTTTGTAGTTATGGGTTTCGTAATTATTAGGGAAACACACGCATATTACACTTACAGCATCAACTTTATTGTTTAATTGACGACATTAATTTATTGGTTTTGTTAGTGTTACTAATTTAAGATCAGCATAAATTAGTAAAGAAGAAGACTGAAACTTGTTTTGTAGGTCACGGGTTCGATTCCCGGGACACAATGTTATACAAATATTGCGCATTAATTATACAGGATTGCCACTGCTCACAAACAATTTTCCATAGAATGGGCAGCAGCGTCCGCGGCATACCATAACACCATACTGCGATCAGCAACCCGCCTGCCAAGGGTGGCGATTATGTTATATTCCCCTATAGATATATTTGGAGGAGGCCTGTGCCTTGCAGTGCGTCTATAGGCTAAAACTAATGGAATAAGAATAAAAAATATAGCAAATCAAATGTGAGTCACATAGAAAACATAAACAATATATCAACCTGAATCTCAACAGTATACGTTTGTATATAGGTATTCATATTATTGATAAGGCAGATAACCTATTGACCATTAAACTTCTGACAACACAAAATTAGCGACGTGAATAATTTTCATAAAGAAAAACAATAAGAAAAAGAATTAATCACACTTTTAATACACACCAAATTGATTCCTTATAGCTAGTCTACGCAGCAACTCCATAAAGGTCTGACTGCCAACCTTAGGCACTCGGTTAAAGAACAGCAACTCAGTTTCTGACCGCGCTGTATTGTTAAGTTCCCAAGGCTCGGGAACTAACAATTCATCAATCAATTCCTGTTCAACCTCTTCTTGCAACTTTGCTTCCAATGTTCTCTGAGGCTTACTGCGCTCCTGAAAATTTTATGTAATGTTAAAATAGAGAATTTTTTCCAGACAAGGAAGATCATGATGTTGTACTTTTTATGCTATGTATATTTTAAAAAAATTTACTAATTCATAAGAATACGCCAACAGCTCCTCTTAAACAACTCTTTAATAATCAAGTAGTTTGAGTCATCAATTCCAAGTATTTTTTAAAATTATTACATACAAGTAATAATTGCCTGCTATATATCACACTATAAAAAAAGGAAACTAACCAGTTCGCTAATGTAATTAACAAAAAATGTGATGCTTACCACACCAGTATTCCTCCTTATAGCTTCAAGTGCTTCTTTGAATTCTTGCGCAGAAGCGTACGAATGCTCCGTTCGGTCCGTCTGGATTCCTGCGCAAAAAAATCCATAAAAGATTGAACAACTCTCTGAACCTTTTCTAGCTATTTCATTTCCTACCATAAAAAAAATAATAACTGCCATTCCATAGTTGCGATAGGACCATATATTTCCAAATTACACACTTAATTACGGATCGTGAACCAATATTTTGCTTTAATGTATTTATGTCTGAATCATATTGGCACTTATAATTCAAAAACGCAGAGATAATAATAGATTTGAATTTAAAAAGGTCATTCACTTGGTCAGTGAAAGATATAGAAGTATAATGATGTACATCAAATTATGGCAGAACTAATGACAAAGCATCACTTTGTACTAAGATAAGTTTATTTTAGGTTTTTTTTTTATACTTTAAGAGCCGAACCGTGCAGGACATTCACCTGATATCAAGTAAAACACCTTGTTCTTTTCAATAACAATATATTTTTCAAATGTATATGTTATTTGTTTTCGTTGTTTATGTTTCTACTTCTTAGATTTAGTCAAAAGGCACGCGTTACAACAAAACCTTTACACAACGTTGAATTTACCTTTAGCTTTCAAAACAGTAAAATATGAACATAATGTCTCCTTATGCTGCACATTCTTTATGTAGACATACTTTTTTATCTCTGAGTAGTAGCTTAAAGAACTACAAACATTATTTTCTCTAGCCACAATGATTATTATTTTTCTAATTGCTATATCTGGTGGTGGACTGTAATCCAGACATCTTTACAGCAACTACGCTTGACTTACGATCTATTATTGACGTTGTTAAGCTATCAGGCCGTTCCGATGATACCTAAAAGCTGTAACTAAAAAGCGTTTGGCACACCGATCCGAATTGACCGACAAAGTAGAATTTCGTCTCGATTAGTTGCAATCATTGGATTATGCTTCTGTCTTATATATGCAAGGTACGCTGACCTACTATTTACTATTTTAGCGATAGAACATCCACCAAGGAAAAAAGAATAAACATTTTATTACAGGTAGTTTAAAATGTTTTGTTTAAAAACATTAATTACCGAGTAGCGTACATTTACAAAGAGAATACTCGTACGTCGCTTGCCTATAAAATCTATAATTCATCAGATGGTGATCATTTCAGCCGCAGGGTGGATCGAATGGACATCCTTCTCTCTCTCAGTTGGAAGCAGCATGCATTCAGCTTCTTCAGAAGTACTTAAGAAGGTCCTCTATTTGGCTATAATTATTTTAACTGAAACGAATACACGTTTTATCATAGGTTATGGATTATTATAGAAAAATTGATTTATTGTATATAATTTGATGTAAATAAAGAAAGTTTTAAAATCGACATTTAAAATTCGTGAGAAATATTTTAAAAGTTTGTATGATTATAATTCATTAACATGTACTAAACGATTCTAACCGTGAAAATATTTTCGATTACGGAATTAAATGTTTGCTACTGAACAGCGAACAAAATGCTTCATAACACGGTTGCTTAGAGGGGCTAGCAACGCCTGGTGACTCTAGAACTAATCGGTTAAATTATACTGTAGATATCCGAATATTTCGCCGCTTCTGATTTGTTTTATTGTAATTGTCATTTTTTCTTCAGAACGATACCAACATTACATTATTTGAACGTAACTTTTACGACAGTATTATTTTTTATGTATGGATATTAATTTGGGTATCTCACGCTCTTAGTGTGTAAATCTCAGATTTTAAATAATAACCCTTAATGTACAGTAAAACTAAACTATGCGATTTACAGTAACTGATGTTACAGATAACAAGAGTCTTTGTAAGAACTATGCAAGTGTAATCGGGTTTTGTGATCTTTTGATATTTATTTATCTTTAACTATTTTTAATCTTTTAAATGCTAACAGGACTTGCACGAAATTTAGTTAAAATTCGTTCAGGAATAAGAAGTTCCGTAGATAAAGGAGACTAACCGACATTGCTTTGTAAATTAAGTTGAGTTTAAAGTGGTAGCGAGTTTAAACGCTACAAATCGCGCAGAACAGATTGCCTCTGGGGTCCACCCAAGGGGTGCACATACGACCGCATTGAGGCCGTTGGAAAACGTTGGATACCCCCTACCGGTCCTATTGGATATCTATTGCTATGTTCAGCCGTGGACATCGTACGGCTGAAAGGAGAATGATGATATTTTAAATAATTTTTGAATGAATATTAATTAAAAATATCTGGAAAATTTTAAAAATTTTAGGTCATGCACACGATTTTTCCTGAATTCTATCAAACTTTTGGTTACTGTGTTATTGAGGAAGGGAGAGGAAAAAATATTATCTGACATATTCAATGAGTGTTTCTTTAAAGCACCGAACAACGGCTCAATAAGTAATGGTGCAATTTTAATGTTACAACATCCTTTCAGTTAATCGCCTCACTACAGAGCCTTATAAATAAATATTACTTTTCAATTTCCATCATGTTCACAACTATATCTTATAACGGGACATCAAATGGCCAATATATTTCTTCGTCTCGTAGCATAAATCACAGCGGCCGGTATCTCACGACGTGACCCTGGCCGGATGGAAATTGTCTCTCACGAATCGATAATACGCCAATGAACAACAATGTTGTTTGCTTCATGTATCTTATTGAACCTTTCCAGAACGTTTGTAGGCGAAAACCATGCCGTCTGCATGTAAACATTAAAAACAAAATACAACAAAACTTGTGGTTGGATGTTAAAACTCTCTTTTGCCAAGTTCATGCTTAGTCATGCCCTGATTATTGGTAAATTAAGTTCTCGTCACTTAAAGGAGCAAGGAGGAACGTACATGGTAAGTTTTCAGACTCATTTGTACGCTAGTAAAATTAAACCAGTGTTTACGTAAAAGCACAAGCGGTAAAGAACGCTGCATGCTTCGGAATATTTTTAAACGCAGAGAAAAAGAAATTTATTCCTCTTAAGATGGGATTGCTCATTCAGATTTTATTACCAAGGCTGTCGATATGTTTTTCAAACGTATTATAGAGCCGGTAGATTTTTGTTCGGTACACGTCCAACATAATCCGTTATTGCTCCCTTGAGAGCCGATAACGCAAAAGTCTTTCCCTGGCGTAATACCGATTCTAGATTTCCAGAATTATTTATTTATTATCAAAATAGATCAACAATTCTAGATATTTTATAATCTTTTATGACATCGAAGTTGAATTTAACGCTATTTATGTTATTTCTTCTGTGCTATCTAGCGCAGTTGATAAGACGTTCGAACTTTAATTTTCGTAGTTACTAGTGGCTTATAAATTCTGAATACCTCTTTAAGTTCGTTGAAAACTAGAGTCAACAGTTATGTGAAATTTAAATGAGAATTTAAAAGAAAAACTTCATAATCATGTCATAATTGCTTCTTAAGAAGACCAAATATTTATTGACAAGCCACGACTATATAGAAATTATATATTGCTAGTTAATACTGCAATATTATCATTAAATTTTTTGAAATAATCTCGAATAAATAACAAATATTCTACCGTGATTTTCACAATTCAAAAACGATCCTATTCCAAAAGATTTCGGGAAATTATAAATAATAAAATAACGGTTTAAAATTAGAATAACATTGATAATATACAAGTCACGTGCCTTAAGCGTATAGCATTAAAATATCTCTCCTTTGTTTATGACATATTTTCTTTAGATACAAGGACAACGAAATCACGTCACGTTTACAGTTACCACGTCTTCATGCGTGATAAAATGAACAAAAGTGCTAAAAGCATCTCCAGATCTACACTCTCATCTCAACAGTTTATATAAAAAATAACTAATGGCACACGTTCAATCCTCTGATAAAGCAAGATTAAAAAGATCGTACGAGTGTAAGAAATCAAATTACGCTTGATACGCCCTCGGCAAATTTTCGGTTCGCTTTACAAGTTTTCCATTGTGTTGTTAATAAAAGACTTGAAGAAAAGAGTGTGACCATGCGATCAATAAAAAATAACATCAGTGATAAAGATAGGTTTCGGTTGATTAGATCCTATACTGTTTCGTCATAATATCTTTATAAGAACTATTTGCTTTAAGAAAAACACAGTTATTAAAGTATGTAATTGTTTTATAATCATTTGAATAACGGATGAAATGGTCGAAAAAATAAGAGAGTCAACAAAAAGTATCTAGCCATTAGCAACCGAACTTTACTAATAAGTTATTCGGAAGTGGAACCACAAAAACTACCTCTTCATTCGAATAATAATGGCGTCTAAGAAAATAAGTAAGACGGCCGCTTTGATGCATGAGTTATAATGATATTGAATGTGAAAAAATCTCTCCGCAATGATTTGGGTAGCGGGGCGCATCCGGCCTCGATCCACACGTCATGATGAAGTGTCTCGTATAGGCTTTGACGGCAATTGTTATCTGAATGAAGATGTTACTGTCGGGAGTCTGCTCTAGTGGCATGTTTCTATTAAACTCAAATACATTGTTTCGATGTATGGTGTCTATTATGCTTTTGAAATAATCGCGGACAATACTTTCGATTTTGAAAAATTAAAGTTTAAAAAATACTAAACGCTTTACTAAATAATCGATTTTATAAGTATTTAGTTAATTAATAAAAGGCCTCATCGCAGTTTCAATGGGTCGAAATTGTGGGCAGTATACCCTCTGAATATTTATGAATGATGTAGCTCACTTTATGATTATAGATTATCATTTGTTAGCTCCCGTAACATATAACTTATAGTGATATTATAAAAAAACGCAACATGTATGTTATAGATGGCAGTAACATTAAAGTCGCATTGGTGCCATATGTGTAATCTTATTATTAACTTTAACATTATATTCTTCAAAATGTTTAATATTAAAAAAAATACTTTCCGGACATTTTTTCTCAGTTTTATCAGGTATAATACGGTATTTATAATTTATGGCTGTAACGATAAAAAAACTCCATCATTAATTAATTTTATCACATTATTTTCTTTTTTTTTTAATACAAAACTGTAAATTATTCAAAATTAAATTTTATCTCCTTAACCGATTTATCTGTGTATTACAGTAAGTACTGGTATACACTTTCTTGGCGACCTCAATAATAACCGTGGTTTTCAGTGACAGTTGCTGGTTTTCAGCCTCTCCTAGCTTCCTAAGATGTTACATTGACAGTTGTTGTTAAAGTTATAGTGTTTCCGACAAAGCGACAAGGAATGTTCGAACGTGAATGGTGTGTTTGTTGAAGTGTGTGTATATGTGTTTGTTTGTGCATGTCTAACTGCACAATATGGGTTATCAACTGAAATAGTCACATAAGCTCAAAAGTTTCCAACGGACATGGATCGTACATACAACATCTCCAGACATAAAAGCTTATCTATATTCACACAGCTGCCATAAATTTCATTAAATTTATTAAAAACATTTTCATTCAAGTACAAAAAAATACTAGCCAAAAACGCAAAGAATACTTTTTAACGTTATATAGAACTAACTATACGTGTCATATTTTAATCAAATATTTTATAGACCTTTGGGTCTATAAGTAACAATAAAATATGTGAATTATTGTAGACAAAACTTCACTTTTGTTAATTAGAAAGATGTTTACTAATTCCTATTTAATTTTTATGAGGAGAGTTTTGAACTGTTTTTTATATACTTTACCATTTACACCGCTGTAATTTTATATAAACACTTCTATGCGCGAAGAAAGCGATGGGGCTATGCATTTTTCGTAATTACGCCAGCTACTTGGTATTTTTTTAAATTTAGTTTCATATGGCTTAAAGTTTTGTTATAAAGTTTAATAATGTTATGTTCTGTCTTTGTTATGTTACATATGTAACTATATCGCATATATTCGTAAATTATTACTCAACCTATATGATATATTCGATCTATATAATAAATATGATGTTTAAGAAAATTATGTTAGCCTTTTTTTATATACTCAGTCTTACCATAAAAATTGTTACAAATAATAATATTTTTTATTGTACAATATTTTTGTTGCACGTAACATTTATTAATATTACAGTGTGTAAGTTCAATATCATAATATAAAAACAATACAATCTACCAAAAATCCTTACTCTTTATTTTCTTTGGCTTTAAATCAAAATCCAGTGGGTCAGGTCTAGATGATGATGATACACTGGTGCTGATGGTTTGATACCTTTTTCACAAAATTATGGCTCAGTCACTATTTCGTAGCTAATAACCCAATAAACCATCACAGAATCGGATAATGCTTACGTTGTACTCTGTTGACTAATTGGGTGGCTCGTTAAGAACTTTCAGCATAAATACGGTAATTCTCTCATCCGTAAATAAAATTTTCCGTGACCTCCCTTTTCATACCGCTTAAGTAGTTATTTTAATTTTAACACCTTACTATTTTTTTGTATTATCAGTTAAGAAATAACCATCGCGTGTGCGATTGCGCTGAAGTACAAAGTCATCTTTTAAAATACGCAACATGGTTCTTGGTGCTATCACCGTCTTCCCAGATAAAATCTTTTGCTTTCGAGCAGAATTTCTTCGAATTCTTTCCCTTACTGCTTTCATCGCATTTTTGGTACGAACACTATGTGGACGACCAGGTTTTTTTTCTGTCACAAATAGATAAGGTTTTATTGTACTTATCATTATCCAGTTACACAAACATTTGACTAATACCAAGCATATGAAGGATTTTAAAAATTGCATCTGACACCATACGTACTTTATGTAATGCAATCAAAGCGATTCGGGTCTCTTTAATATTTTACAATACATTGGCGTAAAAATAAGAAAACATAATGAACATAGTAAAATGACAGATTACAATTTCAATATTAAGATTTTGTTGCGTTTTAATTATAATAATATCAATGCTCAGACTAAGTATAAAATTATCGATTAAGAATATTAAAATCGACTTTACTGATATTGAATTGGTTTTCTAACTTAAATCATAAAGTAATATTGGTGTTCACAGCGTAAAATTATGCTTACTAAGGCTAATATTTCTCACTTCATAACGATGTTTAATCTTTATATTTAACAGTACATACTGATTTTAAGGTTTAGATTAAAAGTAAGTGAGAAGTAAATGATATTTAGAGAATATATAATTATATAATTCACGTCATTAGGAAATGAATATCGTTTAGGTAATTAATATTAACAAGCTTCTTTTATAGAAAACAAATCTAGCCCGTAAAATGCAAATTAAAAACCTAAAAGAATATGTTGTGGTGTAGGAAACTTGTTTTTTGTATTATTTTATTTTAACGTTTTTTTTTCTTTACCTGAATACTTAGCGTTAGTAGAAAACGATTACTTCATTTTAAAATTAGCGAGATGTTCCCCGGTGTAATTACCCGGAAGGGTTGCTCTTTCCATATAAGAGTCTTGGTATTTAGGTACGTGGATAACGACGTCCTCCATAATTCAATCTTAAGCTCTTGAAACAGAGACTGTTTTAGATCACAGAAAGAAAGAACTCTCAGCTCCACGATTTTTTTTTATTTCTAATTAGTCCGACAGAATTCCTTAATTGGATACGACAACTAGACAAGATAGTTTTTCTCGTTAAAGTATCTTTATCGAACATATCACAAGAATGTTATAAAGTATCTTTAACCTTAAAATTTTTTTAATATTGATTTCCTTATATTTCTTTTAAATTACCAAAGTACATGAGTATCTGGAATTTTTTGGTAATATTACTCTAGTCAAGTTCTTATTTTACTGAGTAAATAGGAGTCCTACGTAATGTTAATTTTGAATGAAATATTAATAATATGAAGTAATATTTTATGAACACTAATACTAAAATTATTAGCGCCTTCAAAGGGTCATTTATAAATATTAGATTCCTAGTTAAAGTATTTTATCAAAAATGTTCAGGGTAAAGTACTTCGGACACTTTAGCGTCCGAAAATAGATCTTAAACTCTATTCTAAGACAGAATACTGAAATGACTACCTTTATTTAACAATGTTAGTGTGGCAAAGCGTTTTCGTAATACTGGCTTTAAAATAAAATCAAGGGCTTTAGACGAGAAGCGTCCAGTATGATGAATTTGTCATTGAGAGAAATAAATGTAATCTGGTGGGTTCTGACTACAAAAAAGTATACATAATCTAACAGCTTTTGTTGTTTTTAAAAATAATTGCAGGGAGCTCAAAAGCTATCTGTCGAGTAAGACGTATCAATTTAATCTCTGTCCATTAAACTTCTATAATGATTTATGTTAATTCACTTAACTTCGAAGGGAATTAAGATATATATAATATATTTCTTGACAGCGCCTTATCAAACATTTAAGTACCAATATCAACACTTTTTCCTCACGGTTATAAAATACAATACATTTAAAGTTTTACAGCTTCCTTTTAACAAAGATAAGTGTCAATTAACACACTCATTCCGATTAACGACAAGCAATTTACAATCTGATGTTTTTGTTTACACAACAATAATTATTGTTAAAAGTTTCTTAAAATTATCTATAATGTAAACAATGCTGTTTGAAAAAATTATAACAATGAAGAGGAACGATTTTTATTTATTAATTTTTCGATATTGAAATTAAAAGTTCGACAGACGTGTTGTTAAGATCGTCGGAAGACATTGGATGCAAGCCGCTTCCTTCTATTTTTAATCTACAGGGGACACATCTATATTCAGCAGTTGATAAAAAATATTGATTATAATGAAAAATTTAGGGTAATAAAAACTTCATGAAGAATAATTACATTAAAATTTTATTCCTTGTAGTCATTTTTAAAACTATCGTGTCATAGATTTAATGAGAATTTCACAGGCCATAGCATTCCGTCATTACTACTCGCAAACAGTGGAAGCTTCCTGGATAAATCAGCATAATTTATGATTTATTATACCAAAAAACATGTTACGCAGCTAACTCCATGTGGTGGACAGTCGGTGAAAATGTACGTGGTGTATAACGGCTCGTCCTTTTTTAGATAAATACAAGAACACGCCAAACTTTATTTTAAGGTAAAATAGAAATCAGTTAAAGATTACGAAGAATCGTATAGTAAACAGATACAATCAACATCAGAGCAAGAGAACGCACCTGCATCGTGCGTATTACAGGTAAACGCATATTTAGTACGTTATATTACTAAGTAATGAAAGTAGTGCATTTTCTAGTTTTAATTCTAGCAAATACAGGATAGTTGTCAACTTTAGCCAGAGGTCGCGGAGGTATATGCTACCGAAACACCTGTGCCGCGCCTTAGATATGAGCACGGCGAGACGGGGCGACTATCGGTCCCTCTGGCGGGCATTAACTCGCCGCGTTTTCCTGAGGCGCGGTACAGCGGTATCGGCTAAAGCTGCTATCACTGTGCTTATTATTAATAATTACAGGAGAATAATAATAGGTAAAGGTTATATAGTATTAACGATTAGGCTGTATTACTCACCATTAAGCACGTAATATTACTATAAAAATATACAGAATTCCTTAGAAAAATTTATAACAAAGGTAAAAATTGAAAATATCCGTTCTAAAAAAAACTTAGAAACTGTAATCGCTTGGCGGCTTTAAAACGGTTAACATGTTCCTAGAATATAAATGTATCCCAAACGACGCGTAAACGATCTCATAGCGAGAAATTTCACGGGAGTGCTCCATGGTAATGACATTGAGAGGCGTGACTGACTTCGTGTTCCAATACCGTACAGCGACCAGGCGTAATAGTCATTGGGAAATACTAGAGAAGCTTTTTCCTTCAATTTCAAAGTATGCTATTATGCTGCGTCTATATTACAAATATATACGAAATCAATGAATATAAAATGTATTATTAAAAATTCGTAGGAACCATTTAATCAAAAAAATTCATACAATCCTATTAAATAAAGAAAGTAATAGAGATACCTATATTTGAGAAGTATCGTTAAATATATTTTTTCTAACTGTTCCTCTAAAGCTGGATTGTTTAATTAACAAATAAAAAAACTGTGAAACAAATAAATAGCAACACGTTCTTATATTAATTTGCACCATTAGATTTATTTTAATCTACTCGTATATCTATTTACTATTGCCAGAAATAAGAAAAAAAAGTTTTTCTTGCCTTCTACATTGGCAAGTATATTATTACAAATATCGGGAAACTCTTGTAATTAAAGCTCTTTAATGGACATTGTTCGTTGCAAGAACCGTAAATACCGCGATTCCATATTGAGTAAAATTTACATAGCCGCTATAGAAATGGTTCTAATGCAAGGAACAGTCACGACACGCCTTCCGGGACTCGGCTGCAGGCGTCCTGCGCGCCCGGCGTCGGTCAGCGACCGACCTTTTAATGCCCTATTGGAGTGAAATGCTTGGAATATAGGGAAGACAGATACACTTAATGACTTCCTTAATCATCTCGTCAATGTATTATTTGACATGAAAACTATCGTCCAAGATGGATTGCCATATAATTTTATAAAATTTGCCTTATGTGACAATATGATTGTTGTACTTGTCGATGCTTCTAATCGGTTTGTACAACAAACTAATTGTCACATAACTAACTTAACGAGTTTGGTTGTTAAGACATCTATATAATTAGATCATCGCATTTAACGGACCTGTGGTTAATTTACAGAGAATACTTTAATTTAATTTTTTACAAAAATACAATTATTATTAAGTTAAGCAAAATATTAAATAACATATTTTAACACATATAGCATAATAATATGATAAATGTATTTTTGTAAAACAAATAAGATTAAAATAGTCTGTATAGCTTTACTATATACGCCTCAAATAATTCAGAAATTTTTAATACATTAACATATTTTTATTTTACATCGTTTTATAACACACACGTGATCCGTTGTACAATAAGAACAGTATAACAGTTGTAACAATTTACAATCGCACAACTTTCTCTATTTAAAAAACAAATGACTAAAAGAATTTGCCCTCGCTTATGGAATAGCGAAGCTAGAATAATATCAACACTATTTTGATATGCATTTTACCATATTGCCGATAGGAATAGTGATATTTACGAGCACTTTTAATGGCGTTTATTTTTTCTAAATGTATTAACATATAAGAACTTTACTTTCGTTACCGTGATATTTTAAGAAAAAAAGTAAATGATTTCTAAAAAGAGTTTAACAAATCTTTCTCTGAAAGCATCTCCAAAGTCTCCGAACCCGAATGTCCGACCCTCGATTTCAGCATAACATTTATAAATGTTTTAAATGTGATACGGTTATTGCATTTACTGTTCTTATTGCCAATAACATTTATCGTACATACATATTATAAACAAAAACAAAAATACAAAATTACGCATAGTGCTAACAAACTTGCCCCGAGCATTTTGAACCAGTACTTATTTATCCGCGCATTTATATTTATATGACGTTTTCTGCTGGTTTATAACTCATACACTGTTAATTACTACAGAAGATATTTACTGAAAAAAAAAAACGTTTGTATCTTAAAAATAAAAGTAACAAATTTATTTAACCTTTCGTCTGTAAGTCCCTATTCCTTTATCAGTAAATCTGAATTTGTGTGTTCATTTCTGTACTAGCATATTCATACACTAAAATGCTATTTTATGCTATAAATATTTAAGCATATGCTTTAAAGAAACCATAAGTTTTTAACAGTTTGAAAATGTCGGGTCTTAAGATTGAAAAGTTAATCTATGAAAATAAAACTTTCAATTCTTATGCATTCAACTAAAAGTAAAAAAAAATCAAACTCAATTCTCATAAGGAAATGATTTAACCTGACAAATAACTATGTTATGAAATAAAATAAAATGAGAGTACTTGGTTTCAAGTCATATTTTATGTTTTGTGGTGCACATAGCAACCACGTAACGGAAATCCATAGCAGGCACGTACGCTCAGTACCGCCAGACCGACAAATTAAATGTAGAGCATCTATTGTCTGTGAACGTCTTTTCTATACTACCAATGTTAAATTCTTCCTTTTGCCGACCACAAAAAGCGATGAAGCTCCGATATTGTACAAGTTTAAAACGCCGTTTGCCAGATTCTATCACGCTTTTTGTTCCATTTAGATCTGGCGATATGTTTATATAAAGCGCATGTTTAATGTAGTAATATCCATTACTAACACAACTTGAGCATTATAATTTGTCTATTACATTGATAAATAACAATGATAAGGATTTCTCGACAGCAATTCTTATCATTGTTATTTATACAAAATATATAACTATTACTTTGAAATAACGGAATGAGAGACACGGAATATAATTAGTTACACATATACCTTGCATAAATAAACTTTATAAGGTTTATAGATAAAATAAATTTAGCGGTTAGCAGTTTGATATAAAAGCAAATTGAAAACTCCCTAATGTAGGCCATCTCTGTCACGTTTTTGATCTACTAACTTCTACAGAATCGTGAATATCTTATCACTGTCCAATTCGATTGAGTATTTACTCATTACTCTTACAAATAAGAATTTGTTAGAACACGCTATTCATATTATTTATAAATGCATTAAAAATAAACATTTTAATTTTCTACTGAGTAAATTCGAGCCTCATTGTCAAGCTTACAGTCACTTAACAAACCACGGAGAAGACTGCTCGAGATTCCTCTACGAGATCGAATCAAGAATTAAAAGAAGATCCAGAGACAAACGAAAATATCCAATATATATACGTATATTGGCGAATTGAAATGGCAACCAACAGGTTACATATAGCGCAGAAAATATGACCGCTGAAGCCTTAAGGTTCTGGAGTGGAGGGCATTAGTTCTCAAGCGCAGCAAAGGACGTCCACTTACAAGATGCACAGACGACCTTGTTTTGGACGTCGTAAGACGGATGCAGGCCACTGACAACTGGTTTTATTGGAAGTCTATGGGGGGCAATGTCGAACAGTGGCTTTCCTACGTCTGAAATGATGATAATAATGGTCAGATTAATAGTCATGTCTCCAAAAGTGCCGGTAGCAAAAAACCTCGCATCTGAATTAATGTGCATATTATGTGAACATCCGTTGTGTGAGAAATATGTTATTTAAAAAAAACAGTGTATAGGAGAAAAGCTCCTAAGGCACACTTTAATTTTATCCAGTTAGAGGCACTTGAGAGCGCTGGGAACCGTTCAAACGGAATTATCTAACCATGTTGTTATCAGATATTAACAGCTACTATGATATCAATGTGTTGTATAGAAACTGTAGTTAATTATATACGCCGTATTTACGTTAGATGTTATATCACTCGCAATATAATCCTGAACGTGTTGATACTGTTTAATTTTAGAAATATAGCTTACAACCGTTATAAATTATAACATATATGTGAAATTAGTTTTAGAAACGGTATGTAATGATAATATTAAAATGTATATAAAATTTGAACCCAGACGGTATAATTTTCTTTTTTATAGGCTCATATTTTACGCAACCTCTGTTTTATTATATATAGTAAGCAGAACATTTGTTAATATTACAATATATATTTGGTGCCCTTATCGCAAGTTTAAAAAAACTATTAAAATTTTAAAACGCGCAAATGCTACTCGTACAAATCCTGCAATTGTACCGTAATATTAAATTGCAAAAATTATAACCTAAATTATCAGAATACATAAATTTAATCCTTTCCCATCCTTAATTGTGCTAAAGATATAAAATTATCACTTATAATAACTTATTAAGCTTGAGCGCCTACTGTATTTTAATAAAATTTGATCTAGACAAACTTGATGCGGTGTCTTAAATGATGGTAAAAGGATACATGTAAGAAACCAATGATATTGAAATACATTTGTTACTCATTGTTATAAAAGAAATTTTTTTTTTATAGATATTTAATTTTTAACTCTCCTTTGTAAGGTGTTATAATTGTGAAAAAGATATATAATACGTTTTTGATTAGTATATTTATGCATTTATGTTAATATTGTCTGTAAACTAGTTGCGATAACATATATTTATATGTGTGTAATACATACTCTGTTGAATCTTTTATTTATTTTATACGCCCTAAATTTATTTTTAGCTGTTTTGTAGATCGCTTCGAACGATAGAACCGACATTTTTACCACTACTGCAGACACGCTTACTTTACTATAATATATTGCTTGGTGTTATGTGTTGTTTCATTGTTAATAGTGACCATAAATTACCGGTCACTGAAACTACTAACTTTTCTATGATTATTTAATTGTTTATTATTATTATCAAACGCCTTTAATGCATAACGCAGTTACAGCAGCAAAATGGCTAAACCATTAACTAATGATTCAGAATTCTAGGACAAGAAAATAAAAACGCACCGTTTTTCTATAATATCCAAACATTTTACGTTAGATAAGCAATCAAACTTTATTAATTATATTTAAAACGAGAAGTTTTACTTAACAATTTAATTCATATTTCAATTATTAATATATATTTAAATGTGTTTTGATAATGAACGTTGTTGTTTTATACACTTCAGAACATGCTTGAGGCTTAATAATTATCGTAATATAACCATTCATTCGAGATGAGCCAATGATTTAGTAATTCACGGAACGAAAGTCGAGATGAATATAGTCATGTGATACTAAGGAAGTTCTTTGTATTATTATAATTTAAAACTCAAGCTTTCATAATCGTCGTCTCTGTTGCATTCATTTATTGAATAATAATACTACAAAAGTGTTTATTTGGTATGTTTATGGTACATCCGCTATAAATATCTTTGGGGGAGGCCTTTGCGTTGCAGTGGGCATTTAGGGGCTTGAAACCTACGAATTTTTAAGCAAATCTTGATTTGGTGCAAATATTTAGATTTCGACTATATTTATACCAAAAATCAAAATATGCCATAAAGTTAGTAACATATAATTGTAATAGAGTGATTTACAAAGCTTTGTTAAATTTTTAAAGCCCTCTATAACAAAAGTAGCGAAAGTTTATTTTGTACATTTGTGATTCTATATCAATCGATGACACAAAATTAGTACATGCTCGTAAACAGCATGCTATCGTCCCGCCAATAAACTAATCTGGATCACACCATAAGGAAATTATCACTCTCTGTAATAAATTTCTCACACGGTGAAGTTGCGGTAAAGATATAAATAATCCAATTACACTTTCTGGCTATGTAATCAGCGTTGTACAATAATATTTAAATGATTACTACTAATTGACTTCTTCCGCTGTTAAATTTTAAAAACAATAGAATTATTAAGGAATGATTAATAATACTTCTTAACTTCGGTGTCCATTAGTACGTTTGTACACAAATATTCACCGAAGATAAATAGAACGCAGTCTAAAGAGGCATATTTTAGCGACTTTTGTAGTTAGGTGCCTTATCGATCAATTTAAAGTTAAATAATCGTCGATGAACTTTTTTATATAGGGAGACTGGAAAGCTATGTCGCTTTTTTAAGTTAAATTCACATGACTACATTTTTGACAAGTTTTATTTCTGCTCAAAAATCAATAATCAATATTCGTTATCAATAACCTTTTGCCATCTAGTATACAAGATTTCAATGCCGAAGCAATAAAAATATATCAGTATTTTGTAAAATATGTCGGCAGAAACGACATTAAACCCCTAAAGTTATTTGTTAATATAAATTAAATAATAGAACTTAACCATCAACGTCCTTTATCTTTACTAATTCTCTATCTAATTACTCGTCTATTCCCGATCAGGAAACGCTGTTAAAAACTCCATTATCGTATCTACTTTTAGAAACGCCATTAAATGCTAATGGAGATAAATAAAACTAGAAATAGGTAGGGCTAATGGCTCATGCTGATATCCCTACCAGAGCTTATAACTAGTTGAATTCCTTTAACAATCAATACGCTAAATTTATATGATAACCTTATACTCGTAGTTTTTCGAAGGTTTTTATTTAATCTTTTAAAGAATGTTGTATAGTATATAACTTGTAAGATATTATAATATAATTGATTACTGAAACTAAATTAGTTTTACTATAGAATTCGTAACTGTAAAATTTTTGTTTCATTTTTGTCTGTTCAAATTTAACCCGACGATTTTTATCGGACATTGAAAGTCAGCGCCTTATTGCCTGACCACAAAATCAAATCAATGCAAGCGCATTACTCCTATAATGTTTTAGTACAACAACGTTCTAACCAAATATAATCGATTTTTGAATAATGTTTATGTACGATATTATGATACAATTTAATACTAATCGAAGCTAAATCGAGATGATTTAAACCCCTATCCATCAAACTAAAACTTTTTTTAAAAGAATCCACGTAATGAAAAAGATTTGATCTAATCGTCTTTACTGCTAACAGTTAGACATAGGCGATAAAAAATGTTAAATTTTCGTATCGCTTTTTGCTCAGTAAGTAGAAAAAGACAGAAAAAATGCCTGATATTTTTTTCTCTTAGGCAAGGGTAAAAAAGAGTATAAAAATAAATAATAAAAGCTTTGTTATTTTACAACGTTTATTAAGAGAGCGCGGAACATGACGGAACTCGCATACCCTTTGGATTATATTGTTACAATTTTAAGGATTTTTTTTAGCCATGTGTATGTACATTCTATATATGTAAAAAGTAAACCAAAGCCAACCAGATCGGGGTTCCAGTACTTCGGTGCGCCAGTTACTTCGTAATGTTCATTTCACAATTCATGACACGAAAGATTTTATATATGTCGCGCAAATTTAATATTTAGGTCTGCAGTGGAGACCATGAGACAAGGTGGATACTCTTGTTAAGGTAGTCAAAAGACGCTGGATTCATGCCCCTTACAACCAGTGCTTTGGCAAAATCCTATAAACCATATCCAGCAGTAGACGTACTACGGCTAAAATTATGGTGATGATGAAATCGACTAAACATTTTAAATCACAAAGAGTAAAAGTATGAAGCATTAAAATTGTCAGGGGTGCTCAATGTAGGCCGCTTCCAATCGGTCTTTTTGCATCTGTAGGGAAAGCCTAAGTCCAGTTGTGATTACCAAATGACTAAAATGTTGGTGTCGATGAGAGAATATACAAATTTTTTTAATCCAGTATATACTAAAATCCTGCTAAGCGAGAAGTATTCTATTGAATTTAATACGATACGGAGTAAAAAGTAAATTACGGCGAGAGTCGGTGAACGGTATCGGAATGATTCAGTGGACAGAGACGCCATAAAGCGATTTTTTCGTGCTAGTGAAAGTTTGGACGAGTTCCCGTGGTAGTGACCGGCTTGTCAAGCAAGCGCGTGCCGTCTTACAATGGGATATAATGCGCCCAATAGCATACTAAGCACTTTTTCTATGACCATATATTTTCTAGTACAATTTCTACCACGAACGTAATTGTAAAAAACGCATTTCGTCAACAAATCTTATAATCTGTATCTGTAGTATCAGTTCATAGAAACCGCTATCAATAAATGTAAAAAAATAATTTCGTGCTGGATATGAAACTTTCTAAAAATGGAACAAAACATGTTATTAAAAGATAAACTAAAAAATTCAAACTCCATGCTTTACAGATTAATGATAATAAGATTCTTAATTTTAGACGGGTTATAAAATTAAGAATGTTATAATAATTTAGCTGGGGGACTATAAAACAAGCCATTAATTTTCATAAAATTATTTAGAAACTGGTTGCTTATTGCCGTCAGTTGACAGTTCTAGTTCACAGTATCAAATGAGAAGTTGTTTACAAATTTATTGCACGAAAAAAACTTATTAAAATTGAGACGAAATTAGAAACGTTTTACAAATTATTAAAAAATTTTTGCATAAACTTATTTTGCTATATATAGTGCCATCAATTTATTGGTTATCATTGGTATCAAAAATGTTCACGGATTCATTGTATATGTATTTGATGTCAAACTTTCAGTGAGAAACGAAAAAATAAATGGTCACAAATGATCTGTACAAATATTTGCTCAATGATGGATACAAAAATAACGGAATTCAAGGTTTAAATTTTTTATCTTTCATTACGTCTCTTGTAAAGAGTTTCATATGTTCGGATAATAAATGTCACTGATCTGACAAGAATAGCAAGAGAAACTCAGCGAGATAATTTATTTTCAAGGAACAGAAGTGACTTATTCAATTAACAGTAATTAGCTTGACCAACACATTATTCCCAATGTAATACCGTCTTTTATGAAGTCATTGACAGCGTAATAACCCTTAGCACATAGATATTCTTTAATGATTTTTTTCAAATACAGAAATAGCAGCTTACTAACCATTGCACAAAGAAAAATTTACTAACTTGCCTTAATAGCTCTAGTTATAAAGTAAAAAGTATTTTTATCCTTCATAGATATATAAATCACACTTACTGTCAGTGAGGTGATTGAAGGCTGTGACGTCATCGTTGAGCCGGCCCTGCATACGCCTAAGCTTCGTGCTTAAATCACGTGTGTGCAGGAATAGGAAGAGGGTGCAGGAGACCGCTACCAGGGCCACTAGCTCGCTGGTTCTAAAACAATAGAACAAAATATCAGCCACACGAATAGTCACCAACAATACGTCAGGAAACATATCGCACGCAGTTTTTATTTAATTTATTAGGACGCGAATTACGGATCCGCGTACCCTGTATCCGTCGAAGCTCTAAATGCCAGAAAGGCTAACAGCATCCAACACCAATCGAATAAAGTTACAGGTAATAGCTATTTTAGAACTATCAATACTATAAATTATAACATAACTGTTGTCCAAATCATAAGTAAATAAGTAAAAAATAATGTACAATAATATAGTAGGTCATAAAACTAATTTTAAAATTGCATTAATGATTTCTTTAATATATTCATTTTGTGATATACTTTTACGATTTTTATGCAACTACAGAATATATCTTTTTTATGATAATTTTAAGATTTAAAAGATACAGCAAACAAATTTGAATTTGCCAGTCCCGTATTTTATTTTAATCGCAACAGATTAAAAATTTTTTTTTTAGTAGAATATGATAAACCAGAAACCTCTGGCAGTATAAAGTCTGCAGGCTCAGATAGTTAAAAATTTTAATACGTAGCAATTCGAATTTCGAAGACGCTTTTTTATTAATTTCAGGGCGTGTGCTAAACAATAATTGACAAAACTGAGCTATATATTCACTCCTCTATAGATTTTACACCTATATAACACATAGATTTGGTCAATTGGTATATAAATAACATAATCGTAATTAATTAAGGTTTTCCCAAAAGATTATTGAAGATAATGTATTTTGTAGGTAAAAGTCATAAGATTGAAATTGATCCTATAGACAACCAGTCGGAAACTCTATCATCATCTCATAAAAGCAATTTATATTTATGAATGAATTTTATTTAATAATAAATGCTTTAACCTATATTCTTGTGCTACATTTTAACAAAACAACGTTTATTTTTAATAATCACTGTTATTCCAAAGCCTACATTAAGTGTACGCTGTAAGCTCGAAATGTAACATGCTACCTAAAACTTTCACGTATGTTTTATAACTACCGTGAAACCGTTAAACGTGCAAAGTTGCAATGAGCGTGTAATTAAACATTTCAACAAGCACTGTAAAAAAACATTACTGTCCAAAACATAAGCAAGAGAGGAAACTTTGTATAAGTAATTTCAAAAATCACTGTTCAATATTTGAAACGTATACAAACGTCATAACGGATATTTTCTATAACACTTGAGATGAAACTTTAAAAGTAATAAGAACCGGAAAGGAAAACATTACGCAAGATCTGTATATACTAGAATGTTCAGCTCTGTATCGTCCAGACGAACGTCTTCGATGTATCTTCCGGGTGTTCAACTTTCAAATGATTAACATCACTGACATAATCAAGTACGCTGATGCTTGACAATAATTTAGAATTATGAAAATTAATTATTAGAAATTTTGCAATTACGTATTAGAAACACGAAGACAGCGTGATAGTTTTACAACAGCATTCGTTCAGTTCTTGTTATAACTTGATTATGAACGAATTATCACGATTAAAATAAATGAACGTTGTTTTAACGTTGATATGGTATACACGAATGACAGTATAAGTAGAAAGTTCACCTGATGGTAAACCTGCCCTTAACAGTGTCGTACTATTAAAGGAATATTATATACAAAATCATTCCTAAAAATATATCTGTATTAATCACATTACAGTTCATCTCGAAATGGCACGTTTCAATTGGCTAATAGAATTTGTTATAAAACTGAAATCAGATCTTCCACTAACAAAATGTATCACTGGCACTTAATGATTTTGTTATTTATACTGTCTGCTCTACCGGCTATTTCGAATTTCACATTTCAAAAATTAGTCTTGATATTGAGCTTCGATATTAACTTCTGCGACATATTTATTATTATATGACAGATAATATTGTTATTTCAATGGACGTTACTCCAAAAATGTAATTGATGCTTATAATGAGCAATCTCAACGAAATAATTAAGGAGTATATGTTCCTTTCGCTTTAAGGCTCATTGTTAAGTTGGCAGTCGCTCAACGAGTTACGGAAAAGGCAATGCTAGAGATTTCTCTACGAGATCGGAAAGTATGAGGATATCTATAAGCGAACGAAAGTAACCGGCTTAGCCCAACTGATTAGCAATTTCTAGTGGCAGGAGGCATGCAACATAGGGCGCAGATTACATGGCCGCTGTCGTGAAGCCTAATGTATGTACGTGTATGTATAGAGCTCACAAATCGGCAAGCATTACATCGGGCGTACATCCACAAGGTGGACAGGCGACCTTCTTAAAATGATCTGAGACAGACGCTGTATGCAGGCCACTTCCCACCGATGTAAATCTATCGGGGAAACTTATGACCTACAGCAGACATCCTACGGCTGATGTAATTATGATGATGACTTGTTCTTAGGTGGACTTAAACTACTTACATTTGAACTAGTTACTCAAAAAGGATCTACAAAATATATAAGATTGCCGATTGATATGCGTAAAATATTATTTAAAAATTAAAGAAATAAATGTAGAGTTTTAATTTGTTACATGATTCACGGTGGAATTTTATTTAAAAAATAAATAAAATTTGTCATTAATACAACGTAACGCTATAGATAATATTGTGTATGTAAGAGAATTCTATCAATGTACTGACTCATCACGAAATCTCTTATTTAGGAGCTTAAAATTTTTGTTGGAATTTTCACTAAAAAGAGGTCAGTCAGCCCGGATTTTACGAATTTTTTTATAAGGTGGGGCAGCTGGTATATATTTATTGATAATTATTATTACACGTCCAAAATTTTGCAGATACAAATTTAAAAAATATAATAATTAAAGATATAACTACGTATACACATTATTTATCCGTTAAGTCGTTATCGTTAAGGAGTCGAATTCTTCGGTAATTTATAGTTTAAAGTAACATAATCCGCTTGTATTAAATTCCGCCAGCATCATATCAAATTTATGTTACGTGTCATCCTTACTTATATTACTTTACTATTACGAATATTACATAAATGTATGTTTTCTGTATTGGTTGCATGTAAGCGTTTAAATAAATGAGTGAAAGAAAACGATAAATATTGCAGCTGCGTTCTATTGAGCTATTCAAATATTTTAAAGAATAAATAATTCATGCTAATTTATAAGAAAATTAAACGAGCTTGTTTTTATTTAAAAAATGCACAAAGGTACATAGCCCGTACTTAAATTTTCATTACCACTGGTACAAAATAAGTAATTAAAAATTTAATTGAGATTTCTTTTTATGTATTCGATTTATAAATGTTTTTTTTATAAATAAGCGCTAAAAGTAGATTTCTTTTATTTATTTTCTACAATGGAGTCGGGTCAAAATATAGACAGATAAAAAGATTGTCCTGTTCTACAATCCAAACTTAATTTATTTAGATTACAAAATATGGTTAGGATGCTAAAGTGTATACCTCAATAAAATTTGGAGAACCTGAGCTCATCTTTGAGAATGGCAGTGACCGAAATAGATATGAATATTGGTATGGTCAATAAGTGACCGCACAGACAAAATATATGTGTCAAAAATAAAGGCAGACATTTTGAATATATTTTGACTCAAATTAATTTCTGATAAAAATGAAATAAAACATTTATTTATTTTAAATTAAGAGTTTCATTTAAAATTCTCTTTAATATTCTATTATTAAAAGAAAGCCTCGCTGGGAAAGAATCTACAGTGAAATAGTACACCATTAACGCTAGACCATTAGCACTGGCTGCTATCTACTTCACAGGATATGAATGCTATCAAGATCTCAATGGTCAGTCAATTCTAACATTTGAATGGGATACAGTTATTGCCCAGGAAAGCGGTTGAAACAAAACATGACTGTACTTAATCCTT
This sequence comes from Battus philenor, assembly GCF_028537555.1. Lineage (NCBI taxonomy): Eukaryota > Metazoa > Arthropoda > Insecta > Lepidoptera > Papilionidae > Battus > Battus philenor. The sequence continues at coordinate 8,961,002 of NW_027181678.1, read as the reverse complement.
CGAGAGGTGGATTATTAGGTGCCTCTGTGTTTGCGTGAGTTAAACTATTAATGAAAAATAGTTAACAATAGAAAGCGTAAGCTATCTAGTTTATATAGATAAGTATACCAATAATAAATAATGATCGACATATTAAGTTATAAATAAAGAAAAGCTTGTACTTTTCTCTAGACTTCTAGACTTTATAAAATTAGTAACTCTTTTGTGGACAACTGTTGTGTATGGTGTTATAAAACGAAGTGTATTGTACATGTATTTTTAAAAATTATCTTGTATTAAGTTTGAGTTTATGTAATAAAAACTAGTAAAAAAAACCTATCATAGCGTGAATTTTTTTTAAATGATAATACACCTAAAAAGGACTTGAAAAAAAAACTTTTGTGTGTTAGCTTTGAATTGAAGGATGCCTTTGAGAAGAATTAAATCTGATTAAAGTGTCTACCAAATAGTGAACTTCGGGCATTATTGTCTTGTCGTTCACAAGTTGACTTTATGCGAACCAATGTGGATAATACTTGTCGCTGTTTCAAGACATAGGTCTCACTCAAAGATATCTAAAATATAAACCATCCTCTGGCAGCTTGCTTGTGGGTAATGGTAATTCTATATAATTAATGCATAAAGTGTGAATAATTTTGTATCCTGAGAATCGAACCAGCGACCTACGATCACAAGTCTCAGTCCACTACCGCTGAGGTACCATTGCTCATGTGGAATATAATATGAATAAATAAATAAGTCACGTACCTAGAAAAACGGTTAAGAGAATTTTTTTAGTTTTATAAGTATGAACCGTGAGATCATTAGTAAAGTAAGATCCATAATATTTTCTTTTGTCTACTATAAAATACTTATTATATTGAATTCTATATTAGAAACTATGTCAAAAACTGGTCAAAATTAATAAGCAAATTCTATAACAGCAGTCTAGAAGTGAACTTTATAAACTCATGGCGTAAACTAATTTAATAATTCAATATAACTCTTAAATACAGGTTCTGCGATGAAACTCTGTAATTATGGTTTTGCTACTCCGTCTCCAGTAGTGCCTTTACCGTACAATTAAATATATTTTCTTCAAAGCCTTCGACGTATAATGATATCAAAGGAAAGACAGTAGCATTACGTACGTACATAATGATATAATTTCAAAGGAACCTTGAATTATACTTAAATAGTAATATAATTTATAATGTGTGCCTTAGTTCAGTCATATTTAACTTAAACGTATATAAAATGTAGAAAACAATTATAACTTTTTTATTTCTAGTTAATTTAATTAATTAATGCTCATGTTTGCAGTAAATTTAGGTCAGTAATTACAGTGGGAACTTTTTTTAACTTTCTCAAAAAAAATTACTTTCAATATATTCTGATATCGAGGAAAAATAATAAAATTTTATATTTGAAAATAACTCGGAAACAACAACAACTCAATAAATTCTTTATTAGACGTCAAAATGTGTATTATTTATTTATATATGAGTCTTTACTTTAATTGCAAGAATTGAATAGCGAGTTCTCTTTACGAGGTATGCGTATAAATTCAAACATCCTTGCATTGAGTCGCAGCTGCTCTCGACGGCTCCTTTTCTCACGGTGCCCGCTCACATATCAACGCTAATTTGTACCTTTCCCTTTTACTGACCGTTTTAAATGTAAAAGTCAAGTAGTAATCCTTTCACCGAAGCTTAGACGTATCGACGTTTATGTAACATACGTAAGTACAACATTATATTTTAAAAAGTACACACAATATAACATGGTGTAACATGCAGCATTTTAAAAGAGCTCGAGGAAATATTAAATGATGTTACTTATCCCTATTACACAATCAGATAGTAAATTGCCCAAATAGCTGTCACTTAACATAGCGTCTCTAAAAGTGAACGTATTAACGTGTTTTAATTGTAAGTTTACCATACCACTAAGAAGATTATCACGACGATTATTAAAATTGAGATAGAGAGTATAACATTCTTTACAAAACTGACTCATTTTACAAAGATTAAACTGGGCAGTTATTATGTTAATTTCATTATAAATTCGAAAGGTATTCTTGATCCTGGGAATTAACAAGAACAATAAAGTAACCGAAAACAATGCAGGTTTTACCTTGATTAAATAAACAATGACAAAGACGGTAACAATTATGTACGGCAATTTTTCATACAATTACAGGCATAATAATTTTAAGCTTTTTAATTGTAGAAATAAAATTGGAAAACAAAAACCTTCACGCACATGTGTAACCTTTATACTTTGACAACATTATAAATTTTACTATAAATCATCAGCGTTAAATACCGGAATATCTATATATAGTTATTGAAAATACGAAAGCCAAAATCTATCCAATATTAGTTTCAACACTAATAATTATTTTTCTGGATATACTCAATAAAGACGCAGAAAAATTAGGAGATGTGTAATATTAACTGTCTTATGTAGAATAACATTTCTATTACACGAGCATTGATAGCCCAGCGAAAGAGGAGATAATTGTATATCACGGGTTCGATTCCCGAGATACAATCTTATATAATTCACACTTTGGGCATTAATTGTGTAGGATTGGATTGCTCACAAACAAGTTTCTAGAGGATGTGCAGAAGCGACACCTGCGTACTAAAATACAACACTGCGAAAGCAAACCCGCCTAAAAAATGTGGCAATTATGGTATATTACCCCTTAGATACCTTTAGGTGGGACCTTTGCGTTGCAGTGGGTGTCTGTGGGCTGAAACGACGACGATTATTATCCATATATGATCATGTAAAGTGACAACTTGTGGAAGACAAAGGAAAAATGCCAGAAGACCCGAATTTGACAGTGATTATATATGCACTCTCCTATAAGATGTTTTTCAACTTAAAACCAACACTAAAACGTTTTATTCGTTTTTACTTAAAATCAGAGTATTGTTTAAGTCATAAAAGGAAAATAATACTAATATTTGACATATGCAACTAACGTTATCATAGATCATAACATTACCTTTCTCCGCTTGTACGTAGTATCCGTGAAACATAATATGATTGTTAATATTCAGGTTTTGTAACAAATAACTTATTTCGTGTGTATAACAAGAAAAAACAAAATTGTTTTTGTCTTAATTAATTCCGGATGTCTATAGACTGTAAATCAAGGCTTAACCTAAAAATAAGCTAAGCTCTTTGTGTGCAAGTTGATAATTAAGGTTATCATTAAAGGGGTTCCGTAATTACACGCAACGGTACTCTAATGGAAATGTAATGGATTATTTATACACTTTTATCGCGTTCATACATACGAACATAGGATTATTGTTTATTTGAATTTTAATTTTTTATTTAATATTTAACTGGTACCTTAGAATGTGCAAACCATTTATGCACTATAGCTACTCGGGCTTTCTTTTCAAAACAATTATATTTTTAGCTATAAATATATTCTAAAATGCGATTTCTGATGAAATGATACAAAAAATGAATATCCATTTTATCAACTTCTATATTGACAAAGTATGTAGATAACGGCGACCGTAACATTGCTTACATATAAGGGGAATCAGAAAGTTATGTCGTTACTGTCGACATATTTTACAGAAAAAAACCGATTGATTTTACGGCTCTGGCATTGAAAATTTGTATACTAGATGGCAAAATGTTGTTGATAATAAAGGTGAATATATTTTTGATTAGAAATAAAAACATTAAAAAAGTAGTCGAGTGAATTTAACTTAAAAAAGCGACATTATTTTTCGGTCCCCCTAATAACATAAAATCCATTTATACACTCGTTTATACTCTACTACTACTATTTAAAAATATTTATAATGTGTTTTTAACGCAACGAAAAGATGTTCCATTTTAATTTTTAAAAAGTTCTCGATTTTTATAATTGTTGTCGTAAACTTTATTACTCTTAGTGCCTAACTTATCGCTTATTTCGAACTATGACAAGGTTTCTCTTATTCCTCATCGCACAATGATAATACGAGATGAATAAATAATGTATCCGACAAAGCAGCTTGTGCTTTGAGCTTAGTAACTGTAAATAGAAGTTACTAGTACTACTACTAGTTAGTCAGGCTACATCTTAAATCCAATACAGCCGTAAATTGAAACTTGCAAATATAAACTGCATTTCACAATTCCAAATGGCATTAATATTATCTCTTTATTGCAAAATATGACAATTTTCATTTTTAATAATTATTGGTAAAACTTGTAACAATTTACTTAATATTTTTTAAGTACATAACCATGAAATTAGATAAATTTGTTAAATATTTAATTAAATAGTACCATGAGTACTATAAACATATGTCGAACTCGGGATGAAAAAACCGTTTCTAACTACGCAGTTAACACTATCCTCATCATTTTAGCAAAAGAAGGTCCATTGCTTTATATAATGTGGTGGAGTCCAAATAGATTTCCGGTATTATCACCGATTAGAAATCGCCTGCATCCAGCGTATTCTGACAACCTTAAAAAGTCGTCTGTCCACATCGTGGGTGGACGACATATGTTGCGCGATCCGTGGTCTCCGCTCCAGAACCTGGAGGCCCTAGCGGCCATCTGCTTTGCGGGCTATGTGACTACTACCCCTTATCAATCTGCTGAGCTACGAGCCTATTTTCGTTTGTTTACGGATCTCCCATTCTTGACTCGATCTCGTCGAGAAATCCCAAGCACTACGCCTTTCCATAGATCAATAACATTCGAAAGCAAACTCAAACTTTCTAAAAAGCAAAGCCTATGTATTTTTAATAAAATAGTTTCTTTTATATTCGTCTAATTTACACAATTAAAATAAATTTTCCCTTTTCGGTGTTTTAACATTTAGATACTTAACTTTTCGAAAACTCGGTGTGTTTTATAATATCCCAAGTAGGTTATTAGTTGAAGTAGTCATGACATCAAAGAATGTTTTAGGTTTCACAGATAATAACGCAAGGTAAATCCGAACCCGCAAATTTATTAATCAATGAATTTATAAAGTTGTGACAATGTAAATGTTAATTAAGATCCCATTACTATGTAAAGTTCTTATAGTTTAAATAAAATCATTCCTTCGAAGCAAGGAACGAGATATTTATTTTGTCGCAAACAAATCGAACAAGCGGTTTACTATCGATTTATTGTTAGTCGATAGATTGTTTTTAATTATTTTCATAAATGTTGATCTTTTTAGCGATATAAAAAAATAAGATTAGAGAAGCAATGCGTTATGACAATTACACCATAAAAAACTATATTTTGAAAAAAAAATTGTAAAACAGTACTAATTGTAATCGGCATTTGCAAATATGTAAATTCACGCCCATAACACTATGTGAAAGCTTTTTATTCAATAACATTTATCTGAACCACCGCTTATTAAAATTATTATGAAGACAAATCGCTCTTTAACTGTTTCCTCCCGAGCCATGCTGCCATGCTTCATATTAATCACTCAGCAAGAACGCTAGACGCGAGATAAAACGGATACATCATTCATATATTCGTTCAGAAGTTAATAGTTTCACCAATTTAAAGTTAAGGACTCTTAAACAAGACTAATACTTTAAAATATAAATATATAATATATATTAATTAACCTTATTAACTTTATTGGTATATATATAGATATATATATATATTATAATATATACCAATAAAGTTAATATATATATATATATATATTTTAACTAAAAATGACTTAGAAATATATACACACATAAAGAAATAAACAACAAAACTATTTTTAATAACATACTAGCTTCATTATTACTGATTGCAATTATAAAATTAAGTTGCCTGTGACGATATATTAAATTGCACGCAAATCAATTAACAAACAGTTAATCCGTGACAACATAATCTTCAAATAAAAAACTAAGTGTAAAATTGCTACCACTGGTTTTGCTTTCGTACTTGTGAAAGTAGGAATGACCCAAAAAAATTCCAAATCAATTTTATTTCTGTATACTTTTCGTTTTCACTTCAAATTCCGTTAAATCGTAACTTTACAACTTTTTATTTATAGCAATTAACCTGACCTACATGTCAACATGGCCCAACGGATTGGCAAGTTGAAGAGGTAGTAAACAGACTACATAATAGCGCACAGAACAGATAGCCGCTTGTGTCTTAAGGTTCTGGAATTAAAGGACGGGTAATGGCAATGTAAGACAGAGTAGGTAGTCCAAAAACATTGCAGACAGGCTAACCAATTTCCTTGATGATCTGTAGGGATAGCGTATGCCCTGCTCTGGAGGTCCTACTGCTGAAATGATGAAGAAGACAATGATGATGATGAATAATACCGAAAGCCAATTTAATATACTAAGGATAGTACCGTTGATATGAATGGGTACTTCTCAATATTGTATTTATAAGAAGTAAGTTCATAATTAAAAAGCTTGAACCATTTATTCCAATATAACGCTTGTACCATTTGTTACAAATAGCAATAGAAAGCTTTGATGAATGTAAGACAGACAGACCTAAAGTTAAGCCAGATACGGCTTGAGACGTGATTGGAAAGTTGGGTGCAGCCCATCTACACTAACGGGTTGCAAAGTGCACTTTCCATGCAAGATGCGCTTTCTGATATCAAATGGCCGTATGCAATATTGACCTTAATATTTGTGCCACATCTGTATCTTAATTCTTTGCAATGATTTTGATAAATATTTTTGCAGATTTTAATACACTAATAAAAGCTCAACGATGTGTGCACGCAGTCTTTATGTAAATTTATTCTTTCGGTATTTTTAAGCAAGAAGCAATTAATATGAAAATATAGTGTTAGCATTTAGGTCACTGCTCTTAAATGCTTCTAATCTAATCACTTTTTATTTTTTATAAAATCATGAACATTTACATACAGATATGCTTTTAGCGTCATATCTTAGAAATAAAGGTTAAATGACGGTGATAATTAAAATAAAAAGTAACCTTAAATGAGGTTTGTCCGTATATATAATACATAGATTTCGAGTATACTTCCAATCAGCAATTGGCAATATTTTTCTTATTAACAACTTTCGAACCGGCAAGTGCAGCGTAGGACGTCAACACACAAGGTGAACAAACAACCTTGTTAAGGTCGTCGGTAGGCGCTGTATACAGGCCGCTTCCTGCCAGTCCTATTGAAAATCTATGTTGGGAGCCCATGTCTCGCAGTGAAGTTTTACGTTTGATATGATGAAGAATAGATCATTATCTACGTTTACCTTTAAATTTCATTTAATAACTATAAATTTAATTATCGCTTAATTTTCATTTCGACGAACGTTTGCAATTATGCTAATGTTATACATAAATAATAAAACGATATAATATTCAGTACAAATGTATCAGACAGTAACGATAACTTCGATTGAATATAGAAAATCTGGATTTCCTTATTACTGTTTCTGTAGTAGTTTTATTTACAATACGTATCTGTAGAGTAACGTGAAAAGCATTCTGTAATATTTATTCAACGGAAGTACTATCCACAAGAACGTTACGCTCGCCACACACTTGAGTGAATGAAGAAGTGGCCGCTATAGCAATATCTCCGCGCCGTCTAAGCTTCGTTGTGGTACATAGACTCGGTTATACAACTCGGTGACAAGTACGACAAATGCTCTTGAGATACTCAAGGCTTCAGATAAACAGAATGACTAAAAGCTTTCATATTTTCATAAAATTAATTATAGCTTAAATTTGTTTAAAAATAATCGTTATTTATACACTTAGAATAGGCAATAGACCAGTTATCCACTCGAGCAACTATGTTTTTCTACATACGTATTCATCACTGTGTAATAACGATTAATTTTTATAATTGTACATAAGCGCAATATAACTATAAATAAATTGCTGCTCAAGTAAGACCAATAAAGAAGAAAATACTAAATGTAATCTAACACATTGATTGTCCGGATATAATAAAGAAATAAAAAACAATATGTATGTTTTAAAAACATTATAATATATATTTATTTAAATAAATTTTAGGTCTTATTTTGTGATTGTCAGAATAATGTTTAGTTACGGCTAAATTAATATGTATATATTCAGTGTTCGATATTTAAGTATTTCTCTATATAAGAGTTTTTACAGAAACCTTTTATACGTCGAATATAATTTTATTGTCTTTAATTAAAGTGAATATTCAATAAACACAAACATTTGTAATAACCTCATAAAAATATTTAAACATTTATTGCGCTTTTATGGAAATAAAATACCCTGTCGAGACACTAACGAACCCTATCTACATGTCCAACAGCAAGCAGTATTTCATAGAAAACTATTAAGTTGAAGATTTATAAGGGAGTTAGATTGACGATGAAGCGATATTTAAAAATAATGTTCTTTTTATCAGATGATAATATTTGTTTTCTATCGTAAAAAATTTTAATATAAATTGGGTACACAGCTGACGGGTATGGCGGTTATAAGATTATAAATCTGTTGATATACTTTCGCAAGAAATACGTCTTATTCTCAACGGCAAAGAAGGTTTTATATTAATGTTTACTTTAGTTTTTCGAACTTATCGACTTTTATAGCTTCATCGTATTCGCACATCTAAAATGTGCATTCAGTTCATTTAATATGTCGATGTTTATAGTTAACTTTGATAGTAACAATTTTAACTAGTCTTAAAAATAGTTATGTACAAATATTATGGTAATATTATATAACGTTAATAAAAAGATCGACTCATCTAAAAAAACTAGAGATTACAAAACGATACTATACTTTCTAAGCTCGATTGGGCTTTAACTCGCTTAGTAAAAATGCAGACTGTCATGTAATCTTCATCTGGGTCCTCTCACTTTCCGGTATGTTAAGCGTGGATACGGCGGTCACAAGACTTGTAATTTATTCCGTTGTAAAGTAACAACGCCCAATCTGACCACTTTTACTTTCCGTAGATGCATTATAGATAAAAATCTCCAAATATGTTATACACAGACGAATGATATCATACTTTCCGATATAAATAAATGTACATACCTACATACATTCTTTACCGGCCGACTTATATCTGATTTCATTGAATTTAAATCGCAGTTGAAGTGACTACAAGCTTTTAAGCTAAATTTAGGATAATTTATTTATCGCTCCTGTTACAAAATTAATTATTTTATGGAGTAATGCAATTAAATCTATATATTTACTTACGATACATATCATATGAAAATAATGAGTTCTTTCTCCACATTAAATAATAAAAGTATTATATTTTATTTAATATAAAATTAAATCAGTTTTCTAAATGTTTGTGACAAATGCTAAATTGCAAAATTAAGCTGAGGACCTATTTATTGGGTATATTATAAACAACACATAAATGTCTATAAATTTTAATTCGAATTGAAAATGATTTGGATACATAAATTTAAAGGTTAATGTTCCAGAGAGTTTGAGTTAGTTTTAAAACGTTATCTTTATAATAAGCAATTACTATTTTGACGAACTTAAAATCGAACACCGATGTTACCTTATCTCTTGACCGTTTCCGTCTAAGTTATGTCAAAATATTATCCAATTAATGTGTATACTAGATATTAAAATTAGATAAGAACAGGAATTTTTAAGTTAATGTTCGGAAAAAATTAACCTACATAATTAGCTTACTTTCGGATGTGACTACTTTAATTTACAGTTTTTAAAATGCAAATAAAACCGCTAACTATTTTATGTGATATCTGTGTCAGTTTAGTAATGTATAAAACATAGAGATTTTTTACTAAAAACATTAAAAAGAATGGTTCAATAAAACATGTTACAGATTAACTGAATCAATTTAAATAATGAGACAATCAATTTCTTCCGGCGAAATTATTCGATATGTCTATTAATTATTTATTTGTTTTCTGTGGCTTTAATCTATAACTTTCATTTGTAAAATAAGAAGTGGGTTAGTACAACGAGCGGCCGTTGAGCAGTGGCGAAACGATTGCGATGCACAATAGGGCTTTTGTACCCGAAAGTCTCAAATCTGCGGCGTTCTGCTTGTCCGCACACTAGCACAACAAAAGAAACTGCGTTGAAATTCTGCGCCGCGCATGAAGCGTAAAGTGAACTCTGTATTGTCTTTAAAGAACTATCATTGTAATCAACTAGGATTGATTATATAAGCAGAATAGGAAACAAGTTGTTTTAATGTTTTTATTTCTTGTTGTAGTGTGTTCTTTAATTATTAGTGTATAAATAAATGTACATGGCATATGTATGTATAAATGATTAATAAAGTTACTTTTATCTTTTTTCTTCATATTCATTTGACTTATACAAGTACATATAACATCCTCCAAATGAACACAAAGGTTGTTGGCGAAAATAGGCGCTCTTATAAACTATTATGCTTAGAACTAGGACAGATACGTATACGCTACCATGCAGTTACATTGTAGATAGAAAGTTTTAATTTGTTTACAATCGACACTGTATCAATATAAATATATATTATATATATACATTATATATATTATATATATATATATATATATATATATATATATATATATATGTATGTATTATAAGACTATATCGTGGAAATGAAAATCTCGTAAAATATTTCTTAATTCTGTAAAGCGGCTTGATTATGACACATTACCAGCCAGCCAGCATATTGTATATCAATGTTTTACATATATATTTAGGTGCTGATTTATTACATGTTTTAGTATCTCTATTATGTTTATATAGATATTAAATTAACATCAGTGAAAATGAATTTAATTTTTTCAAAGTCGTAGTTGCGCAGTATTTTAGTTTTAAAAAACGAACACCCTTTTTGCACTCGAAGAAATATATATTTTTGTAAATGCTTATCAATTTTTTTTAATTACACCAAACTAATTAAAATAATGAAAAAATTGTGAAATTGAATTAAAGAAAGGACTTAAATATTTAGTTATAATAATAATATTATTAATGTACTGAGGTATACGTGTTCGTGAACTTTACCTTTGATAAATATCTAACGATAGTGTGTGAATTAATCAACATCCTGTATTGTCTTCGGGTAAGCGAAACGAGGGAAATTCTTTTTACGTTGGAATCTGATTGTAAGTTAATAAATTGCAATAAAAAAACACGAAAGTAAGGCTGTGAAGTAGCGCGAGCTATGCTGCTAATTTCCTTTACACTTATTTACTTCGATCACGAAATAATTAAAAACTGAAAAATATACTATAAACATTTTAATGCACATATAAAATGACGCTCTCAACGGCGAAGAAATAATCCGTTCTCGCGTAACCTAAACAAAAACGTAAATAGTAACGGCGTTTTTACAGCATTCTCTATTAAACGAATGATGCGGCTGACTTAAGGATTATTTATATTGTCATTTGACGGTTTTAATATAATCTTGCGGTACTCGTAAAGGTTGGCTGGTCATCACCATCACCATTTTCATCTCATCAACTGCTGGACATAACATACCGTTGAATAATAATTATTACTATCTTAATTTTAATAAATTGATCCATATTGTTTCTTTCGAAAAACATCAGTAAAAGAATTCAATTTATGAATAAAATTATGAAGCTGTTGTATACACTTGAAACAAAAAATATGCCTTTTAATAATGGGAGAAATTTGTATGAAATTTATGAAACTAAAATGTTTTAGTGAATTTACAAACACTTATGCCACCGAAGTAATGAAACATTATAAATGACAACATTTTTGATCCTTCATTTTGCATTTGTTAATTTTTTTAATATCTATGTTTCTTTTCACAGATCATTAAGTACTTTTTTAAAGAAAGTTAACAAAAATTTTAAAGATATTTTTTAAAAAATTATAATATTAAACGAAATCCTTATCCGCTTTCATCAACTAACTACAAAATCGTTAAAGAAATCATCAAATACTTAAAAGTCGATTTGGTACAATTATTTACACGCATTGTTGCTTGCATGTAACTTGGTGCCGTTAACTTAAGACATTTGTAAAATACACAATAAAAAATACTTTTGCTTAATGTAGTCTACACACACACGCGTGAGATATCACATGTTATAAGACGTAATAAATTTATATCCAATAGTTAATACAATATAGATATTTAAGTCAATTATGAAATGTAAAAGAAAGTTATTATGATAATACCGACAAATTATAGGGTTACATGTTTATACGTAAACAGTATCGGTATACCTATAACTCCTCTAGAGTTGCCTTAACCCTGAGTTACTGGTCATTATCACCGCGGAAGTCATTATGGAATATTGAACACCTTAGCGACTAAAAACAGTTGATTGACTCCTACCTTAGTATCAATTTTTTATGATAAGAATGTTGAAATAAAATACTATTAATAATCTCTCTGGATAATGATTGATATTATATTTAAGAAAAAAGTTAGTTATGCAGTTTATTACGCAAAAATATAAAAACCGACTTATAAATTTATTCTTATTCCATGACATTGAAGTCATGGTCGAAAAGCTACACTTTGTTTTTGTGCGAAAACGATTAGAGTTTTGCGTTTATGATTATGATTAGTAATTTTCCCTTGCAATGTAACTATGATTATTGATTTTTCTATCTCATTTATTTTTGGCGAGACTTACATCCCTGTATTATTATTATGATATTTATTATACTTTATATTTATTATACATTAGCGAAACAATGGCTATTCGTAAATACGTAGTAAAAACAAAAGTTACTTAAAAGTATATCTTAAGACAGCACAATATAGTATGCTATTGCTTTTTAATTATTTTCTAAACTTTTTAATTTTCACCTATACATTTTTAAAGCACCAATTAAAAATAATAAAGTATATTATTGCCATAGAAATACTACAATTGACTTAGAGTTTCACTTTAGAATGTAACAACGATTACATAAATATTTGTAACTTGATTTAAAATATAGCTAACAAAACATCCGTCAGCTTATTTCAATTAACAACCAATAAAAATATCAAAATTCTTGATCTTCTTAATCTAATTAAACATCTTTGTAATGTTTTTTTATGACACTTCAATAAGACATAATGAATCTATTTTTATTTTTTTCTTGTCTCTAGCCCGCGGCCTGCGTCGCCGGTATAAACAAATTAATAGTCAATCAGAATCCAATCAAAACATGTAGATGGCTGCGCTGATATCTTCATACAGCACGGCAAAATACATGTAAAAATGAAACTATTTTTACCTTTTTCATTTTCAAAGCTTTAATAACTATTTAACATCTTATGCCTACAACTTTGGTGTAATAGAGCCATATTCTTTACCTAGTATTAAAATTAAATAGATATTGGAATATAACCGGAAAATCTATTTTTAAACATGTTTAGTAAGTTTTTACGGAGTTTATCCGTTATTGCCACTGTATTGAGATAACAATATTGTACGTAAGTGGACAGTCCTGTTCTATGACAATTTAAAACGTTTATGATAACGTAGTTTTTTTTTCTGGTTTCGCACATTTACAAAGTAGCGATCGGTATGCTTCGTAATGGCTGATTTAAATTATTTAAAAAAATATATTTCAATTTTACATTAATAGTTCCACTTTTAAAATAAAGATTTCAGATTTTATACAAAACCATAATTGAATAAATAAACAATATTGTATTGAAAAGTGTACCAAATTGCACTGTTGCCTGCGTGGGGTTATCGCCCGCTATATTTCTCTTGCTGGACAACACAAACCTCACATATGAATATTGTAAATATTGTTTGTAAAACAGAATCTTAAATGAAATTTATTTATAATACTATGACGATTATGACATCAAGGTTTTTTTATTATAAGGTAGTATTATTAGAAAATAAGTAAACATTTATACAATGTTCTGTTACTACATATGTGTGTATGGGTTAAGGGAAGTGGAAAATTATAAAATAAATGGTCTAGTTACAGATGAAATTTCGTAAAATCTGCTCTTAGCGCGGAAAAACAAATATTCCTACCAAGTTAAAAGTCTCTAAGTTTTATGGTTCTAGAGATGTCATGATGTCTCAGTATAAAGATCTAAATCTCTTATGTATGTTGAAACATTATTTATATGTCATTAATAATATTACTGCATATTTAAAAATTTTAGTTTATTTGACATTGTTAGATCCTCTGCAGGTCGGGTGCCCTAACATTATAACTACGGGCAATTGATCGACAGACGTATTATCAAAGTAGGCTTTTGTCGACGGCATAAAGTAATTAATTATTTATTTAATATAAATACAATTTTCAAATTTATATATACATAATACATCGATGTGTATGTCTTTCGATAGTTTCCAGACATGCGCTTAACGTATCACGAACAAATCATTCGTGAATATTTAAAAAGAATCAGTTGGTTTTTGTTTGTACAATGAATATTTAAAAAGAATCAGTTGGTTAATGTTTTTAATGTATATTTTTTAGTTTAAATTATCGGTTCAACAACCACTTAATTAGATCCGACTAAAACGATAAAAACATTTTTTGTATAGATCTCTACAATGACGTATTGTAACGTTGTAATATCTATTAGCAATATTGTTTGACATATGTTAAAACAACTTGTGATAATCGCTACTTATGTTTTTTGCGTAATTAATCATTGTGTCATAACTTGCAGAAGAAACGTTACTGTAGTAAATATATCAATAAGTTGATATGTTTAAGATGCAAGAATTATATTACCATTACGGAATATCTTTAATAGTTTTGATATAGTTTTTGTGGTGTTTCATTTAATTTAATTTATTACTTTTGATTTAATCACAATTTAAAATAATAAATTAATCTAAAACAGGTTCTGTTAAAACTATTAAATATTGTTTCAAATGTAGATGCGAGCAATAACAGAATTGGAATGATGGTACTTTCACAAAATATATATATATTTATGTATAATATGGTAGTTTTATGTAAAATATATAAAACTGTATAATAAAAAATAATGTAAAATAACATCCATAATAGGGTTGTGGTTCCGATTTTATTTTATTTCAATATTTTAAATAATGATGTGAATCTGCCTAGCCAAAATATTCTTATATTATGAAATAAATCCTCATTATTGAAGAAATAAATAACTAAACAGCGATAAATGTCAAACAATCATTTAAAAAAATATATTTCATCATAACCGAAATTTCGTGGTAATCGATCAAGAACTCCCAAATTGGCCACTCTTACTTAACCTGGACAAATGCTATTTTGCAAATGTCTCCCTCCTTCTAATTTGTTGGCATCGAAATAATAACACAAGTAACAGACTAAAAAACAAAAGATTGATACCCAAAAAAATAAAATTAATAATATTTACAAAATATTCTAAATCTTAGCATACAATGACAAGAATAAGAATAATAATAACTCTTAATAAAGGAATTTACTTTATCCTTTGTTGTTGTAAATTGCCGAGAGCGATTATTTAGAGAATTATGTGAGTAAATACACTGTGAAGAACAAAACAATTACGCTCAAGGGCAAAATAAAAAAAAACCTTGTATATTATGAAGAGCAATATAAATAAAAAAACTTTATTACAATGAAAAGATGGTAAATTGTTCATAAAGTAATGGTTTGATTATTAGTTTCACAACGGATATATAAATTATTAAAATGAAAATAAATGTTACAGATACGTATTTTAACCAACAAACACAAAAAGCTTAGCATAAAAGTATACTATGTACAATATATAATGTATTCTTCATGTAGCATTATTCAAAACGAAAGAAAGAAACAGCAATGAACTCTCTGATGTCCTTCATTGGTTAGGCATGTCAAATAAAGAGCAGTGACTCCGAGCTTACTAAGTTTATTTATTTTTTGCTCCCCGTGATTGACAGTGATATGACAAGGCCATGTAGAGCTAATGTGCGAAACTAAATGTCGTAAGGAGCTGCGTGAGCTGTAACAACACTATCAAACCTTATATCCTAAAAAATTTATTTATATTAATAATGATATTAACTGTAATTGACGAAAAAATATTTAACGGGAAAAATTCTAATTCAAAATCAAAATATTTTTTATATAAATAGGCATTGACACGCACTTTTAAATTGTTAATTATTTTTAAAATCATAAGTTCAGTGGAGTACCACCGGCAAGGAATGCTGATCTGCTCACAAAAGTCGGCCAGAAATACAACAGTTGCTCTTTTTAAAAAAAAATTAAGTGCTTGTTAAACTAATGTATAGCTTCTTAGTAAGCTTTGTCTGTTTCATTGCCTCAGTGTTAATTTTGATGTAGAAAATCTCCCAATAATCCGTTAACAATTATCATAATAAGTTACGACTCTGTAACATAGTCTCTCATTCATGGCCTTATTGACAAGTTCACATTCATCGCTCAACGAGCCGCGGAGAGTGCTATGTTCGTGATTTCTCCTCAGAAGAAAAAATCAACCATAGCCCAGCAGATTGACAAGTTGAACTGGCAGCGAGCACGGCACAGCGTGTAGAACAAATGGCCTCGGGACCCTGGAAATCAGAAATGGAGACTGCAGATCGAAGAACGCCGGACCCACAAAGTGATGCTAAACAGACGACCATGTTAAGGTCATCGGAAAACAGTAGATGCGAGTCGCTTTCTACAGAACATGTTGCAAATCTATCGAGGAAACTCAAGTCTAACAATAGATGTCATACCCCTGAAATGACAATTATGATAAATAATAATTCGAGTCTAAAGTTGGCCCTCTCGTGCTGACAACTCGAATGCAATCAAATCAACGGGACATCAATATTTATAAATAAGAAAAAAATACTCTCTATTGTATGTAGGTGACTATTTTTAACCTTATACTACCACACACAAATCAATTTAAAATGCTTTGTTGCTACGGTACAGTGTAAACTGTACCATCTGAGAGCCGCATCTATACAACAGATACATCGCTTTCGCCCGCATTATGCTCTCATGCCAAGCAAATTAAGTGCTAGTTGTTACAGCTAAATAATGCAAACCTAATCTGATTATTAAACTTCAACTTACTTTCACCTACATCCACGTTGTTTGCAAAGCACAATGGTCTATTAATAAAAACAGACACAAACAGTGTCATATCGATGATGTATCAATAACTTATGAGATTAATTTTATGACTTTCACATTTCAATTGTCCAAATAATTACAGAAGAACATAAAACGTGAGCATAAAATTACATTAGTGACACGCCGTACTTTTTTGAAGCACCGAAGATTTTTTGTTGGTTTTTTTTTGTTTTGGTATGAGTTTAACTAGAGCTGAGACATATATTATTTTACTAATTTACACAAGTTGAAGTGACAACGGGTAGGCCACATAACGCGCAGAACTGATGCCTGCTGGGGCTTTAAGATTCCGCAGTAGAGACCATGAAGTGTAATTTAGTATAGCTGCCCACAAGGAGAGTATGTTGGCCGTTTCCAACAGGACTTATTGGAAATCTATGGGAATGGCTATAATCCAGTAATAAACGTCTTACGGCAGAAACGATTTTCCTCTTTATTTTAGATTTCACAGTATTTTAACCGCCATTTTATGATGCCTTATATAGATCGATGACTCGTTTATTTACTAGGTCTAAGCAGTTGTTATATTAAACCTTTCTCTTCACTGTTGCACTGTATACTAAATCTTATGTGAAAGCTTACATGTTACTTGATATTGATTTTACAGAGACAATATTTTTTTTAAATATTGCTAACAAGAATTTATAAGATGTTGACAGTGTCGTCGTGAAAGTTTAATGTTCTTGAAATAAGAAAAACAGATAAATTAGCTCAGCGCTGTCATTCGTTATGATGGGGAAATCGATTTTGTTACAAGTCGTGGACACTTATAGGTTTAAAAATTGAACAAAAGCATAATGAATTTTTGTTAGTTGAGGCAATAGTATGAACTATTTAAAAAAAATTGCGAAATTATTGATTAAGATTTTACACATTTTTAGTCTCCTGTAGTTACATAATAAGTTTAAATGACATTATAAATTTATAGTCATTTATTTTTCTTCACACTAGTGTCTGAGTACTTTACTTGTCATTTGGTTCCGTCCGCCTAGTCTATAATATATTTTTCATCAAAAATTAGAAATTATTAATTGTTTATTAGTTTTGACTACTCTGTAAACATACCAATATACGTACATTTTACTACTTCTTTGTTCTTCTGCACCAAATGTCATGTATAATTTTTATACATATAATAATAATATATATGTATTTGTAAGTGTTTATAAGTAATTAAAAAAACTATAACATCAAACACGTATATTATATAAAATTTAAAGGTTTTCTGTTATTTCTGTATCATATTTACACATCTACGTGCTTGTTATCTCTGCTGTCTGTGGAGAATGCCTATATGGTATTATTCCGCAATACGCTAAGTGTAAAAAGAGTAAATACGTAAATATACATGTACACTTTTTATTTAATTATACAGATTTTCAGTTCCTACTAGTTATTATTTTATATTTAATACATCGAAGTATAACGGGTAATGGACCCACGATGAACTCTTTAAAGTCTCGTTGATACACAAAGCGATTAAAACTACAACCTTTCAAGGGCCCGAGTACGATAGTTTAACGGCGCAAACGTGACTCAAGAAGCGGTGAGATATCAAGATACCATACGTAATTAATGAGACAATCGTCGAAGTACCCGCAGTTGGTCGCGAGAGCACGCGCGACGCCGCTTTCCACGACCAACTTGCGCACCCGTCCGATGTAACGTTCGATCATTTTGCAAAGAAATGAGATTATCTCACCACCGACACCGCGAAGTGTACCATTGTACTGAATTTATTGTTACACTTCCGTTACATTAGATAGAACTAGTAATGTAAACATTTTTATTAAGAAAAAATACATTTAGTATAGATTATATAATTTAAACCGTGTTGTAAATTTAAGCTCCAGTTGTAAATTGAAAATGTCAAATTTTGATGCAATAAATTGGTTTTAATAAATACTTAAAAATACTTTGTCAGAATTAGTCAATAAATAAATCATTTTTCTAGTTATAATGGTAGAAAAAAAATGTAAAATACGATCGTAATTAATTACATATTTTCATGGATAAAGTACTTCCATTTCTCGTTTTTTAGTTTCTTTGCACATATTTGTCGTGTCATTACATTGTATTTAGAGCAGGCGCGTTACCAATTAACATCAGGTGTGATGGTAGTCATGCGTAAGTTAGCAGAGAGAATAATCTGCGATATTTTATTTTATATAAAATTTTTGAAAATACATTCAGCTTTTATCTCTTATATCTTAAAGTTATGTTAATTATGTGATTCAAAATATCAAATCCAACAGGTAACACAAGTATCCCACGCTGATTAACACGATCAAGGGTCAAGATCTTAATGATACTTTTAAGTAGTTGTCTGTAACATTTTAATGAAACGCAAATGGTTCTTAATATGTTAGGAATATAACAGTATTAATTTATTTTATTAATAATTTATTATAGGGGTTTTTTTTAATATAATTCTTAATAAACCTAGCCTATCATCATTATCATCATTACAATCACTGCATCCATAGGCCTCCCGCATAGATTTCTATTAGGAGCGAATAGAAGTGACCAGCTCCTAGCTTCTTCCAACGACCTTAATAAAGTCGTGTAACCCTTGTGGGTTAACGTCTAATGGTGCATCTGTCGGTCCATTGTCTCCCTTCTAGACCTCAATAGTTATATATACATATAAATATTTGTTTTTTTTTTAAATATACTGGAAATAATTTGCTGCAACCGCTATGAAAACTTAAATACTTATTCTTTTATTCACCAATTCCTTAAAGGCCTTATTTTAACGTAAAGTTATGAGTCACAAGTTGCTGGTTCAGAACAAAAGCTTCTGTTTATGCCTCATAAATATCCTCCCTTCGCTTTGGTACGACAAAAACAAGTGGCATCACTATTCTAAATACCGCACATATCTCAGGGGAACAATGAGCTGTAAACCGCTTTTTGCATGTACCACTATGGTAGCATTTGAATTAAACAAAGCGTCTGCGATGCGGCACCTCCTTTATAAATTATTCATTGATTTAATTTAAAAAGTTAGAAAAACAAAATTAATTTAAATATTTTTTTTATTATGATTGTATAATCTCGCAAGAAAAAGATACATATGATAATGTAGCAAGGAATAAATTGCTCCAACTGCTGTAAGTAGGAATATTTGTAAAAGTCAACACCAAGAAGAACCTAAAAGTTTGTTGAGTGCGGAGATCATAGCGACTTAGTATCTCGGTAACAATTATCTGGTGGTAACTCTGAGGTAAACGACTGAGACTTGCGATGATATATATATATATATATATATATATATATATATATATATATATATATATATATATATATATATATATATATATATATATATATATATATATACTATACTCGTATATATAAGAAATTAATTATATGACATATTCGATCTATGTCATTCATATTAATGATAAGGGAAACATATTCGTACCAGCTAAATACAAAATTTCTAAATAAAACTTCTATTATACTGGTACAAATTTTATTTATCTTTAGGTAGATATAATTTACAAGTGATGATCAAAGTCAGAGAGGTGGTTTTATGTTTATTACTGTCATCGAACTATGGTGCAGAAACACTGTATATATTTCCACGGCGCTTTATCTAGTGAAGTTACCGAGGTAAAGGAACATTCCATCCAATATCTGAAAGCAACCAACATAAAAGCAGTGATAGGCAGTATTATGCGTTTAAATCGCTGACTAACACAGTAAAGACTAACGCTTTACTTTTCGTTTTATAGATCTCGTTTTTATTATTATACAAACGATATTAATAATGCTATACAGACAAAACTGAAACCTTTTATACTTGACAGGTTTTAAAAATTTCTTCATTGATCATTATTGTGACATACTTTGGCTTGTTAATCAAAACAAATCGTATAAGGATTTTAATGAGAACGTTTGAATACCTAGGCGACTTTTTCTCTCATGTAATACCAGCATATGATTTCCTTTTAAGCTTACGGATTAAGCGTCCGTACCTTAGAAGGAAAAATGATGTAAATCTGACTCAGATCTGACATAATACCTGGATTGACCTCAATCTTGCACAAGTATTTTTTGTTGAATTTAGCTGTACCTTAAGAATTATATAATAATTTGGAGTAATCGCGTAATTTAATTAGCATCAATATCTTGATATTATTATTTTATACTCACGG
The DNA here is from genome assembly GCF_028537555.1 of Battus philenor. NCBI lineage: Eukaryota > Metazoa > Arthropoda > Insecta > Lepidoptera > Papilionidae > Battus > Battus philenor. The sequence continues at coordinate 8,939,838 of NW_027181678.1, read as the reverse complement.
TGCTTTAAAAAATTGAGTTTTTTTTCCATATACTTTAATTAGTACAAAAACGACAATTAACGTCAATTAATAAAACAAATATGAATTAATCATTTATAAAAATTAAGATATACTCGTGATAGTGCCCATTCAGATTCAGGTTCTTACGGAAAAAAATTGGAAAAATTGCGTGTAAAATACTAATAATAACACTTTAATCGCCCATAAAATGCATAGAGCGAAATAAAACGTATCTCCCTATCTGTCTCATAGTCGGCGTCTACCAAAAACTATGTTAGGATGAAAAAAAACAAAATGTGTCATTCCATACACGATAACACAACATCATCATTTGTTACAATGAACATGCAAATACATTATTACTGAGGCCTTGCAGTTCACAAAATAGAAATTTTCCTATATAGTTAATAAATTTTTGTTTAATTCGATAAATGATAACAGATCAAAGTAAAATACATTTCATATATTATTATTTTCTATCGAACCGCGACAGACCAATTACAATTGATAATAAAATGTTTGTGGTGACCGTTAGTTTTATAAAAACGCTGCTGCACTAAAATAAACGGCTGTTGAAATAACCTGATGACAAGATATGTGTTAAAATATACGTAGGTAAATATATTAGTTTAAACATAAAATTCCAATTTTTGCTGTGACAGTTTTATTACAGACACAAGTCATGGTCCTAATCTAAACATCTCGAATACATTCTACACCCACTTTTTCCGTCGAATTTTAAACCTGTTAATTATGAAACCTTTCTTTCAGGGTTAAATTTATTTAACTAACTTATTAATCGCTACATAAACATTTTGTGAGTAATGATAAAAAAAATATTTAGAAGATAAAACACGACTGACTCCTGAACCTGTCAATAAAGCACATTTTTTTCATACATTAGACATCAACGGGTATGATCTTAATAATCGCTATCAATGCAGTAACAAAAATTAAAAGTAGAGTCCCTATGCCGAGACCTTAATCAATATGAATCAAATGAATCAAATAAATTAATAGAAAATGTTTTTTTTACAATCCAAATACAATGTTCCGTTTCAATCAATATGTGTGATGAAACGACTAAATACGCGGAGGAATGCAACGGGGTATCGGCGGTGATCGCTCCACACTCCCGACGATTTTTAATGAACGTTTTTAAGTTTTTGGCATTGGCATTAGTGTTGCTATGTACTCGTATACATTTTCTATGCATTCTTTCGTTGAACCGCTCCACTAAAATTCTAATTACGTTTAAAAAGCAATGTAGCTATCAGTGCTAAAAACAAATATATATCCATGTGATTCAAATAATATTTGAATTCCGATATCACATAAATGCCATAAATTAATACATTTATTGTATGTAGATAATTACAGCGCTAACCTGTCTGGCAAGACAGTAGAGTAGTTCAAAATTTATACAAACTCCCAGGCTTAATATATATGCATGCATTGATGAAACGTTACTATTAAGTGATAATCATTGAATTTGTACAATTATTAATTGTAACATTTAATTAACCGTTAACAATAGTAGGATAAATTACGTTATCGGAGGTGATGTCTCACGTGTGTATGTAGAACAGTAATGTTTACCTAGTTTTACAAGAAGCGTCTACGTGTATATTTAACGTGACACCTTTTCATTTCAAATAGATAACGCTTATGTTAATACCTTTCCGTGAGTTGATTAGAAATATTTTATCCGAGCAAGATGCTAGAAAAGCAACTCGTGGATTGTATTTAAAAGTATAATTCTGAAAGCGTTGATACAAGTATGGTAATTAGATCTCCTAAAATAATCACTATCATTAACGGTAAGACTCTTTGGCAAAAAGTCTTCTAGATGTTTCACGTCAGGGACTATTTTTATCGCCTAGGCATACGCAATCATTAATGTCTTCTATTTTAAAATGCTTTATATTTGCATTGTTTTCGTCTGTCGGTACTGTATCGGAAATAACAAAAAATGAGTGTCGTGGACTGCAATACATATGCAGGCACCAATAATGGTATTTTTAATTATTATACAAAATTTTCGGCAGGCTTTGTACTGATAAGTTTTTGATTTATCATTTTATGATTAGAATTTTGTAATAACTTGATTAAATTTTCATCATAATGCTTTATGATACACGATATTTTTTGTTTGGTTACGTCCTTTGATTGATGCGAAATGTTTTGTAGCAAAGAATCGGTGTTAAACTTGATCAATGGTTTGTATCAGAAAAATAGTTTTTTTTTTCATTTAACTTTTAATTTTTCTCTTTGATTAAATGTTCCACGTGCCTTCAAAGATAAAAAAATAACCAAATACATCTAGACGTTCTCTAGTATTACGGTTAGCGACATTTGGCGAATCATTTTTGTTTATATTTAGATATTAAAAAAACCTGTAATCTGACAGGTAATCAAACAATTAAATATTTTTGAACATTAACTTTTATTTAAAAATATGCATGTTGTCTCTTATGGTCCTCTGAAAATACTCATTATGTAAACAATTATGTCGCAAACTTAACAAAACAATTGTGACGCTGACCCTATTACCCGCCTAAATAATTTCAGTAAGGGAATGCTAAATAAATATTTATATAATTAAATATTTTTGCCATCTAATAATACTGAATGCAATGATTTTGTATTTCCAAAGATGCTATAACTCGGCACTTTTGTGGCAAATATTTAACAATGAGTTCTTAGGAAATCAAATGAGTATTTTCGAATGTTTCTGCGTCTTTTATATCCCAAAACATTAAAATCTTTAGTAACGTGTATTCTATGTAAAGATTCATAGAATTAAAAAATAAATGAAAGAAAAGAGGAAAATATCATATCGATATAATCACGACCTTCAACGATTAGGTTTACAATGTATGGAGAATAAAAGATAAACAGACACCTCCGATACCATTTTTAACTATATTAACGTATCTTTTAAAAATAAGACGTCCAAGGTGACAAGATGACCTAGTTACGGTAGGAAAACTTTTTCAACCTATCTTATTAAACTATTCTGGGAGAGGCCTTTGCCCATCAATGGACGTCCTATTGATAGAATACTGAAATTAAAATAAGGCTCAGTTCTTTACCAATCGATTCTATCCAATCATACTGGACGTTTTCAGATGTATCAGAATTATTCCTCCGTAACTTTTATTATATAAAACTTAGCATACTGCTGTAACATTCGAAATACTTCTGCCCTAGTTAACGTCAACTCTTAGAATACAACATTGCCGGTATTGCAGAAACGGTTAATGATAGATAATTGTGAATATTTAACCAGTCATAAACTAACACATCAATCTGCAATAAAGTAATCTTTTAATCCTTTAATAACTAAGATACCAAAAATCTTTCAGTGATAGATAACTTAAAGACAAAAAGATTTAGACAAATCGTAAAACCGAGTTCATTATAAAATAAATAAAACTTTAATATCAAAAGTCTATTCCAAATAAATTTAAGTAAAGTATAACGAGACGTACTTTAGCGGTTTCAATAGTGTATCATTGTTGCTATTTTGTCTTATGTATCATTGTAAGCGGATTGGCAGGCGAAGGAATTTATTAGCAACTGTTTTTGTCGTATTGTTTATATGTATTCAGGTCGTAAAGCTGTTAAACTTAGATAATCATATTGAATTAAGTGATAACGAGAACCAATAATTCCAAATAAAAGTTAATGCTTTGTAGTTCATCTTGAAACTCTTTTCTATGTACACATTTGTGATACTTTGAAATAAGTATAAATGAAATAGGTACTTGGTTGAATTTACATGTAAAGTAAGTCGAATAAAATTATATATTATTCATACATTTCGAAACACTGATGATAGTGTGAGAAATGCGAGATACTGCATATAATTCAAAACTCAATAAACATTGTAGTCACACAAAAGAGTTAGAATAAAAGACAAGGTCAAGATTAAACTCTTACCATGACTATTAAAATTTTAACGCTAGTATTTCGACTAAAAGCGTAGCATCTTCTTCCGTTGAAATAGACAGTTGTCATCAATGTTCAATGTTGTAGAAAATTAATTTTCCTACATTTGATAAACAAAAAGCAGACAGATTGTTAAAAAATTTCACGCTGTTTCCGTTCGATTTTGCTTCACAGAGTATCGTGTTAATCTAAAAACGGTCAGCCACAAATACTAGGAACACACCTGACTGCGTGCGGGTCCGCCCCAATGCCACACTTCGCAAGCCCTCGGAGACATGATCCGCATCTTGACGACATTCGGTGGCCGCTTACATCGCATGTCATTAACGCAAATTCACGAAGCACGCATTATACGCATTTCCACGTAGAAAGTATCACTAAGAGACTTTCATATCAACGAAAGTTTAAAGAGAATTACACGCAATACTCGTACAATTTCAAATACCATTTAAAATAGAACGGCTACCACAAACAAGCGGGACAATGACCCAATAGCCGAGTTTGAAGTAAATTACAACAAACAAATATGTATTCACGTAATACTAACAATTATAGAACATATTACTTCTTTCATTAAACAACGAATAGAATATTATAGTATAAAACAAAACAATTAAAACAGCTAAATAATGCTTTATAAAATATCCGTAATTTTGGTAACAGTTATATCTAAAAATATCTTTTATCCGTTAAATGCATTATTCGATAATAAATACTCTATTACATAGTTACGTCCCTTTATTTTATTCAATGAGTAAATCAGTTCTTTTTGTATAATTTCACATAAAATTTTGTTTTCTTTTTCCTTAACAAGAAGCATACTTATTTTATGAAATAAAAATGGATAGTCGTTCCCATTATATGTCAATTAATTATTCAAATAAATTCTTAAGCATCAGTGAGGGATAGAATTGAAGCGTGGAAATAAAACATCGCTAACCGTTCCAGAAAAGAAAAATAAAGTTTTTACAAGCTATAAACCGGTTTATAATGATAAAATTACAATAATCAAATATGTAACACTCTGAGCAACATATTAGTAGACAAATTGTACCCAATAATTGTAAAACACGTCAACGTTGTTGTAACTATGCGTACTGTGATGAATTTAGTCAATTCATTGCCATTTATGAGTAGAAATTTTGTTAAGGTTTTAGACGAACAAACAAGCCACCACTACAACCACCGATGTTTTAATTTATAAAGTTAGGTTTAAATTTAGTCCGCCTTTCCAACCTAACTCGTAGGTTGATAAATTGTCGTTTCAGTCCATAAATACACACAGCATAGGCCACCCATCTATGGGGAGATATACCATATTCGCCACGCATGGCGAGCGGCTTGGCGAACATAGTGTGGTATTATGTTACGCAGAGGACGCTGCTGACTGTCCTCTTGTTTGTGAGCAGAGGTAATACTTTATAATTCTTGCACAAAATCTGAATCATATAACATTATCTCATCTCATGTATGTATCCCATGAATCAAAACCGCGACCTATGATTGCAAGTCTCGGTCCTCTACCGCTGGGCTACCACTGCTTTAAATATCTCTGTCCGTTGATAATTAAAAATGTAAAACTTGAATATTCTGTATGACCGTTATTCTTGTGAAAAATAAAAACAAAAATTTAACACAAAACATCCTACGTTTTGTAATCCATTTTAATATCGGACCAAAAGTTATAAATTTCAAAGCACACAAATTACAACATTGATATAAAAAAAAAACAAATTGAATACAATATACTTGTCAGTAATAATAACGTAATAAATACAAATACACATACACACAAATAACAATAAAATCCGTTAAACGATATTAGTACAATTAAACAGATTAAATATGTAAGTGTCACACATCATTTTTTTTAGCTATAGGACGTCCACTGATAATCATAGGCCTCCCCCGTAAATAACAAAATTGTAAAAACAAAAACTAAAACAAGCAGAGATCTTATATAGATTTAAACCCATCATACCACTCAACGTACTTAATAAATCATTGTTTACATTTTATATGAAAACGATTGGACGTCGTTAGTCATTCCTGAATATTATAAATTTTTACTATCTATTGGCACCATGACTTTTCAATTTTAAAAAATACAGCTCTCAGTCTTGAATTTTAAATTCATTGACAAGTTAAAAACTATTGACGCGTCGAACATAACAAAACAAAACACATAACAAAACAAATTACTTGATACGAATACGTGCACTGTTTAAACAATTTTATTGTAGAAATGATTTTTATGTTATTATTATTATTATTATTATGTTTTATATCTTTTATTGATTATTTAGAACTTCATCATTGGCAATCCATTATTAAAGATCTGTAAAATCCATTAAGAACTTGAACCAAAATGTTTCATAAGAAATAATTAAATATTCAGTGGCTCTAATATTTAAAAAAATATATATTAGACCAGCATATTATATTATTAAACACTCAAAAAATATTTCATAAAGATAAAACAGATAAAAATTAATGAAAGAGTTAATTTAGGTTCTTACCGCTTGGGCATGCTAATCCGACGTTGCCGGAACAGGTTGTCCATTGTTTTCTAGATTCAGCTCTCGTGATTTCACTTGAACTCGGACTATCCCACCGAGGAAATTATAACCGACTTTCACTTGCTCTTAATCAAATATTTCCCGGCTCATCCAGCAATAAAAGTTTCTTTTCAGTTTTCTGAACTTTTCACTTTATTGTCACTTATTTCATTTACGAGATAGGTATAAACAGACAAATTCCGTTCGTCCAAATGTTTACAAAATTTGTTGTTATATCGATAGCTTGAACATCTATCTAGATCTGTCATAAATCAAAAAGAATATTGTGAATTAAAATAAATCAGTCAATACGAAATGAAAAAAAGTTAACAATGAAACCAACATTTTAAAAATGTAATAGAATTTTTAAACCAAAAATGATCTTAACAAACGAATTAGGCTGTTGGTAAAAGATCTTAACATTTGAAAAATCGGCGCTGCCTAAATTTATATAATCAAAATCCTATACAGCATCGCAAGATTATCACATCTCTTTTACTCAGTTAACAGTTGCATACCGTAATAAAATAATGTTTGCCCAGAAATAGCCTATTATAGCCTATACGATCGTAGATTGCGGGTTTGATACACGGTACGCACACCTCTTCATAAATTATGTAATATTGCTACTGCTAACTACTGGTAAAAGGAAATATCATGATGCAACTAACGTACTCTAAGACAAAATATCCGTAGCATATCCATCAACACACATTGGACTCTCGAGGGAAATTACATTTACTTATCCTCTCTCGAAAAGAGATGCTTAATAGAACCCAATAAAACACGGACGACATATGAGATCTACCAATAGTAATCAAACAAAAATCGTTCGCAAAATATTGTAACAAATAACGACCTTTATAACAACATTTATTTATCACTATTCATCATAAATATTATTTTTTGCAAAAAATCGTTAATCACAAAAAAATAACTGGTTAGCAAATAACTGTTTATGTCATCAAATAAATAAGTTCAAGTGACGAATTGACAAATATTTATGCGCTTCTAAACAAACTTTATAAAGGTAGTAAAATTCATTGATTCGGTTTGGTTAAAACTTTCGACTATTATCAACATAGTTTAAAGTCAATTCGACAACACAGTATACAATTACGCGGTATTACAAAATATTTTCGTTGTACGTCATGCTATTAGATTATAGAAATCACGCAGCATGACACAAACCGAAAATCATCAAGTTATAATAATAGACTTATTAGAAATTAGACAGCAGCGGCAAGGGAAAGTGAGAGAAGACGACGCACGTGCTATGCGCCTTCTGCAGTTATGTGCTCGTCAAGATAATCAACGCCATAATAAAACTTAATATCTGTCCAACGTAATGAGGCACAGAAATCGTCTATTATAAAATACAAAATATTTAACTACCGAAAATGTACTTGAAATATTGTTACATACTTAAATACAAATTTGACAGTGATGTTTACAAAAATTTATTAATGAAGATTGATTTGTACTATTTACAAAGTACTTTTTGATTTAATTTGAGAATAGATTTCAATGTACGAATATTTTATACGTAAATAGTTCAAATATTGGTAAAGAATTTCGGATTTTTTCTTTGTTTTACTTTCTAAATGTTTTAATTTAATATATTATCCTGAAAATGTTAAAATAAAATATAAAAAAACAAGTTATTCAACTATAGTTTACATAGTTAAAAGTTTATTGTTATAAAGAAATAAATTGCTGCTTTTAATTTTTGTTCTGATCTTTAATATAAACATTTATTTTAAAAATCTGTTGTTTTTTTAAACCATTGTGAAAATACATTAATTTTAAAACAATGAAAAATTATCTGAAAGTACTTTGCCTTTTTATACCGAATTTGTCACTTCAGATCAGATAAACACCTTTCTAGATATCGCGATATTTTGAATAAAATAATTGACAAGATTAATAGACCTGTTCAGAATTTAAGTCTGTTTACGATACTAAATGGACATCGTAATTGGATTCCAGTTATCAATTTTCCTTGCCCAACATCTGTAGATGAGATTATATAGTTTCTAACTCTAATTTCTAACTAACCTCAATAGAAATTAATAAAGTTACTCTATAAATGATAATTGTTCATTTAATTTTGCCTAATGAATAAATACTTTGATAGTACAAATTATCTTATTAATATTATATTAAGTGATTCAAAAATTAAAATCAAGTAAGCCTAATAAAGATTATGTAACTAATCAAACAGAATTGTATGCATATTTAGAATAAACATCAAAATGTTTTTGTTGAATACAATCTTTGGTTTATCCTTTATGTAATGAACAATTAAATAAAAGAAGTCCTTACTACGTTAGAGCCCCGAGACAACATCCATGATAAAAATAGCTACACAAATGTTGAAATAGATAAAAACAAGAATAGGTGCGGATACAAGGCTTGGTCTATAATGTGCGAGTGGTTTTTCAGGCACATATTACTTTTTTAATGTTTGCTATCTATTGCAATAAGTATACAATGGTAACTTTTAACAACCCACAAAAATTATGTCCGAGTTAATGTTAAATATTTTACTTACGATTTAATTTGTATAAAATAGATTAAGTTGTATAAAAACTTATTAAAGCCAGATATCTTCGAATAAAATTATAACATTACTATTTTTCATTTCTGCTCATGAATATTTTCATAAATGTTATGCCTCTCTTAAAGTATCAAATTTTATATATATGTTATGGAAGTCAAACTCGATTTTTTATACCTCACAAAAAATATAGAAACGCGGAATATTTTTTTAAACTTCACGTTAACGCAACTTTCTACAGCGTATGCGTATGCTGGCGGGAGATGCGCGGAGACTGGCATGCGGCGTGCGATCGCGGAGCCATGTCACGGAGAACTAGCCGATACCCACCGGCCGGCTGGACAACCACTCGAAACTTAGAAAAGGTATCAAACTATATGTGCGTACATGTTATAGACTTTATAAGCATTATGTATTTGGCAAATATGCCGTTTATGCTGAAGGATTAGTATCGATTCGAAAATTTGAACAAATCTGTAGTTTTTAAAACAAAATTATGTGAAAGTTAATACTAATACTGTAGCGTTTGCTACATAATTGGTCGTTAAGATTCGAAACTATTAATATTTAAAACCAGATCTTACTATTGTTAGTCACTTTTCTTAGTCATAACCTCTCAACGATTTTTAAAACAAAATGAAAACAATATTCTCTTTAGATAAAAAAAATCATTATATTATAATATTATCTTATCAATCGTTATAATATTATATGTCATTATCACAGCTTTGTTTAAATAACTTTAATGATGTCATCAAAATTATTCTCACCTCGGAACTACAAAAAACATTCCGTGTTACACTTATCTCGCACGCAATCCCGTAGTAAATGATCCGTAAAAATAAATTAACAGCTTCTCAGCCAATTTGCAACACGAGGCCGTTATTGTTTGAAAAACCGTTGTTTGCACCACTTTTGCACTACGACGAATTCCACGAGAAAAACTCATATAACTCCTCGACACTGCGATGTGATATCGGTCTGATTCCATTTTTACGTATCATTGTTTTAAGAACGAATAATGAGAATTTTTTTGAAAAAAATAACATAAACTATAGCAAATACATGTATTCATTATCCATTATATACGTACGTAGAGACCATATTTAATTTTGTTATATTTTTATAATACATAGAAGAAACAAGGAATAGTGCGTAGTCATATTGCTGTGTTTTTTTGCGATTTAAGGACACTGTAAGTAAAGTAATTATATTATTCTCTATAGATGTTGTTGCTGTTAGCCCGAGGGCTTTTACAGCTTCAACGGAACTGAGTTCACGGAGCGGAAGGGTCCGTAAACTTAAAAAGGTTAAGTAATTGCTGGGCTTTGGAAACATATTACTTCAAGACGTTCAGTTTAAAACGAAAAACAGAGAATCGAATCCAATTTTAGCCTAATTCTTTTAAAAAAAAAACTTAATTTTTATGATCTGTTTTCCAAAACATTATGGTCCATTCAACATTATGGCTCTTACTAAAAACATTTATTTTCGTTTAGTTATTTTTGTAACTGAATAGTTATTTGATTTAAACTTGTTAGACACACATGCTTACAAAACGTTTTTTTTTTTAAGTTTTACGTGATAGAGAGGCCTATCTCATAAAACGCTAAAATTAGATTATGTACATTAAATATTCTGTTAGTAAGGTGTATTACCTTCAAGTTTCAATAAATTATAAATCGACTTCGTATAGGCAAAGCGAGACAAAGTAAGTAAGTAATATATAAACTAGTGGAACTCTGGTTATCGCATTAAAGCCTAACGGTGTCAATCAGATTATGCCTACCAACCGCCAAACGACTCGTTACCAATTTTTTTTAAATAATCACCGATGCTTATAATCCCGGCCATAATAAGATTAAGTGATCAAATTGTCTGCGATGGTAAATCGCATAAACCCAGAATTGCTAGCTGTCAAGGCTAATTCTATTCAACCTGTGGATCTCTCGGAGGACCATTCGAACTTAGTTATTGTAGAGAATTAATAAGAGACTTATTATAAAAAAGCACGCTTAGTTACTGTAAAAAAGGTTAACCAAGCATTCTGTCATTCCAGACGCGATGAACCTGTAAATTCTGACGGCCAAACAGCATTAATGATAAAAAATTATAAACATATTAATTTAATAAGAAATAATTGTTATAAAGATCGTAAATTAAATACTTAATGAATTATTTAGTTATTATTGTTATTTTATTACAAGAAAACAACGATAACTTTCATCTATTTAATACAATTCCAAACTCGTTGAGTTTGCCGTGCATCACAGTGGATGTATAATTTAGACAAGGGAACATAATGACTTTTGTAAATTAATATCTTCCCCATATTCAATTAAAATTTATATCTTTTTCTCATTTTTTGAATAATTATTATATATAATAATAAATTATTTATTGTATATCTTATTGTTTTTTTAAAGAATAAATTAAATCTATCAATGTCCCAGACGCTATAATTTAATTGGCTGTTTATCGATAATTAACTTTATTTTACTAAATACATTCATACCATAATTTATCATCGCAGTACCATCACGGACCAAAAAATTCTCATGTACATTTACTTGTTTTATGTCACAGCAGGTGCCGCATTAAGTTATTAATTTTTCGATGATTCTTTTTCATAATTCCTAAACAATTATAGAATTGTTAACTTTCGACATATGTATGTGATTTCGATTTAAAATTTTTAAATATTTATAGGCAAGACCTTAGTATCAGTCCATTGATTTTCTAAGAATTCTTTTTTTTTTTTCTTATTAAATATTTTCAGCGATATCTTTTTTTAAGTTTTAAATAAGATTCTTCGTTTAATAGCTACTATATATATTATTAACAAAAACGATACACTTTTTACAAATCTTACATATAATGAAGTAGCATGAAGTTTGGTCTCAAGTTTCGAGCGGAGATGATCCGACCAACTAATGGAGCTACAACCATTCGGTCGTTTGCTCTCGACTTTAACAGTCGCCATTACATGTTCATGTTAAAGTCCATTCTTCCACGATTTGTGCTCAAAAAAATTTAGTCGGATACAGGCAGATAACAGAGACTCGTTTGTCCTACAACGGAAAATATACATTTCTTTTCAGTTCAATGAATAAAAGGCACCTTTAAGTGCCTTCACTATATTTTATCTCCGTCCACAGCGAACAGACGAATGTCAAAAAAAATATTATAAATGAGTTTGCGATCATCGAATTCGATTAAAAGTTTTTTCTTTGCGAAAAAATGTGTCTAAATTATGAAATAAACACTCATTAATTTTATGGAAAAAGACTGGCCGTAATTTTGCAAGCTTGTATCTAAATGACAAAAAATGAACAAAAAACAAAATAATATTAATCAGTTCTTAAAATAATAATAAATCATGACGCGAATAATGTATTTAATGTTAAGTTAATTAGTAATGGAAAAATATTTCTATATTATTTAAAGCATAAAATTTCTATATTTATAATATAAATATATAAACAGCATTATCTATCCAGAATGCTTTATTGATTATTTTGATTAGTATTTAATTTGAATTTTAAGTGAAAATGCTTACCCTGGAATCGAATCTAAGGAAACGGTAGTTAGATACACATTATATATTAAGAAGTCTACAAATAAAAAACAAAATCACAGTAAAATAACATTTATTTCTCTCATAAAATACAAAGGTATATAGCCTTAAACATTGAAATAATTGTCCGCTATTTTAAAAATCTGTTCGTCTTTTTTAATATATTAGCTATTCAACTGTCTTAGAGCTATTAAAACTTATTAACGATATTGATGAATCATTTAAAATGATTTATTTTATATTATTAAAGTATTGTCTACGTGGTGTGTATATATCTAAATGTCATATTTTTAACCATACATATTTTGAACATATTTTGAAAATAGCACCTAATATAAGATTTATAATATAAATGAAATAATAAACGTTCAGCTAATTTTTAAACATTCAATTGAAAATATCTACACTCTACACGTAGTTACGTAATTAAAAAAAGGAGTTTAATTTCTAGAAATGTTCGATTTCGACTGACTCTTCGAACAGGGAGGCTTAACCTATTGTGCAGGGTGTGCAATGCACACGGGCGCCACCGTCTCAGGGGGCGCCGCGGCGCTCGCTGAGACAGCTAAGAGTATCGTCTTGGAATCTATCGCAGTTCGTCGCTTAGTTTCACAACAGAGATGTGCTACAGGCATAAAAACAATGAGTGTTATTCTGTCGTCATAAGAAGAAAGGCCGTAACTAATACCATACTGTAAGCTATACCTACTTATAAAATAGCTTGTTGGAATATAAAGAAACTTTTTTGTTACGACGGCAAAGTTAATAGTTATGGCCGCGGGGGGTTCAGGCCTAGGGGTGCCTGGGTTTCATTGCACATGGGCGCTTCACGAGCTAGAGCCACCCCTGAGGTATATTCGATGTAATGTTTTTATGTATATTGTTATATGGCTTAAGTTTCAGGTTTTAATAGAGCTCTGATTTTATTGATGATATCCCAGAGCACACGAGAACGCTGCTGAGCTACGTTGCGTCACGTCGACCTCTCGACACCCACTCGAAGAGTACACCAAACTCTTTTTTAAGAGGTATATACGCTCTTTAGGGAAGCATGCAAAGAATTAGCAAAAAAATACATGTGACATATGCAATATTTGGAAATACGTTTAAGAACTTAAAAAATCATATAACATGAAAAAAACTCCAAATTCTTACCTCAAAAATTGTGCATAAGAAGTAATTAGGAAATTCAAAATAATAAGTATAAATAAAACTAAAACAAATCACTTTTATTACAAAAAAATAAAGTTAGTGTACAGTGAAAATTCAAACCATAAATACAAAACATAATGTAAATTATTATGAGGTGTTAACTATTCATAGCTACTTGACTCAATGGACCAAGTTCCGACAAATTTCGATCTACTAAAAACTTTTTAATTAAAACACCCCTTTTCAGACTTTACGATGAAGCTTTTCAAGAAAAAAAAACTGGATTCATTAATAAGTAATTTTAAACGTTTTAATGCATATTTAAGTAAAAAAATACATTTAAGTAATTTACAGTTTCTAAGATAATTCATTTCTTTTATTTCGTCACAAAAAACAAGAGTTTGTGTTGAATTTAAACGTATGAATCTTTTAGGAACGAAACCGGAATTTGTACATTAAGTTATAATATTCCTATTTCAAGAGGCCGAACACTATTAACGTTTAAAATGGATAAAGAATTTTCATTGAGACAATTTTTAAATAGGACTTCAACAATATATGTTAAATTGCATAAAATGGTATTGTTAAGGTGTTCCTCTGTATTAAAATCATTTTTATTACTTACAACGTGAAGTCATATCAAGAAAACAGTCTTTTTTTCATTTTTATTTTATGCCTTTTTTGGAATCTACTAATTCGTAAAACATCAACATAAGTTACATAACATATATAACATAACATTACGTAATTAGTTAGATTATCTTTGTATATTGATGGAAATAAAGCAAGTTTTCAGAGGATAGGCAGCAGCGTCCTCTGTGTACCATAATACCATCATCGCCAACCCACCTGCCAAGTGTGGCAATTATGGTACATCCCTCATAGATACCTTTGGAGGAGGCCTTTTCTTTACGGCTGACGTTTATGGTCTCAAGCGACGACGCTATAGAGAGTTTCAAATCAACAGGCACAGTCAGAAAAAGATCGAAGCCGCGACCTACGATCAAGGATCTCGCTCGCTTTCGTATGTTAAATAAAATTTGGAAAATATATATTAATATTATACCGGTTTAAATAAATTGTATTTATTATTGTACATCATTCTGAAACTTCGTTTCTGAAGGTATGTTGAACAAGAGAAAAGATAAATTTAAAATTGATCGGCTTTGCAGAAATAAGAGGTAATGTTCTATTAATAAGGTTAACTAACACAAATGCGTAATCAAAGACGAAACACTGCTTATTCACAACGTTGAGTAGAATAACTAATTGGGCGGTTAGACGCGGACGATTCAATTCATCTCCCTCGTACAGTTGGCCCGACATCCATCAGCAATACTTTATCTGTCATTCGAGGTTTTAACCCGTCTTTCCCTGAGCACATCAAGCAACGTCTCCCGACTTTCTTTTTTTATTTTCGGAAATAAAATTCGGTTGGCCTCGCTGTCCTCCATTCACTGTAATTCCGCCTCTGACCTGGTGAATGGTCTTTCCTTCGATGTCAGTAGCATTTTCAAACCGAATCCCTCTTCTGACGCCAATTGTTATGTACTGTGGGTTCTGATTTGAAATGAAACACCACTGGTTTACAAGGAGTCCTTTATTTACAAATCAGACGGTTACCCTTCTCAAACACAAATTAAACTTTTGCTTAGTCCAAACTACGCTTCCAAATCGCTCAAGAAATCACTGTCCAAATAACTTACCAAATAGTCACTTTTATATCACCGATCATAGATCTTAATCTTAATCTTATAACTCGAAAAACAGCACTGAACTATCGACATGGGGAGTACACTTATTTATACCACAGAGAAGGTTCCAGTAAGTTCGCGATAGTTCTCGGTTAGATGGGTTAGAATTTCCGAGAACCACTCACAAAAATCCATAAATAACTTCTAGGTCACGTTAATTTACAGCAGTTCTTAATCGTAAAGTTCCGTGTTTATTGTTTAGAGGGTTCCGTAACTCGTGCTTTGTAA
Source organism: Battus philenor (assembly GCF_028537555.1). Lineage (NCBI taxonomy): Eukaryota > Metazoa > Arthropoda > Insecta > Lepidoptera > Papilionidae > Battus > Battus philenor. The sequence continues at coordinate 8,924,055 of NW_027181678.1, read as the reverse complement.
CATACTTTGAGGGACTCCCCATAATTAATAAATTCGTCTTGGCTTACTTTATCTTCAATGTTACCTCACTAAGAAAGATCATAAAGATAGTTTTTGTAAATATCTAACATACCACCCCCGTCCCATCTTAGTTATAAGTTTGGGGATAGAGACTGTACCGATGGCCTTTGATAACTCCAGAATGATAGTAATTATGTATTCTACCATTTCTTTATTTCTCATAATGAGTGCGAAACGAAAGTGCACTAGGATACATTTTTATACAAAATTGCCTGCTTATATAACCGTCAAATAAATTTTTAATGTAAATTGAAAACCGTAATTTCTTTTTGCAATACCCATTTAACCTATTACAATACTGAACTCTGTGTCCCTCTATTAATTCCATCTAAGCATCAGTACAAAATTTTATTCAATCTACAGTATTATCTCTCAACCTTGAAATGGACAGAAAATCAATTCCACATAAATGCAAACAAATACGTTATTACTTTAAACTGTGTGTTTGTGCTTGTGTGTGGTATGTTTGTGCTTGTGGGTGCTTCAAAAATTAAACACAGTTTTTCTAGTATTAGTTCGTTTTATTAATATCCCTTAAAGAACATGTAAAAAAATTGTTCTTACCTAAAGTTTACATTACATATATAATTACAAATGTCGGTATTTCAATGAGTTAAAATTAAATGTACATAAACTTGAGAACATGAAACAGTAAATATTTTGTTACAGTGAATATCAATGCTTTACTCCTCCAGGAATGGTTAATATAACTATTCATCTTTTTCTTAGTCATGCAGAAATAAAACAAAATTCGTTTGATAACAAAGGCTATAAAAATTACTAGACAAACAGTTTTTATAGTTACCACACAAATTATGCAAAGGTTCACATCTTGGTGAGCACCGCATTAAAATCGGTAAGGCACTAACCAACAAATGAATAGCCTGTCATTTAACATTATGGAAATAAATGAACAGTGGACAATGAGCACAACTATGATTATACCACATATAAAAGTAATATAAATAGCTGTAAAATACATTATATTGATGTCATTTTCTATTAGTACAGTACTCTTTGGGTTATATGCACCAAAAAACATGCAATATACATTAAAAGTGTATTTTTTGTATGTGTTCAAACAAATCACCACAATATTTGTTCTATCACCTTCTAGAAAAAATGAATGTAAAAACAAGTTATAGAGTCATTTTAAGGTAAGGCATATATTTATGTCAACTACACTCATTTATTAACAGGTCCTTTCGGGGAGGTGACTTTACCCCATCCAATATAAACAAAAACAGTTGAATATGAATAAATAATGCCAAACTGAGGGCCTGGCTCCCTCCTTCGTCTTTTCATGGTAAGAGGAAAAGGTATAGATGCCGGTTTTGAAGGATGGTACACGCCGAGTTCACCATTACCATAGCAACCAACAATAGATGTATTGGGAAAAGCTTCTCTGAAGAAATCTTGTTCCATTGCATGTTTTTGATCACGACCCACACATGAAAGTTTTAAAGCAACACTGTGCTCAAATCTTGGTACTTTCTTAGAGAACTAAAAAGTAACATTTCTACTATTAATATTGTTATTAGAAGTGTTTGAATATAATTTTATAGTAAAGTATACATTAAATTATGACATATTTAAAATTCTGCAGATATTTTGTAACAAAAATTTACTAAAACTAGGTTATCTAAGTTTATCTTATGTGAAGAGCAAATATAAAAAAATATTGATAAGTATATAGATACCTCTGCAACTGACTCTTGTATTTTTTCTTTTGTCCACTGTGATGAATCAATAACAAAAGAATACATTTCAAAGTTATTTTCAATATCACTGGTGGTCTTTGGTACAGTAAACAAACCAATTGATAGCAGGTTTTCACTAATATAATCAGCACCTTTATTGATATTGTCTATCAAGTGATTGATTTCACTTTCTTCCGACAATGTGTCTTCAATAATGCAGCCACCAAGAGCATATGGAATATTTGGTTGCCTGTTAACATAAAACAAATAAAATACACATTGGGTACCTTGTGTGTAGCATTTAACCAAGTTTCTTTGATATGATATGATCTAAAAGGTATAATTTCTTCTTATAAACAAATATTATGCAGATATGTATATACTTACACTTCCTTAAAGTAATTTAAAAAGACTATGTCTTCAACTGAATTTAAAAGATATTTCTCAGTTACATATACAAGGACACCTTTAATAATATGATCTTTTGACACTTTATCAACCACACTATAAAATTGTTGTTGTAAACATTCCTGTGACTGTGATGATATATTTAATAGTTTAAATCCAACATTAGGTATATTTGGGATAAATAATCCAGAAAGAAATAAACTGTTCCATGTAAATTTATATTGATTTATTGAGTGCCTGTAAGTAATAGATCGTGGTAGTGGTCGATATACTAAGTAATTAGCTCTTACTGTCAGCATACAATTTTTTGGAGCATTAAATTGACGATTTACCAAATCTAACACTGAAATAAAACAAACATTTTATTATAGTACATTAAACAGTAGTAACATTTTAAATTATTATCAGATTCATTTAATTTATTCTGCATTAGATAGATCAAACACAATTTTTAAGCATTTCATAAATTAATTTTTCATAATTACTGGCAGTTTCTCTTTTTTACAAAGATGTGAGTGATTAAGAGATGAAACATTTAGAATCAACTTTGTTCCCATAATGTAATAATTTATAAATTCATTGACCTGATACATTCATCCTCAAGTACTCTGATGAGTGCTTTATGTGGTAATGTGAAGCCATTTGTGTTCTTGATATTATTTTTGTGTTGCTGTGCATATTGCACTAATCTCTTTCTTTTCTAGTATTACATTAAAAAAATATTTTAATTTGTGTGTTATTTATTGTCATTCAAATTTTTCCTGCACATTTAAAAGCTAACTGTTTTTGCAGTCTCTCTAAGCTATTTATCATTAGAAACAAACATAGAACATAGACAGAAATTATATGCTTTAATTCTTCAAATACATATTGAATATGCAAAGAAATCAGTCATGGTCAATTTTGTAAAAATTATAATTTAAGTAATTTTTATCACACATCAGAAAAAATTAGTTACTTTAAATAAACTTACAACTATGCTCCTTCAAACATGGTTGTTCACAAGGCCTTGGAGATATTACCTTGCATTTACTCAAACCCATAAAGCCAGCAGAATTTGCAAATGTAAATATGGCTAATGGCTCTGTGTTGGGAATGCCAGATTGTTTAAACCACCCTTTACCTCCACTTTTGAAAGAACAATGGAGATCTACTACAAAATCTTCTGGCGATAGCAGCTCTTTCTGCAATGCTTGGACAGCAGAATACCAAGTACTGCATACTAGCTTGCATATGAGTTTATCCTGCCATGAAAGGTTACTGATAATCTGCTTTACTATTACATAATTAGATGCAACTTTTTCTTTTAAAGCATTATTGCAAACTAAAGGATCTGAACTTCTTATTAATTCTCTTTTGTCAATATAAGCTGCAATATTTTCTTTTAATTGTAACTTCACACATTTTGCTTCTGTTTCTTCATTTTCATTACTCATCTCTTCGTCTCCAAAATACATAATGTTAAGAGGAGTTTTAGATAGTGTCACTTCCATAGTTATATTAAATTTCAGTTACAATTAAATCCTCACTTCCACGTTGAATTGGATCACCTTTTAAGATGGCCAATATAAAACAATAAAGATAAATAAAGAAAAATAATAAGTAGTAGCCAATATAAATCATAACATCCCTTAGGTGTTTCTTAAGTTGGCCACGATTATGAATCTCTGCAGGATCATAAGCACCAAGGTTTCCTTGCGGAATTGAAAAATATTCAAAGGAGAGCCAAATAAACATCGGCAAGTTCAAGAGAAACAGAATAACCTGGCCATTTAATATAAGTATAAACGTAAGAAATGAATGAGCTATGTACTTTGGCAATAACCAATAATTGAGCTTTTCACAGCACTCCTGAGCATTTAAATAGTCACATTCTAAGTCAGATAACGTTATGATAAAATATATTAACAAAAATAATATAGCGCCACTATCGATTAATGACAGTGAAAACAACAAAGTTTCAGCTAATATCATAACTAACTGTCCAATAGTATTACTTTCAAGATAAATAATGTTAATAAGAAAATTGTTATACGTACAATTTTCTATCAAATTAATAATTTTGTCTTCAAAATCAATAAACGCCTACACAATTAAATTTGATAGGTTCAAAAATCATTATTTGTTACAATAACACCGACACTGACATGAAAAACTACAGGTTAAAAAGATTCATTCATGGAATGAATATAGTATTCTGCACATTAATTTTTTTTATTTATAATATATGTATACTGTGTATATTACAAAAAATAGTCTAAAAGAAATAAGTTAAATATCACATATTAAAAAAAACATTAACAATTTTGTGGAAAACACAGTGCTTAAATGGAGAAACATAAATTTTCATTCAGGTCTAATATTGGTAATATATATAACAATAGATATTTAGAAGACATCCAAGCCTACATCGCTTAGGCTGACGCCTGAACTGATACGTGATACTGAAGTTATTTATTTACTTTATATAATAAATTTATTATATAATGTAAATAAACCAATCTAAAATATTAGTTAATATTTAATGAGCCTGTGTTAACAAAGTTTCTAAAAATTTGGAAAGTGTAACTCTTGATAACACAAAAAAGTAAATGTGTCTTACGTAAGCTAAGGCAAAAATGTATTTAATTTAATGATAATGGGGTTATAAAGAAGATCATATATTTGTTTTTTGTTTCAAAATTTTTTATGTATTAACATTACATTATCTGTTTTAATTTTTTTTCTAAAATGTAACAGAAAGAATTTCGTTTAGAAACGCTCCAATGGCTGATTTTTTGAAAATTAATTTATTATTTCTTTTTAACATAAATGTTTTAATAAATTTACTTAATTTTAAAAATAAGTTTTTACACTTTTTGTATTATTAAAAAGGCGATACCGTTTTTCTTTATAATACGTTAGACCTGTAAGTTTCTGAACAAAATTTGGGAAATGGCGAAATTGAGGCTCTTCGAACATCCTATTTTTCGTTCGATATTTCCAATTTTGTAACTAAAATAATACAATGTTGGTAGTCTGTTTACAATATTTATTATTGTTTGTTTTAAGCGAGTTATTTGTGTTGCAGTGACTCTTATGAACCTTCTTAAGTTGTCTACATTTTGTTTTAGTGCTGAGTATCTAGTCAGTTTTTAATTTATAAATTATTTCTACGTAAGTTTTTAGTTTAATTTGCAATAGATGTATGATTTAATCCTATCATACACTAGAAAGAAATGGGCATAATAGCAATTGACTAATATATTCGATCAGTAACCCATAGAAGCTCCGCCTTATTTTCAATATCTATATTTATCTGAGAAATAGGATTTATAACGTTTAATTACTATTGATATGTGTGTAATGTAATGGAGTTGTTTGTAAATTGACAAAACTTTCCTTACGACTATAAAATGTATTTGTGTTCGTTTCTAGAAATGATGAATAACTGTGGCCCTGGAGTAGGAGCTGCAATGGCCACAGGTGGCGGTGCTTATGATGCCAAAATAGCAGGCTTATATGACTTGCTCGATACTCTGGGTTCCGGACATTTTGCTGTTGTTAAATCAGCAAGACATGTATTCACTGGTGAAAAAGTTGCTGTGAAAGTAATAGATAAAAGTAAACTAGATGAAGTGTCCAAATCCCATTTATTTCAAGAGGTATGTTTATATTTTGGATGAGCATATTTGTACACTTTATTTTTTATTTGAATCTAATGTTATTTCCATTTCCATGATTTTTTTTCTTTTAAAAGCAAATAGCATACAGCAAATGTAATGTAATATTTAGATTTAATATGTGCCATTTTTTCAAATAAGAGCATTAAAAATCCCTGGTTTTGAATATACAATTCACATAAGCTAATTTTTTATTTACATTGTGAATTTGGCAGTATTATAATTATTTTAAGTAGTAAATCAACAGGAAAATTTACAGACAATATAGTCAAGTATATAATATATATAATATATTATATATATAATACATTAATTTATATATGTGTGTGTGTGTGTGTGTATATATATATATTATAATTTAGTAAAAAAAATATCTAATAAATGTAACTGTAAATAAAATGTGTGTCTCATATTCTCTAGACAGGGACTATGTTGTTATTGTTTGCATGACTTATAATTGCTTATATTTGTATAATTGTCTCAAGATTTTTAATTATGCTTTTTGTCTGCAGGTTCGGTGTATGAAATTAGTCCAGCACCCCAATGTAGTCAGATTGTATGAAGTAATTGATACACAAACTAAATTATACCTAATATTAGAGCTAGGAGATGGTGGTGATTTATATGACTATATAATGAAACATGACTCTGGTCTCTCAGAGTCTCTTGCTCGTGATTATTTTCGCCAAATTGTGCGTGCAATCTCATATTGCCATAGGTATTTACTATTTGTAAATTTAATTCTCTCACCTAAAAATGTATAACCAATTTTAAACCATAATCTCTTATATTTCAGGCTACATGTAGTACATCGTGACTTGAAACCAGAAAATGTAGTATTTTTTGAGAAATTAGGCATAGTAAAATTGACTGATTTTGGTTTTAGTAACAAATACTGTCCTGGACAAAAATTAGAAACTTCATGTGGGTCTTTAGCTTACTCAGCACCTGAGATTTTATTAGGTGATTCATATGATGCTCCTGCAGTTGATGTGTGGTCTTTGGGAGTTATATTATACATGTTAGTTTGTGGCCAGGCCCCATTTCAAGAAGCCAATGACAGTGAAACCTTAACAATGATAATGGATTGCAAATATACGATACCACCACATATATCTAGTGCTTGTAAAAGGTAATTGTGTTTAGAACAAACTTTAGAGGAAGTTTTGCTAAAGAATAGCATGATACTAATTTTTAATTTTCCTTTAAGGTTAATAGGAAGAATGTTAGTCAGAGAACCAGAAAAACGGGCTACTTTATCAGAAATAGCTGCTGATCCATGGGTTACAGCTGGTGAAGGAATAGCTGTAGAAGATTTTGATGCACCCCTTGTAACTAAAGAACAATTGTCAGAGGAAGACCGTTCAGCTATTTTACAAAGAATGGTCAATGGATCTATAGCTACAAAAGAACACATTTTGGAATCATTAGAAAAAAACGATTATAATCACATTACTGCCACATACTATTTATTAGCAGAAAGAAAACTACGGACAAAAAGGTGTGTTTAATGCAAATACTTAAACACAGTAAATAATTTAAAATAAAATTGTATCCGTAATTTAAATTTAAATTCCTTTAAACAAAGTTATCATTAATGGAACATGAAAATGTCGCAAGTTAATATTTCTATGATAATGAAACGACTTTGTCAATTCAGGCAAATGGCTCGAGCAGTGCGACGGCCTGAAGCATTAGGGGTACCCCTGGGAGTTTCGCGAGGGAGAACTCTGTTAGTACCTCCGCCTCTTCCAGCAGTCCCTCGCACGCCACAAGATGTTCCTCCGGTAACACACACTGCTATAAATTTATAATTAGATGTCCCAAAACTTAAAGGTTTATTATAAAGAAGTTGTACTAAATTGAAAACAAGCTTTAAGTGATACTTGAAACTGCTTAAACCTCAATAAAACTATGTTAAATATTTAATATCATAGTTTATTGATCCCAAAATATCTTAAGCACTCAATAAACCATTACAACCAAGCCAAAGCGTTGTATTTGCAATTCCAAACAATAAACACACTATAGCCACTAAAATTTTGTTTTTCATCATAGAGATGCACACAAATGACAGATAGGAAGTAAGCCCATGTTGTTTGTTGACTTAAATAAGTTAATTTTTTAAAGCACCAAAAAAATTTACTGGCAGCAATTGTAATTTATATTAATTATTTGTCTTCAGTTAAAGTAAATTGCTGCTTCTGATAACTTGACTTATAATGAAAATGTTTAATTGAAATGCACAATGGTTTTAGACATTTATAAATTTGTAAACAAGGACATTGTTGGGTAAATAAGGTTTATATAAACAAAAACAACTTGACCAACATATAATCTATGTTCAATAAGGTGAATGAGCCTAAATCTGTTTGATAGAAAATACTCCAAGATTAAATATATAAGATGTGAGGGGATCTGAAAACCATTTCATTGATTTTTTTTTTTGTATATTGTGCAATGATAGTCCATAACGCCTAATTGAATGCATTCTTTTCTAGTCAATCTTGAGTGGTGCCAAGATAACATGTAAGCAGATGTGAAAATATGATAGAAAAATAATACAAAATATATAATTATGAATTTTTCAAACACATTGGTAATTTTTTACATGTCAGTGTCCTTTTTATAATACAGTTTTTTGTCTTTGACAAACAATGTTTGCCCTTTGATACACAGCTTTATTGGGTGAGATTGAGTGCTGAAGGCACTTATCCTAGAACTACTTGTTTCAAATTATTTTATCAGATTGAGTGAGAGTCAAGCTCTTAGGGCGCCCTAAAGAATGTTTGCTACATAGTTGAAGTAATCACTTACAAAATTTTATTGGATGCTTTTTACCGCCTGCATTGATTTCTTCAGAATATTACTTGTTTGCATTGACAGAATTCACTGAGCAACGTTTTTTTTGTAAGAGGTTGTAACAGCTATACTGTATTCTAGAACACCGTATTCTTCATTTATTTAAAAAAAACTTTATTTATTTTCATATGACGGCGAATTTAATGCCGAAGGCATTCTTTACCAGTTAACTGTTGGGCGATTTACTGGCAGAGAACGCCTTCGGCTTCTTAGATTTCACATTTCTAAACTTGGAACTATTTGCGCGAACGTTAATTGTGCTTCCATAAAAATAATATTGTGAATCATCGGAATCTCTGCATCTCTTGGTTTTCAATTTCAAGCCTGGTCATTTGATCCAGTTAATTAAATTTATCTAACAAATATCTAAATAATAAACAATACTTTTACAGCGTTCTCGTAAATGCAGCATCGTGCGAGAGGAAGAAGATGACGAGGATACTGGCGTAGCGAGTGGCGGTGCTGCTAGGGCGGTTGACGCAAGACGTGGATCCCGATCAGAGGGTCGCTTGCATCTTGCTAGACCGGCACAGCTCGCCGATAACCTTACCAAGGTATGTCTTGGGTTATTATAACAATTAATAGCTCTTGAATTTAAAAATAGTGTGGTGAAAATATTGTCTAAAGGCAAGTTTAGTTAAAGACAACAAGAAATCATAGGAATCTTTTATGTCAATTTAAAATTAAAAGTACAAAACAGCATTTGTTAACATTAGCACATTAGACATAAAAGGGTTAATAATATTTTCTATAGGCTATGGTTATGACGTAGCTTTCATATTGTTAAAAGATTTCTATGTTAGTTATATAAAGATTTTATATACTTTATAATTTTATAATTAAGTTACAAAGGAGCTACAATTTGTTCTAATAGCAAAAAGCTGTGTTACAAATTAATAATATTAATAAATTGTTATTTTTATGGTATACTTTAATATCTTATTACTTCTAAATAAATTTTCTATTTCTGTTTTATTCATTTCTTAATAAAAATAAATGTAAAATAATCAAAACATGCTATTTTGTAACAATGTCAAACTTTTTAGAAGGTACATTGACAGTTGTAATATAAATATTGCTTTTATATGCTTTCTCATGAAATTATTGTTAGGCTAAAGGTTTTGATACTTAATAATTTGTGAAATAATAAGTTGTTAAGAGAAGGACATTTGCAGGTTTGGGTGTAGGGCATTGTAGGCAAGAAAATTAGTAATTAAGACAAATAACTGCCAAGGTTAGTGATTAAACTAAATTAACTAAAATTCAAACAGCTGAAAAGAAAATTAATAATCATCATTATCCATACAATAAGAAGGATCTGCAACAAATTTCACTCATTGCAGAAAGTTGTTAAACTATTAATTTTGAACACATAATTATTTTATAAAATAATATACATATTTTTTGTTTAATACTTTTAAATTTTAATACAAAAATGTTATTAAAGATTTTTAAAGGTTTAGTCATCCTGAGAGCTTGTTTTTTTAACAATAATATTGTTAATAATAATGTTTTTTGTAATACTACAATAGCTTTCACCAAAAAAACTTGTAATATGGTTGGTAATACCAACCGAGGTTTTAAAAGTCTTGGCATTATTAAAAATGCGTTTAATTAAACTAAAATAATGTTAGCGATTTCACATATTGGAGGCTTTGTTGATAGATACTTAGAAAATAAATTTGTGTTTGTCCTGTCTCTTAAATGTGTCCAATCGTAAAATTTAAAAAAATAATAAATCTTAAAAAAAAAACTATTTTTATAATGGCTTTACTATGGTTATATTTGTAAACTGTCCTGTTATTTTTTCTCACAAAGATATCTTGCACTTGATGTCCTTTGTCTAGGGAGCATCGAAAAAGTTTCGGCCATGACATTAAGTTTTTTAATTATTCTTTGAAAAGTTTGGATAATTTTTTCAAGACTTTGATATTACAACATTTTTGAACTCTCGTACTTAATTTCATGCATAATACTGCCAATAATGTTTTTATGTTTATTTATGCTATGATTTCTTCTTTACTATGCGACTAACAATGCTTTACTCACTATATATATAAAACAAAAAAAAAATTATGTAAAAGATGAACTAGACGGTGACGCCTGTTCAAGTTTTTAATAATTGTGGATATAAAATTCTTTTTTCATTGAGATTACTCAGGTAATTAAATTTATTACTAAGAATGCTTATTTCAATTCATACTAATTATAAACAAAATATTGGTACCGGGATGTAATGACGAATGACTTGTTCAGACCGAAATGACATTTTGAATACAAAAACAGATTGAGTAGCCTTTTTAATAAGTTATTTATGTGGTTAAACTATTTTTTTAAAATTAAAAATTAACATGTTGCACAGCATATATTAATAGTATTTTATCTATTCATGGACTTTATTAACATTTCATATTGTAAATAATATTTATATGTTATAAACTTTTTCCATATTGCTAATTTATTTTATGTATTTTTATATTTTTTCACTTACAGTACCAACGGTCACAGCGACTTGGTCTTACTACATGCTTACTGCTTCTACTAAAACTATATACGTACCAATGAACTGTATTTACTGTATATGTTTATGTTATCGAATATTATTAGTACTTTTGACGAGTAATATTTCCTCGTAAAGTTGTTTCTTACCGGTTTACATGTGTATTTTCCATTACGTAACCGTTAGTTATTAAAGGTCGGTAAATTTGGATGCATATTTACTTAAACTTGGCTAACTTGGTAGCTTCAGAAAAGCACTGTGAGGTGGAGGCTGAGGAAAAATAAGCATGATTACTCATCGCTAGCATAAGCGGTGGAATGATAGAAAGGATCTGCCGATACTCCTCCCTCTCCTCCCGCCTCGTCATAAATATGTAACTGAATATTCGAAGTTTAGAAATTGTTTCATTATCACAGTCACTTTAATAAAATACCGGCTACAAAATGAAGAGGAACATGCATGCTTTCGGTGCTATTCTGGAATTTGTAAATATTATTTGGTACTTTTCTGTTAGCCGAACGCAAATGTCACTAAATCCCAAATTTTAATCCTTTTACTATTTATTTATTAACATTAAGGCTTAAGAAAAATGTTAATTTGTTTAAACGAATTCATAAAAAGGAGTCACATGGCCCCTTTATGACTGTAAGCAATGTAGGGGGTAATAAAGTTTATTTGGCGATTGATTGCTTACGTTCGGCTAAAGAAACGTATCCAATTTTTCCTATGTAACAATAATTCATCATTACATTGTTATGAACGAAGTCATATATTAAATTGATGTTAGTAAATAATAATGTGTAATGTCTGTCTATACATATAATGTTAAACAGTCAACATAACATAATGTGATTCGCTTAGGTCTAAGCATATTACTGTTAGTAAGGAGTGATATTAACATTATTAACAAAACTATTTTACGAGACTGTATTCAATGGCAATATTTTGAATATAATTAAGCATTTTTTGTACTTAATAGAAATCATGATTCTACGTTAATATTTTTTTTAGAGAAAAAAGTAACATTTAAATGTAATTATGAAAATGACAAATAACAGTTTTTGAGATATTTTAAAGTATGCACTGTTTTGTCAACATATAATGATGAAAACAATCATCAATAAAAATGTATGATTACTCTCAATATTAATACGACTTCGACTATTACGTAAAAAGAGAACTGTATGATAAATTTTAAATACGTAGTAAATAACACTGTTAAATTTATTTTTAAGAATCATCCAATGGTGTTTGAAACGCTGAATCAAATATATTTTTGTTTCTGATGACATTTTATGAGTTATTAATTGAATTCTGCTGATATATTGCCACTTCCTAAAAATAGATCAAATAAAATTAATGATATAATGTTTACAGTTTTTTTATTTTATAAAAATTGTGTTTAAAGGTGACGAAAGATGCGATTTTCCCGCTGAATTAAATACCTTACTATTATGTAAAAAAATGTTAATTTATTTTATTTGAAACTTTAATAAATGGTCGATGTAGATCTGGTGTTGAAGTTTTAGTTGGATGAAAGTATATTCATTTAAATCGTAACTTTAAAGTAGTTATTATTATTTTAAATAATTCTATAATCACTGCAGCCTTATTATAATTTTCTGATTGTAAGTCGAACCCCCTCTGGCATCCTCGATTCGGAATAAGTGGCCTTGGGACTCTCGGGCGCCCTTGTGTCGGGATGCTTAGCGGATATTATCTAAGTATGACAGATCATGCCAAGGTCCTCTAGTGGAGGCTCTTGACTCTAGGGTCACTTCATGGAGCGTCCGTCGAAGCAATATAAGAATTCGGGCGACATCCCAATCCGGTAAAATAATAGAACGTACTGGCCCGAGCCGAGGCTACTCCAGCTCAAGGGACTGACCTTCACTACTTTGTAAGAGGTGTTAGGCTAGGCGCTCTCTACGCAAGTCTAGTCAAAAAAAGTCAAGCCAATCATTTCATGGTGTCTATGCTTAAATAACCTAAGCACCTAAGCAAGCCTCTCTATCCAATGAAATTTGTATAAGTTCTATACTTCCAGCTTATTTAACATGAAGATGACTAAACGCCTTCAGAGTAATCAGTGCCAATGATAAAAAATATACCACCTTCCTTTATAAAATTATTTTAGCCCCCTTTAAAAATTAACGGTAATTTTAAATGAAAAATGTATGCACAAATTAGTGATAAGATACATTTTGAAAAATACGAATTATTTTTTATGTATTGCTATTTGGTTGTTTATTATGGTTATTGGTATAGTTTAAAATAACGTGTTTTATTACGATACAATTTGAAAAAATTGACCCTTAATTTTTTTACTAATACTGCTAAAATTAATATCATTATTAAAGTAAAATAATTGTATTTTATACTTTTATTTGCCTTTTTAAGAACGTGTGATGGCGGACTTAATGTCTTTGGGAATTGTCTGCCAGTTAATATGTCAAATAATCTAAACTACATAAAATTCTTAACAAGATAAATAAATAATGTACAGGTTAATTTGGACGACGAGGCATCAGTTTGCGTATCAGAGACGCGGCGCGCGAGCACTACGGCAGGTGTGCCAGCGCCTCCGCGGGTACCGCCCCCCGCCCCGCCACCTGCGCGTCGGCAACGCCTGGATTGCCGGCGACGACGTCCACGGGCAGGCTCCTGTTCCTCCTCAGACCTTTCTGACGACGACTCTGAAAAGAAGAAACGCGCCGCAGAGCAAACGGAAGCTCCATTCGAACGCGCTCGTCGTGATTCTCATGACGATTCTAGTGACAGCCAAGAACGTGGCGGCGCTGCGGGCGCACGCGGCGCTCGGCGACAAAACACTCGCCCCACACATAACGCGACCACTGCAGCCGGCGGCTCAACCGGCAGCAATGGCGCCGGCTCAGCCGGAGACGCACGCGGCGGGTCGACCGGTGGCCGTCGTCGGCGAGCTGCCCGCAAAGAGAGTAGACTACGTGAGTCTCGTTCTTTAAATCGTATAGCAGAGGTAGAAGAAGCTGCAGCAGCTCGTTGGGCAGGAGGTGGACTAGTGGCGCTCTGTGGAAGGCCATTGTTGCGGCTGCTCGCGGCGGCCAGGCCCGCGCCGTCCGCTAGACGTTTACATGGGCTCTGCTAACCAAAATGAAACGTACCCATGAAATGTCAACCTATCATTGTTATAGGCACCTACGATAACGAGCAAACATGATGAATACGTAAATAATAAATTCAATATATTTACAACTTTTAAAAAGTTGCATTTGAGTTGTGTATCAATTATAATAATGTTATCATACTTTTTTTAAGCAATGAAATACACTTTTATATACAATAAACAGTTTATAAGCAACACATAGTTCCTTCATGGGTTTTTTTGTATTTCACCGTATATTTGAAACATTTGTCGCACGTCTTCCTTACCGTTAGGTCCGCATTCCAAGCGTAAAAAGAAACAGGTACAGAATTATTATGAATATTACTAACAAAATGTAAAAGATTTTTTAAATAAGTGTTCATTATTATTTTTATTATACCACTTTGTAATGAAGAAGCGTCCGTTTTTACACTCACCGTTGACATTCGTGTGAATAACAACCTGCAAAATGATCATATTCAGTTTCGATGCTGTAAATATCGCAATAACTCATGCGGCATAGCCTAAAAGCGTTCGTTTGTTTTGAAATATCAACTAGTTGGGTGAGGATCACAGGCGCCCCGTTTACCGCCAAATTATTATACTGGTAGTGTTTTAGAAATATGTTACCGTGGTATTGAAATCAACCGGCACTGATATATTTAAGTTCCACTTTTTATACGTTTTTTCATGTGTGACGAAGTGCTTTACACATTCACGTTTAACGACACTTAGGGGCCACCTTCGATACAGTTTCAAAATAAACATTTCCGCGTGATGTATATAAATATTTTAGGTCAACAGGGTGTCTACAACAATTCGGTTAACACGCCTTTATAACGATTGATTTACATTTATTGTATGTAATAAAGCGCCAACGCCGTTCATCTTTTCGAGGAATATTATTCACACTCACCTCCTTGTCTTGTTGTTTATAAACTATAATGTAGTTAAATCAAATTAATCATCAGTATTATATTCCATGAAATAACACGTAGGTATACTTCTGTATTCCAACTATTTGATGTTAGTGTTGCTAAAGTTATATAGTCGTGTTGCATACTTTGTGTCGTACTATTCTGTTGTGTAGATAGTGTATTTAGGATATTGCAATGTGCGTAGAACTTTTTTATTTATATGTTAAAAGCACCTATTACCGCGGTATGGGTAATTATTTATTTTCCATAAATACAACGGTAATAGGTTCATGAACTTGATTTTGTTAATTCCTGGTAATATACAAAGTACTTAGTACTGTATACATTGTTCCAAATTCGCCTTTTCACTCTGTGGTAGTCCTAAATTGAATATAATTATTATAACTAATCGAAGCTGAATATAATATATATTCTACAATTCCGTATGTATATTATAATTCTTGTTTTAATTAAAAAATTAAACAATGGTTCTTTATGTTCTCTTGCGTCATAAAAATAGAAATACGAAAAGGAAAAATAGATATATCTCAAAACATAACTTCGAAAATGGAACGATGCACATCAGAATCGATGGATAAATTCGTGGATCTTATACAACCAAGTTATTAATGTCATAATGATAAAGTTTTTGCTATCTCCTGTCTACTTATGTACTGTTCAATGGTCCGCGGATTGATTTTATGAAAATATTTAAGTTGTGAATTTGTATGCAATTTAAAACTGGATTGTTAAGCGAGTTAATGTTGTGTATTAAAAAATTTATGTACATATTTAAATTGTTGTAAATAAATAGTTTATCTTAAATTTTATAAAATTAAGTTGACATTTATATTTTTTTAGTATAACGCATTTTATTTTTGTTTAGCGCAATTTGACTTACAGTTTTCATTGATAGATTTTTTTATATCACCGTTAGTTAACCAAACCAAAGATTAGTTTTTTTTTTATAATACATTTTCTTTCACATAGCTTATCTGCTGCATTATATGGAATAATTTGAACAATTTAATTTTATTTAGTTGTAATTTTTAAATATTTAATGATCATGTGTTTTGAATTTATAATAGCAATAATTTTTTTAAGTATTTAAACAATTTATCCCAAATTGAAATGTATTTATTTTTTATTACAGCTCACTGGTTTCTATTACTTAATAGGTACATTTTAAATATGAAATTTTATACGTTTAAATTACACAGGTAAACATTTTAGTTTCGATTTTTAATAAATGCATGAAGAATTTCCTTATGAACAGTATATGTATATAAGTATTTTATAGTTTTACATTCATATACACCCAAACCTTTTTAAACACGGTTTTGAATGAGCTCAAGTCACTAATAAGGATAAATACACTTTTTTACACGATTTTTTTGTTCTAACACTCCAAATATTTTTGCTTAATTTTAACAGTGCTTACAAAAACTTTTTTATGCAACAACAATATACGAGGGCGGTATTGCCACTATAGCCCAAGAAGTGGTTTTCTGTCCTAAACATAAAAAAAATATTGGATCACGTAAACCGCATGACTGCTCCTTACGCTATTACAAATTGTTTGTACATGTCAAAATTACATGGTTATTTATACACAGCGGAAATAATATTGTAGAATGTTCATCAAATTCTGTCGATGTCGTTCAACTAGACGATTATTTTGGCACAAGTGGAGACCCGTGAGTTAGAAAGCGCCCTAAACAATATGAAGGTTAGAGTGGCTGTACTACAGGGGTAAAGTTCTTCAAACTCAACAGTTGTGCATAGACATCTGCATACCTGACTTGTCTATTGACAATAGTATTTTAGTACAGTCAGAATAAAAGTGTTATCAAGTAGCAATGAATAGAGTCAAAGCTATTTCATTCCCAAGTTCAATATATATTTTCATATGTTTATGTGTAAAAAAAGGAGTTGGGTGTACTTTGAAGAATTACAATTGGATAAATATTCAAATCAATTCTATTACATGAACTATTTATTAAAAAGGTTGCTTTGTGTATAACACGTTTAACAAAATTGCTAAAATTTCAAGCGTCTTAAACTGTCGATATGAATTTTCAATAATTAAAGGGATTACGTATGAAATGTATGTCGAAAAATTTCAGTATTCTGTGAGCTGTAAACTTTCATAGTAGCCGACTCAACTTCTAATCAAATGTTATTGCCCTCTTAAAACAATTATTTTTACATTTCATAAGTGAATGTTTTGTATTGGTAGTAAATAGTTTAATGAATTATTTTTTAAATATTTGTAGTATTTCTGAATATACCTAATTACATTTTATTTTACGTTTATAAAATATGTAGTTTTATTTTTAATTTATGCTTTCGGCTAATGCTTCTTTGTAATTGTGTATGAACTGTTGTATAACTCAAATGGATACATTTCAATAATTTTATGTTCAATATATAAATGGACAATATATTGTATTATTAATTTATCCGTAGCCAAGTATGTTAAAATTAATAAAGTCTAAATTCAAGATACCGCAACAATACAGAGTTAGAAATAAAGTGTCAATATTTTTAAAGTTTAGAGAGAGAATTATTCCTCTCTACTAGTGATAAATTGACCTTATGTTTCAGCCAAGCGAATGTAATCATTTTCATTTCATTTCTATTATTTTTCATTCTAACTTTCCTACTATCATCTTTTTTTAACCTAAACCAGAAACTAATACTTGATGACCATAGACAAAAAGTTGTGATACATATTCACCTAAGATCACTTTTCGCAAAGAAATTATTGAGGTGGCTTCTACAAGTTAGTAATAGATAATTTAATTACAAGAACTGTCCGTGTCTTCCTGCTGACTTAAATTGATAAAAATCTAACCTTTATAAATTTATATTCCCAAAATTTTGTAATTTGACTGTTTTTCGAGTTATATCAAAAAAGCGGAATGTCAAAATAAGATTAAAACCTAAATGAGATTGTCATACTGCAAATAATGGTTAGTTCGAGAACTATTATTCGTCGAAAGTGAGAAAGATTAGATACAAACGAAACAGGAGTAGGTGGGTCTACATAGCGTAGACGTTTGTATTAAAGTATACATGCAGGATCCATTATGTTCCAAATTTTAGGCACAGATTTATTTATTAAACCTGCTTAACATTCTCAACCTATATATTTTTAACATGCGAAATTAAATGCAATAAACTTTCATAACAGATTACTTGTTAAACAAAATTAATATTTCCTAAATAGGTGTGGTTGGATCTTATTGGCAAGAAAGTACTTTTGAAAATTGTGCCAAATTTATAGTAAGCCAAGTTTAAAGAACTAACCCTGCCTTCATAAAATTATTCGTTGTTAAATATTTTAAGCACATTTGTGGTTTAATTAAAAACTACAACTTTACATGCTCTATGATTCATTGAATATTTGAATCGGTATAATGTATTATACAAATTACGAAGGCATTTTTTGTTTTAGATTTTTCCCCATCAATAAACCATAAACATATAATGTAAAAATTAATCCGCAAGATGGGAACTTAAATCATGTATGTTGCTTGTAGAACCAATATTCTTCGTATATTGAAAGTCTCGTTGTAGTAAAATTGTCTTATGAATTTATGTAATCATGCGTAGATTCTGATTTATATATAATTTGTATGTATTTAGTAATTATTGTACTATATATATATATGTATATATATATTAAGTGATATTTCCGAGATGATTTTCCTATATCTTTGAAAAAGATCATGTGACTAATTTATTCAAAGCAAATTTTCAAGTTGTTTCATACTCTTCAATTTTACTTTTTCTTGTTATATCCGTAGGGGTAATGTAAACATCATTTGTTAGTATGCTTTCTCCAAAAATGAAGTAATCCATCTGTTTGTTTTCTGACACAAACCATGTTTTTTTTAATTCTCACGAAATTAAAGCAGAGAAGAGCCACCAAAACAGGTTAAGGAACAATTATTTTATTCACTACTTTTGAGTTCATAACAATGTGTAGGTATTATTTATAATCGTTATTAATTTAGTAGGTGATTGCTCTCACTACTTAGTATAATTTCCGTCTCCGTCATTGCTGCCTTACATTATCTATTGTATAGTATTATTAATGCAATTATAAATGTTATGATAAATTTGTATTTTTTTAATTTTTGTATCTTTTGCACGTGTAAATTAGTAGTAATACAATTCTAAGCCTATAAAAATCTATTAAAACCATCGTAACAGCTTTCAAATTTAGCAAATGTATGTCAATTTCTGTGGTTATTGAATAGGTCGTGTTCTGTTTTCAATTCTAATAAATGTTTTAAATGGACTCAGTCGTATTTGTCAAATTCAATGTATGTAGCATTTTACATATTGGTTGAGGTGAATGAGTTCGGATTTCAAATCAAATTACGTTTCTTTCTGTTAAAGCAGATAATAATTAATGATTTTAATGTTTGACTCTGACCTTATTTAAAACCTATGCCAAATCGAAATATTATTTTAAGAAATAATAAATAGTAGTGCTGTAACACATGTGACTTTTATTTCCTTAAATTTCCTTGTCCATCATTATTTCTTCTTATTTCTAAATGAATGGATTGTTATAAGTAATAATTACTAATCAGACGGTATAATCAGATTTATTTACCTTTGTTAGTTATACATTGGTAAAAATATTAATGCTATGAAACAATTTGACTTAGCATTTGGTTTGTAACAATAAATTCACGCTGAGGTTATAACTAGGTAATAAATGAGTGCTACTGCAAATCCTCATTAAAAGCTACGTGAGCCGGCGTATGCTAACAGAAAACGTTAAGTTCCAATCCACACTGTAGTCGTGATGCAAAGCTTCTTCAGAATCAGTATTACTTTATCTTATGTGCCTAAGAAATACAAATTTCCTAAAATATGCAACTCGATTGTGACAACTAAGTAAATGTTAAGGTTGATTTCATGTCATAACTATTATTCATTTCGTACAAATAACTATATATCCCTTAGAATTTTAGTAATGGTATCATAGAGATTTTAAGAATATATACCCATCACTAGAAACAAATGGAGCCAATAGAGTTTTTAATCAAATGCAAAACATTGCATACATACTTCTAGAGTTGACTTCATTTATTCTTAGTTTAATGCTTTAATTTAGTTCACCTGAAATGAAAAATCGCTGGTAAAATCTAGCCTTAATTACATGAAAGCAAGTTTGACTTTTATAAAGGCCACAATAATTTAGGTAATTTGATAAATAAAAGGGTGTTTACCCTCTAAGTGGGTAGGTAAGAGCCATAAAAGTGATTTAAAATATTACATATTTACCCAATCTACTTACTAGTGGGCACAAGAGAAACATGGTTTATTAAATGCAAAGTCAAGATTTAAAATAAAGATTGGAATACATAAAAAATCATACTGCTATGCTTTATCACTAATATGTTTTAAATTAAAATATATTTATGAATTTTCATGATCATTTATGGTAAATACCAAACCAATATTATTGAAAACAAAAGAGTAGATTGGGTTACTGAGACATTGAAAGACTGAGAAACTAGAAGGTGCTTCCCTCTGGTGGTTGCGAAAGCTTCATATTCTCCTTTAAAGTCATGAGACGTCTCAGCTCTTGGAGTACTGTCTTGATAGTATAATCCCGTTGCCATCTTGCCAGTATTGGAACTTGTCTGTTATCCACCTGATAAATGAAAAATTAAAAGTTTGGATAGATAAAACAAATAAGTAAAAGCAAAAAAAAAAATATTAAACCATTATCAAACATTTTTATTTAAAACAACCTAACAGGTTAAATATATACATTGAATATTCTTGTAGTTGTCAGAACTCAATGGATCATTTTTATCTCAGCACATTTCACTTGTATCAGTTTTCAATAAAGATATTTGATTAATAAAAATTACCAAACCTATCACTGAATCTTAATTTACTAGCATGGATCCTAAATCATCCCAGTATATTAAGATTCTATAAATCTCTTATGTAAATAAAATAGATATGTAGTGATTATTAATTTCATACATTGCCATAATATCTCATCCTAAAATTTAGAAAAATCTCTTAAAAATTTACTATGGATTTAAATTAAATACATTCAAAGATTTAAAAAATAGCCTGAATTGAATCAAAAATTTCTCCTTCAGAGTTAGTTAGCTAGTTCAGAACCCATTCTTTAGGAGCAACAGAATAATATATTAGACGCTAAACATAGCCACTATCTTTGAAATTATATGTAAAAATATTAAGAATGTAGGTAATACTTCAAGTAGATTCTTTTTTATAACAGAATTTTGCTTTTTTTGTTCGACAAATAAGCCTAATGGTCATAATGCACTAAAAAAATTCCCACATATTAACAAAATTTTCAAACATGAACTGATTAAAGAAAGAAATAACATGTTTATAGCTTCTGATATAAACAGATGTTGAATATTTTAACAAAACGTCAGAGGAAACCTTATGCAATGTTTGATTAAGGCTTCCTTTACTTCAAAGGTAACATATTAAGGTCATTTAATAACTATGCATTTAGACCAATTTGCCAATAAAATGGTTTAATTTATACTTACTAGTCCTGTCTGGCTGTTGACACAGTTCATATTGATTCTAGATATAAACCGAGCAGTAGGAGGTTCATCAGGGTACCGAGTACCACATTCAATTTTTAGTGAGTACATTCTATTTTCATAAGGGGTCTGAAAAATATTGGATTAATATTAGCTTCAAAGTTATATAAAAATAATGTCATAATCAAAGATTGGATACTCGAATAAAAATTTAAGTAAAGTATGTGATGTATTTACAAAACACTTTGATGTAGATAAAATCACAAGATGACAATGAGCAAATGCAGAAATTACACATTTTAATGCAGAGGTAAACTCTGAAAATGGTTACCATTATTAATTTGTATTCTTTAAATATATGTATTGATTAATTACAAATATAGGGTTTATACATATACAGAAAGATTGGTTGTAGGTGTAAAAGCTTTAAAGAAAATAATGCATAGTTCTTTTCTTCTCTTATGACCAATCAACCTATATGTAAAATGAACTTTATCATCCATTACTTTATTACCCTGCTGGAAATAGATAAGTATGTAAACCATTTTGTAAGTATGTAGGCTTGTAAGTATATAATTTGTTTGGTAAGTATATAAAAACATTTTCAAATATTATGAAGTTAAAAATAAAATAATATTACTAAATACTTTTTTAAGTTTAAATGAAATCTACCTGATCCTACAAATGATATTCTAAAAATATGTAACCCATTGATAAATACATAACTTGAAATAAAAAAACAGCCAAAAATAATCCACACTTGTGTTACAAGAGTCATTCACTAGAATGTCAAGGTAATAGACATCAAATAATAACTTAAAATGTTTGTTTAAAATATAAGAAATTTGTTACACAATGATTTTTCATTGTTTTATTAAGATAACAGAAGAATATATATAATATATATGAAGGAAAACTGCATCAAATTGCCTAGCAATTTGTATACATAAGGAATAATAATAACTTATGTGATAATAAAAAATAATAATTAGTATTTGTCCAAGAAGTTTATTCTTAACATTATTGTGTTATCAAGGATATCTTATGTTAAGTAATGTTCTTATTACATGAGAAAAATAAAATCAATTATATAAATTTACTGTGCTATTAGACTGCCCTCTATGAAAGCACTTCCTCACTAACAAAACAATGATTAATATTTGCAATTAAAACCATTTCAGTTTCCTAAGATAATTTAATCTCATAACATTTGTAAAATTATTTTGAATCCTTTTGAATATGATCTAAAAATAGATTATTAAATATAAGTAAAAAAATTACCCTTGGTGGGCCAATTATCATTCCAGTCCAGTGAGTCAGGGTCATATCATCATCACTTTCCAAGCCCCAAGAAATAGTCCCATCGCCCACTCCCTTCTGACCTTGTTCAAGTTCTTCTAGAAGACGAAAATTCCGTGGAACGACTGTTAAAAAATTAAAGCTAATTCAGTTACAATGCTTCTTTCCGTGTACAAAGAAAACTTCAATTCATTCTTCAAACTTCAAAGGAAAAAATCAGTTGAAATGCTATTTGAACTGAAAAAAAAATAAATCTTACCAACGCCTGATGACGGATTCGCCATGATCACAATTTCACCGGCGCTCACTATCTATTAAGAAACTAATTTGATAAGCGCCCTACGATGCGTTGACAAAAAGAAAATACCATAAAAAATGTAAAACTTAATTAAAGTTACAGGATTAAGAACTACTTGTTACGTTGCAAAATAATTTTATTTATTCTACAAAATCCCTCACACGGCCCAAACTGCTCAAAGAGCAGGTTAGTATTTTTTTTTGCTGACTTTGACAAATGTCATGGCTCTTTAGTTTATAGAATTCCAAGCTGGCTGAAATGGATTAAGTCTTAAATTAGTTCAGTATATTATTAATAAAGAAATAAATCGTAAAAACAATATCAAACGAAATTTAATAAAATATCTTTTATGTATTATATATAAATATATAGGTCTGTGTGATATATATGCCACCTCGCTGTTCATAATGCTGGTGATGTCGTTTTTGCTACTTATTTTACACTTTATAATAGCTTTTCCTATAAAACTGAAAAAAACTGAATAAAAGTAAAAGTTTAAAAATTATTTTTAAATTTTAAGCCTGTTCCAAGTTCTTATTCAATATCAAAAAAGCAACAAGCAACGAAAGTTGCAAAACATTGAAGTGTGATTTTTAATTATTTATAATTTGTATTGTCTGGAGTGTTACTGCAAAGAATAGGTAACTATAACATCTATAACTTCAATGTTTTCGTCCATATTGTTATTGGTTAAATAACCTATAGAGGTACTTTGTCTATGGAAAAAGGAACCTATCGCGTATCGTGGATGCGTTTTCTTTTTCTGATGTCGAGCTCATCATTTTGTAATACGTACACATGGTTGACAAAAATATTAAAATTATCATTCAGATTCCTTTAGTGAAAGTAAATGTTCATTAAAAATAATTATGCGTGGCTGTGATATTCGATAATTCATACTGACGTGATAGTGCAGTTTTGGAGGTAAAATGCCCGCTTCCATTTGTGACCCAGTATCAAACGCATTGCGTTTATCCCTCGGAGCAGAGGATTCACAGAGTTCTTCACTATTAGACAGTCGTTTATACTCTTCAGCCAAAAGTGTGCTTTTATCAAAAATAGAATTTGAAGAATCCGGTGATTACCAGAGCAATGTCCTGGATGGTTTGAAAACTAAGTACATGGTTATTCGACCCAAGAAACCTGTTCTCGATAATAAAATATTAAAAAAGGACGTTGGATTGGGTAATCAATCGGCAGGTAATTGCGTTTTCTTTTTTACTAGTGATTATGACGTTATCAGTGTACATGTGTGATAATGTTAACAGAGGTTATATTTTCTAAATCATGTCAATATTTACAACACCATAAACAACCAGCTTATCGGTATGTTATTTCAATGTCGTATTTTTTCCTTACCATATTTATTGGTCATAACGATTATAAATGACTAATGAACTGCTAAGCAAAATTAAAGAAATTAGAGCTTATTTTACCAATTCTTTTCCCAAACTCTTAAGTTTCCTTTACTTCATCAAGTGTAACTTAAGATTTTTACATATACTCATTTAATTTCAGGCAACAAAAATCGGGAAGATGGTCTACCAAAGCCAAAAAAAGTGTTATTTCCTCTTGAAAAAGTTCAATTGGGCTGGCAAGGAACATGGAGTGCCGGAGCAGGCATGCAAAATGTTGGCAATACATGTTACTTAAACTCTACATTGCAAGCTTTATTTCATGTACCTGCTCTTGCTAATTGGCTGGTTTCTGAAGCTAGTCATTCTGATAAATGTAACCAACAAGGTAAGGAATATTTTTAAAGACTTGTTTAAAATTTCTCATTAAAACACTATCTTAAACCATTGTTTACAGTTTAATCATTTTAGCATAAAATTTTGTTAATGACCGATAAAAATTTGTCATATATGTTGGTCTTACAATATTCTTACATTGAAGTAAGACAACTGTCTGTTAATTAATGTTCCTATATTGTAAATTTAATATTATAATATTTGCTAAAGACATCTTTTTTTCACAGAAGCATGTGTAATTTGTGGCATGAGAGCTACTTTAATGGCAACCCAAAAAAGTGGCGGGGCACCAATTAAGCCTTGGCAAGTGTATTCGAAGCTTCGTCTTATCTGCAGACATTTGACACCGGGAAGACAAGAAGATGCACATGAGTTTTTAAGGTACAGGATTATCTGTAGGAGTTTATTATATATATTAACTATAGGAGTGGTTTCTTTATGCATAAAGATTTTCTCATAATCCTAGTGATCATAGTTTGCAGATTAAATTGATAAGTAGGTTCACACTAGTTTGATATTCATAATACCACCAATGCTCTCTAAATTTAAAATTAATTCTGTAAAGAAACCACAGTAGATCAGTATTATAAAAGATATGTGACATGCATCAATCTGCAGTTAACGCACAAGGTAGTAGCCATGACCTGTTTTTTTCTCCTAAGAAATGGTATACATCAAATGAGTGCACTCTCTGAAGCCTTAATCTTTTGTCATACAAAGAAAATGTGCATTGACGCATTTGAAGGATACCATTTAATTTCTCTTACCTGGTGCGCCGGTGATCATTCCTGGGCAAGCTCAGAAACGGTGCATTTTATGTTCAATATGTAAATATATTATATGGCTAGTTTACAACAGAAGTCCACAACGGCACATGAAATCATTAATCAATCATTGCGGTGAGTCAGAGCAGTTTGTATGTCACATTAACTATGTTATGATATTCTCTCCTCTAGTTCATTTAAAATGTTCTTTTGAACAGGTATTTAGTGGAGGCAATGGAGAAATGTTATTTATCACGGTTTGTAAACTCTGATAAATTTGACCAATATAGTAAAGAAACAACTCCTTTGAACCAAATTCTTGGTGGTTATCTTCGTTCTACTGTAAGATGCCTGGCTTGCCATCACCTTTCTACTACATACCAACATTTCCAGGTATTCATTAATAAATCTTAAAAAAATTGTGTATTAATAAGAGTAAGAAGAGTTTGTATGTTAATAAATAAGTTACCACTTTACGCTACAATTTTTATATTTGTCTTACCAATAATTATAAAACATAATTTTCATGAATATAAATGTTCAACTATCAGTTACTTATTTGAACAGCTTAAAAATTAATTGTTTTTTGCTTACTGGTCTTTAGTATGTTCATAAGTTGTTTATTATTCAGATTATTTATAAAAATACATAAAAATAAATATGTAATAAAAATAAAATTTCACAATCCTTTGTAAAATTATATGTTACACCTGATGAGCATGGTTAATCTCAGATGGATCTCCATTATATTTATGATGTATGTTCCTAACTGTTTAAAATAAAAATGTTGCAGTTGTAACTTATCTAGACCACTTCTAGTAAAAAGAGATTTCTACCTGTAGTGTTAATACTATGAAAGTTAATACTATGAAAATATTTAATACTTTATAACCATAAAGTTCATTTCTTTCAGGATTTATTACTAGATATAAGGAAACATTCGACATTAGATGAAGCTTTAGACTCATTTTTTTCTCGTGAAAGGTTAGAAGATTTAGGATATAAATGTGAAGCTTGTAATAAGAAGGTAGGTAAACATTCAAAATAATGTTAAACTGTCATGATACTTTGGAAACTAAATTTTCTACTATTGACATATTCAGTTAACTTACAGATTTATTGTTCCAATGCCTATAGGTGTCATACATTTCAATATTAATGTTCATACATAAAAATTTGTTGACCATAATAGATGATATGATTATTGTAGACTTTATTTGATTTTAAGCAAATATTTTGCCTAATAACTTACTTTCTAGATATCACTTTTACCTTCAAGTTTTATATTATTTGTACCATTTTAAATTATATTTTTATTTTATCAATTGTTACTATTTGCAGGTGTCAGCAACAAAACAATTCTTTGTGGAAAGGGCACCAATGGTTCTTTGCATTGCTTTGAAAAGGTTTTCCTTGGCTGGTGGCAAATTATCTAAACATGTTCAATTTCGTAAAAAAATTACTCTTAATAAATATATTTATAACAAAAACAATACTCAGCAACTGGTAAGAAACATTTTTCATTATTTGTATTTACTTTCTTCTGTGCTATGTTGGGATTAATTTACTGACTATAGAGAGATATTGAAGATAGGGGTGACTTCCAATGAAGCTGTTATCTTTTTACACAGAGTTATATCTATTTATGTAGCTTCAGGATGTTATTCCTCTTCTGGCGTTAAATATAATTTGCTGATTGTAGTAGTTGGGCTGCCAACCAGTTTTTATAGTTGGCTAGTTGTCATTGATAGGATTTGCTGACCACTCACTATAGCTATATTTCATTATGCTTCTTGGATAAGTAAGTTCTGTAACTAGTGGCTTTGTCAAGTTTTATTTTTTTGGGCATCTCATTTATTTTTTATATTTGCTTATTTTTTGGGCAATTTAAGAGGAATTTGTTTTAATAATTGATAAGGAATAATTAGATTTGATATTGCTCTCAATTTAGTCATGTAATGTCTGTCCCAATCTGTATGGTTAATCATTTGTAGTTTTGTCGATTGCTATGACAATGGTGCTTATAGTCATTAGCATTGGTGTGTGGTCAGACAAGCCATCTAAATAAAATTCCCATTCTTGGTAGTTCTTTTACTCACTTTCATTCAGCCTTAAGTAGCCATTCATTTCACACTGTAGCCGGGTACTGGCGAGCTACGGGGGTTAGCCAGATTTTATGAAAAATTGCATTCATCACTTGTACTTTTCAACAACTTGTAAAAGTTAATTACCACCCGTTGATACATGGGGTTGTATCATTAATGAAATCCAGGGGGTATTTATAATGTAACAAAGCACTGTCTACCTATAGTCAATGATAACTCACTTTCAATACTCCAAATACTCTCTTAAGAAATTTGTATTTAGTAATTTTAAATCTTCTACTTTATTAATTTTAAATCAAATTTTTACTATTATTTTCCAAAGTTGTAAAATTTATGATGCCTAGTTAAATAATCCATGAATGTAATGGCATATCAGCTTGTAATGAAATAAAAAAACTTGTATTTAATAAGGACTATATTGCACTAACATTTCTTAAACTATACAAAAATATGTGGTTCTGTAATTTTACAAGACTATTCTATTATTTCAGTCATATAAATTGGTGAGTTTGGTAACACATCTTGGACCATCACAAAATTGTGGACATTATACAGCAATAGGACAAGCCCCTAATAGCAATTACTACCAATTTGATGACAGCTGTGTCAGACCTCTCCCTCTTTCTGCTGTCTTAGGTACAAATGCATACATTATGTTCTTTGAAAAAGACAATACCTCTGAAGATGTTATCAGTCAACCTACTGCATCTACCTCAAGTGTGGTCTATGGCCCACAACTACCAGACAATATAGTCAATAGAGAAAAGAGTCCATTAAAAATAACATTCTTTAGAAATGAAGACAAAAAACCAATACTCCTCAACAGTACTTCAACTGAAATTATAAAACCCGAAACAAGACCAATAATTTTAAATACAACTTTATGTAAATCTATGGACACTAATGTTAATTCTGAACCTTGGGTGGTTAAGCAAAACGGTGAAGTTGAAAAGGTGTTACAAGCACCTAAGATCCTCAATGGTATTGATAAAGGACATAAGATTGAAGATGACAAAAAAATAAGTTTTGTTATCAAAAAACAAAGTTTGGATGATTGCCCAACAAAAACTAAAATCTCAAAAAGTGATTCAGACCTCCGCTCGATAGCATTTAACAACACTAAAGTATCTGAGAAACCTGTTTCTACTATAAAATCAGTGAAGCCACCAAAATCCCCGTTAGAGAAATTAGAGGAACAAATGAATAAAAGTGATTCTACTAATCATTTAAATAGAAATGGTAATTCTAATTCAAAATTGGTGCCCTATGACTCAGAGTCCAGTAGTGATGAACGCATTGAGAGATTTAACGACGACAAGATTAAACGAGAAGACAAAGGAAATGAAAGTACAAAGCCTAAACCTAGCAGATGTGACTCTCCTCAAGGCCTGGTTGTGACAACAAAAGGAACTCAACACAATTGGACAGTGTCAAAAGAAAAGAGTGGACCACTACTAAGTCCAAGTTTGAATGGAGTAACAAACAAAAAGTAAGACTATTTTTTTATATACTAATTTACGTTATTGTTTATCTTTCTAAATTGCACGAAGTTCACATTTCACTGTTGTGACTGAAACTTATAAAACATGGCAAAACAATAATACATCATATGGCGAAGTTTCGTTAGTTCGACAGCTACTATTATACCGTATTGGGAGACCGCCGAGCTCTTAGTTTGCTTCGACGGACGCTCCCTGGAGTGACTAGGATCAAAGGTCTCCACAAGGGGTATCTAGGGTTTGGCTGTCTCGCCTAGGCTCGATGCGTTACTAGTCAAATAAATGTAACGGAAAAGATAATTTACTTGTTATGTGAAAAGCATTCATGGCACAAGTAAATTTTAATATATACGTTTTATTTAATATAACCCTCTAATAGGCACCATAAATTATCTCTCTCATTTGTGCATATAATTTTAAAACAAACTACTGAATGGCCCAGCAAATTTTCTCTTAGTAAATTCAAGAAACTTTTATATCACAGGCTCTGTTTAAAGAACTTTACTCTATTTCAAACATTGTTATCGTTAACATAGAGTATGTTATACTCTATGTTAACGATAACAATGTTTGAAAATGAATTGTTCTTATATGAAAAAAGATCGTAAAAAAAATTCCAAACTCCATTGACTTTCTTGTTAGTTCTTCACAGTAGGCAGGGCTTATGTAACTAAGGTAAACTTAATTTTCAGCTGATGATTATAAATGATTTTAATTATCTCTTAATGTAAGGCCAAAATGACTGCCAATTACCAGAAAGTTAAAATAACTAGTGTGATATTTAATATGTTTTGGCATAAAAGAAAATGTGCTATTAATATATGCTAAAGTGAGGATGTATGAACATATGTGTTGTTTTCACAGGGTGAAAGAAAAAGAAGAACCGCGCGGTGACAATGAACAGAGTCCAAATACAAGTGTCAGCAGTATGTCGCCTTTAAGTGATCGAAGTGAGCCAGGAACAAATCCCCAATCCAGCAACATACAACCAGCACTGCCCATTGCGTCTCAAAGCACTGGCACCATTGAAACTGCTCGTCACCTGCAGGGACTATCGCACCGAGGATACGGAGCCCCAGTTAGTTCGTGGAATGGAACTCACAGTGCTCTTTCACGACAGGTTAGGCAGATTTTAAAAACATGGTCTTAATAATATCTAGTAATTCATGTAATTTATTCCTTAATAATAAAGCTGAATATCTTGTTTTTCAATTTTAAGGTATTTGAAGAAAGACGTGAAGAACGTAAACGAGCACTCGACTCAACAGATGATATGGATCGAGGTCGTAGTAAAAAGATAAAAAAATTTCATCACTATAACCGATTTAACAACAATAGGAATGGATATAACCCATTCCAGGTATTTCCTGGATTTATCAATCTACTGTTTTATAGAATAACCATATTGTGCATACTAGATGAATTTAAAAATTTTCTTCCACAGGACAAGCAAAACAAACCGCACTGGGTTGGTAATTTCAAGTATAGAAATGAACGACGTCCCACCCATCACTTCAACAAACATCATAACAATAAGTACAAGCGATTCAACAGGTACAAAACATTTTCATATTTTCTTATATATTGATGTCATACGTTTTTTGGTTGATACTTTCAATTTACTCTAATACTATAATTAACTGTTATATCACACACCAGGTTCAGTTTCTGTTGGGAGGTGTCTATATGTAAATGTGATCACTCTCTTAAT
The DNA here is from genome assembly GCF_028537555.1 of Battus philenor. Classification (NCBI taxonomy): domain Eukaryota; kingdom Metazoa; phylum Arthropoda; class Insecta; order Lepidoptera; family Papilionidae; genus Battus; species Battus philenor. The sequence goes on along the minus strand of NW_027181678.1, from coordinate 8,892,829 downwards.
AATAATTAATTTTCAGTACAAAAAGTGGTAAATGGAGCCAATTACACTATTTTGTTTTACAAGTAATACAAGTTATTACACCACAAAAATACTGTTTGTCATACCCCCAATTGTTAAGCATTATTGTAGCAGCATTGTTAACATAACAACGAGACCATCAACAAGCAGTTGTGGACATTGACCATTTGGGACTTCAAATGTTATGAAGGCTCTAGATGAAAAGATGAAAAATTTGAATGGAAAAAAATATTAATCTGAAAATAAAAGTCACTAAGTTGGAGCTTAAATAACTTTTTGTAAAATGAAAAACGAGGAATAAACAGGGTTTAGAGTTGGTAAATGCAGTGAAAGAAGTCTTAGTGGATACAGGAAAATACATTGATAACCAAGAAATAAGCAATTTTAACAAAGTTGGAACATGCTTTGATAAGAACCGCCCATTTATAGTTTTATTATCAACAACCTGAAAAAGACGTACTTTTTTCGGTATTTACACTATCAGGCAGACTCTACAGTAAAGTAGATGTAAATTTTGTTTCTCCTTTTCAGCGGATAGACGCCTACTAGTAGGCATAGGCCGCGCCACGATGACTGTTCTTGCACTGCCCGCATTCATTGACTTTCCGTCACTTTAACTATGTTTACCTAGTGAGGAGGCCTACTCAGACCGCGTCTACCAGCTCGTGGTCGACTTTAGAAACGTTTCCGCCCTAACGGCCATCGATTGCATGAGCTATGTGCCTCTCCCGCTGCCATTTCTGACAAGCAATTAATTATTATTATCTTAAATGTATGATAATATAATGAAAAAAATTATTTTCAGATACAACAGTGGACATCATTACCCCCGACACCATTGACCCTGGTCAGCCAGTGTCTACCTAGCTGTTAATTTAGACAGCAATGGAACATTTTTAGACACACAAAAGACTTAGGAAATATGAAGAGGTAACATTAAACAATATAGTTTAACTGCAAAAGTCCACCAACATTGTATAATAGTTATGAATGAACTGCCAATAAAAGCCTTTACATAAAACATAGCAGCGATGTTCAGACATCGTTTTTAAATGGTGTTATAGTGAAACAGTTAGAGTTTATAGTAATTGTGGTGATGTGATTTTAACAAACTATTTCTTTTTGAATTACTTTGTTTAATTTCAACTGGATTAATAAGTTTAAATAAATGTGATATGTGGTTGAAATTATATTTGCATACATTTTTGTACTAAAAGGTTTGATAGATTAGCAAATTTAGTACATTAATTCTTTTAGTTACTGGTCGGATATAATAATAAATTATTCAATTATTCACACTTGTTAGTTAGTTGATTTTACCATTTTTACTTTAAGAGTCAAAAATGTAATTTGTTTGCCTGATGCCTTATAGCGGCAAATGTGTACTTCATATATTCATGAAATATCAGTAAATACTTTGGAAGATATGCTAGTGGAGACTGTGTTTTGTTTGTTTAAGTCGTGTTGGTGTACAACCTAGTTAACTCGTTAACAATTACGGTATTGTGTACACCCAATAACCTTTTGTTTGATTTAAAGATTGATATACATGGGAAGAGAGAATTAATTTAGTCTTTACTGTTAAACATTTGATACACTTTGTATTATTTAACACAGCAATAGACCACGGAGAGTACTTCGTTTTCACGAAATGTGTTAGTATTATATTTCGTGCGAAATTACGCCATTTAGATGTAGTGTGATGAATATCTTGATATGATGTAACTTGTACATAGCAGCTGTTAATTCCGCTATAATCATTTGTAAATACAACTGTATTATTATATTTAAACAATAAATACACAAGCCTGTGTATTGGTTGCATTTTGTGATGACAATCATGTCTAATTACATCTAAACTGCTAAGTATATATCCAAAAAATGAGAATACAGTTTGATGTGATATTTGTATGATGAGACAAAAGTTTTAATGTTTAGATCAGTGCCCCAAGCATTTTACTATTATACTATATAATGCAATAAAAACATTGTTTAATACTGTTTCAGCGTACAAATTTGTATTAGATAAGTAAAATCATCTTTTAAATGCATTTTTATTGTCTGAATTTTTTGTTATATATAATTTTTACCTTGTTTAATGTGACAACATTACTAATATACAGTTTCACTCCGTTATAATTTTTGAAACATTATGAACCATTTACTGTATTGGAAAGGTAAACAGATATGTACATTGCCTTGCTGGTTATCCTTTAAAAAATGTATAGAGATTATATATTATTTTAAAGGAAACTTGTTCTTAAATACTGGCACGTGAATAAATTTGGTCACCGCATTTCACTATATAGCTTGTAACAATAAGTTAAGGAGTGACAGAACAAAAAACATGATTAGTCCACTGTTGCAAGTCCAACATTTGACAGAATAAAATAAATACGTCGCCCGTTTAGATGGTTCGGTTTAAACGTGCTTATTGTTGTAGTAAATAGCTTTTGAAGTTGAAAGTTTTACGCATATCTACTCAAAAATATTCATAAACATAATGGTAATAAAACAGTACATTTTTGGTATGCAGATTGAAAGTTGTTATATTTTCGTCAGATCTGATCAGAACATATTTAAAAATTATACATAAGAATAGATAAACAATTTAAAATATTTTTCTTATTCAAAAACATACTTAATAAGCTTTTACATCTAGTCATTATAATCTGTATTATTTTTAATTGCGCAAAGGAACCGTAATTGGTAGTATTAAACCTTTTGTGAAAAGTTAGATATGGAATTATCATGTTTGTTCTGTCACTCTTCAGTTTTAGTAACAAAATTGTTTAATGAATGTGATATTTGCTTATTAAAGCAACTCTCCTCATTTCTTAAATTCCCATGTGTGGGATTGATTACTTTTGTGTATTAGGGTTCCATTCAGCTTATCGTCATTAATTTTTTTTACAGAAACATGTGCCCATCCGAGTTATTATGCTAAGCCAAGTAGCAATTTTTTTGCATTAGTTAATTTTTGCATAATTATTCTTCTGGCAACATTTATATAACATGTATTGTTCAATGACCAGTCACCAAGTGTTAGAAGTCCATAATGTATATTTGTTGAATTAATATTTACGACGTTAGAGTTTAAATGTATTATATGATTAGATACTATGTATGACTGTAACGTAATAAAGGTGAATGGGAGTTTAATATGCTTACATTGTAAATGTAATTTCTTATTTTTATCTTTACGATAATTGAATATATTTGAAAGCATCTTTGTAAATTTCTTAAAATGTTTCTCTAGTTCTAAGACATTGATTCTATTTTACAAAGGAGTAAAAAAACTTTGCGGGATAGATTTGTATAGCCGCGAATGTTCATAAACAAGCAATCTTACTACCTACACTGCGTTTTATTTTAAAAATTTAAGGATATTTTTGTTTACTGTCCATATAATTTGTACATGAAATTCAATTTATTCAAATTTATTTTATTAATTTCTATTCTGTAACCAGCTAGTTACTTACAGATATTGCCTGTAGCAATATTTTCTTATCTTCCTGATGAAAGCGATAAAACTTAAAGTCCTAAATTAAGACATGCGAATGGCGTGTCACTTATTAATTTGATTAGGGAATCTTAATGAAATGAAGTAAAAGATTATACAATAAGCATCTACTGTTGGTATCCTTATCAACACTATTGATACCAGAGTTTAAACCATTATCATGGGTTCTTTTTAATTTTTAAAATAATTCAGTTGATCCATACAATAAATGACGTTAGTAAAACATTGCGATTAATTACAAAGTTTGAAAGAAAAAGCCAAATGTTTGAATTCATTTATTATGTACAAGTAATAAAATGCACCTTAATTAAATTAGGACATTTAATAATAACGCAAATAAACTTAAAACTACATAATGATTGTTTATTGTCTTATATGTAGAATCAAAATATCAGGTATTGATTTCAGAAATTATGATTCCAGAGATTAACTTGTAAAATCACGTTTCTATTTAACTAAATGAGAAAAACAATTATGAATTAATCACTTTGTTTTTAATACACATCAATTAACAAGTGTAAACGAAATGTTGACTGTTTCAGACTAATTTATATCACAATAGTAATACACATTATAGCAATGAACACATACACACACATATTTGTCGCGTATGTGCTGCAATGAAATACTACTCGTCAAATCTTCTTAATAATCTGATCAGTTAACATTTTGCTTACTAATTCATACAAATAGACGGTGTATAGGAAATCCTTAAAAATCATGAGCGGTAGTACCTTATCCGCTAGACTAGATTAAATTTATATTTATTAAGAAAGCTCATTCTCTATCTTGCCAAGAGAAAATCATTGATAAATTTTTCATTCACATTTGTTTTTTTGTAAAAAGTTTTTAATTTGCCATTTATTTTTAAATTCACAATAACACAATTAAAAGTAAACTCTATTGTAATGGGGACTTTGGTCATAAGTATTTAAAAGATAAACATTTTTCAATGTATTATCTATAGTTACTTAAAGTTCAATTATTGGTTTATTATGGAAATTACTTTTGTGTCAAAAACCCAAGATGCGAATGGGAGAGTGAGATGGATATACTATATCAGCTCTTGTGAATGAGACAACTAATTATACCTGCGCATATAGAGGCTAATATAACAACAGATTGAAGCCGTAAGTTATAAATCAAAAATTTTAATCAAAACCGTTTAGGTACTTTTAATAATAATTCTAGGTAAATGTACTAATGTACAAAGGTATAAAAATTATGTCACGTTTTTACGGTTATCACTTGTGAGACTTCAAGTTTATCACGAGCTTTAAAACTTCTTCGTGCGGGATTTGCGATGAGGAAGCACTTTGACACATCTTGTTTGGTAACACCTTGTAGACTTTTCTCATGTGTGCATCATCCACTAGTGTACGCCACTGATGGTTTTTCTAAATAATAAAAGACATTAATTTTTTAAAATGGAATAGGATCAATAAATGTAAATTGGTAATAATATTATCTAAAGTATCACAATGGTCTATGATTTCAGACCAAAGACAGGTCGAAATAAATGTCTCCAAAAGTTTAATTTTAGAAATTACGTAACGCACAACAAAGGAGTATGTCGGTTATTAAAATATATATTAAATCTTTGCAAAAGTGAAATAATCCTTTAAATGCCCTATGAAGTAGTGTTAAAAGTAGACAAAACCTAGCTTGGACATAGCTTGATTTAAGGGATTATAACTATATGAGCTGTTTTTTATATTATAAAGGCCACTGACGATTTCATAGTTATGAATTCTTTTCAACAAATATATTAATTCAAACTTACATTGTGCCTTCTAATATGAAACTATATGAGTTAGTCAATAAGTCATTTAATTTATAGTATTTGAATTTAAACACGTCAATATGCATTTTTTTTGTTTGCAATATAAACATTAAGCAGTCTGGAAGAAATTAATGCACATTTAAAAATATGCCTTAAAATGCTTTGAGGAAGTTACTTTGAAAATGAGAGAAAAAGAATATTAGAGCTTCTCTGCAGCCTTAGACATGGAGTTCAGACAAGATTATATTATTTTCTCCAACCAGCATAGGCCTTGATGGTGAACTTAGGGTGATCGCTTTTGGTGATTTATGGGAACAGTAGGGGAGAGGTTGTGGCAATATGCCCAACGCTATTGAAAGTATAGTAGTATATGTCAGCGTTTCCGTAGTTTTTACAAAAGACTTCAATGAAAATCAATGAGTTTAGCTGGTAAGAGACCGACTTAACAATTTCAACGCTTTCTGTTACCCATGTGACAAAAATAAATGTAATTATGAATGTTGTGGTCTATGTAGCTTAGATTTATTTTCCGATTATGTGATTAAATTTTCACATAGCTGTATATTATGGTATCATTATATAAAACTGCAATACATTTTATTTACAATATAAGGAATTCTTACTGTCATGGCAAGAGGGTTAAGACAGACGAACAGTGCGCGTTTAGCCCGTGTTAACATGACATTCATGCGGCCCGCGTCCGTGAGGAATCCCACGCCGTGACTCCTAGCCAGCGACACCACCACCACATCACGCTCCTGACCTTGGAAACTGTCTACCGTGTTAACTTCGACTTGATATTCCGGCCTAGAAGAAAAAGACAAGGTCAATTTTATTTAATGATTGGAAGATTTTTCATGCATCCCTGAACTGGTTCTCGTTTTGTAGCTGATGGGACCCCAGAAGCCAGATCCATCACTGACACTGCATGGGTTAAAAAGGGTTTTCTCCTTAGCCCTCTTCATAGGCTCGTGTGAAAAGAGATATAGGAAAAGACTAACATAAAGAAAAAGTTATTATTGTGTCACTTTTTGATAACAAACATGCACTAAATTCCTAAAAACTTGTTGCATGACATTCCATTATATTCATAACCTTTCTCTAGTGGAAAAAATCATCTTGATTACTATATAAACTAAAAAATCATTTCGCTGTAATCTTTGGATTACTTTCTACATGTTTTGGAACCCAAGCTGTTGAAAGTACTTAGTACTTTATCGTCCTAAATTAGGGATCAGGAAGTATTTTTTTTTACATAATGCAAACCATATGTCATGTGTTGGTTGGTTCTTATTAGATAATTATTTGTTCCATAAATATGTTGATGCTGTTAGCCCTAAGGTTTTTAATGCTACTTCAACTGCCGCTGTATATATATATATATATATATATATATATATATATATATATATATATATATATAATTTGAATTTTAACACATCAATGTGTATTTTTTAGTCTGCAATAATATAAATATAAGGAGCAGGAGTCTTTGAAAGAAATTAATGCACATTTATGATTAGGATACTTTAAAATATAATTATATATCTAATCTTAGGTAATTTTACTTGACGCTGTAATTTAACACTCACAAGTCATTCAGTAATCGAAGGTTTCTTCTGACCATGTCTCGGTGGGCGCTGTACGGAGTGATAACGGCTAAGCTCAGGTTCTTTGGTCGTAGCATGGATGAAAGCGCTGCCGCCAATCGCGCCACGCCCCAAGCTTCCATTTCATTCGCCCCTGAAGAACCTGTTAGTATTTTTTGATTAACAAAACTATTTATATAAACACATACACTTCTTATACAAAGTATTACACAGAATTATTATTAGTATTACTGAATGGTGGAAGAACTAAAATAAGAAACAAAAATTAATATGAATTATTAATTAATTAAAAGAGAATTTAGCGACTACTACAATGGGTATGTAAAGAAAATCAAATGGAACTCAATAAAAAATGAGCCATTCAACAAGGTGACTCTAAGTCACAGGAGGTTATTTACGAAAGCAAACCGAAAGCAGATTCATTTAAATGGTACAATTAAATATAATAACAATTGATAATTGTAAGGCACCTGTTTATTTATGGCCTAGCATCGTATATTATTTATTATCAGTATTTATCTAGTATATTTATTATATACAACAATAATAAGAGAAAAGAAACAAAAGTAAGTAAGATCTTATATTTATACACATACAATATTTATTAAAAGTTCATAACCATAATGTTAAACATTGATGATCTCCTAAGGCATTGTAATGGTTGAATAAGATTTTGTATTGTTTAACCCAGACATCTTGCTTTGTTTGTTATCAACATGTTGCTTTGTTAAACCATGTTACCACCAGCTTTTTGAATTTAATATTAAAATGGTGCCATTCTTGAATGATATTTATTCTTATGTTCGCATTTTTAAGAAAGGAATTTTTGATCTGATCGCAAATATAAACATTTTATACTGTTTTTGGCTTATCGATTTGTTTTTGTATCAAAAATATTACCTTGTCCTTTGTCCCCGCTGGCTATGCTAATGATAGTGTACGGTGGTATGTTGAGGTCTCCAAGCGGCATCGTCATCGTCTGTATTCTACCGTCGTAGAAAGCCCTGTTAGGGTAGTCCGCTATGTCGGGGTGCATGCGGTACTGCTGGTTCAGCAAGACGACCGGCCCACCGCCGCTCCAATGCTCAGTAGTTGATGTCAGTCGCGAGAATAGACTTTCGCCTAGTCCATATTTCTTTGCACGCTGTTAAAGATAATTACATTTATTCATATTATCTTCTAAAGTTTTAAACTTCTAATTTTTGGTACAAAGGACACTTAGAAAAAATAGACACGTCGTTTTATTACGTTTGCAAGTAGAGGTACGTTCACAGTCATGTTTTTTGTGTCCTTGCTATATCGTGTTATTAATAGGGTTTGCATTTTAAGAAACGTATTTCGTGTCGCATTGATCTGACTACTGTCTGTACGATTCAGGGTCATTGTGTGGGTGTGGTCCGACAGTTTTTAAGATCTCTTTTTTAAAACACGTAGCTCCTACCATGTAAACAGTTTCCACTAATCTGCTGTGGATCTCATTCACTAATTAATACTCAACAACACTCTTCTCAACAACAACTCAATTATCCAGGCAATCAAAATGGTTAGAGTTTGAGTAGAAAGTTTTTGGTGTTACATGATCACGTTAACGTTAATATATTTGGTGCCACTAAGCATTCGGTAATCGCTACTGGTTTTCACCGTGGATTACTGAGACATCATTAAACATATGTTTCGTGTTATTCATGATGAATTTAATGTCGTTTCTCGTGGAATCATTAGGATTTAATCAGGTCCATTTCTTGTGAGACGGCTTTCGAAATTAAGTGTTCATCACGAAATGTCTCTCTCTGCAGGAAGTCTCTGGTAACCTTGTCAATGTCCTCAGTACTGTCACTTAGTAAACTTAATTCATCATCATCATTTCAGCAGTAGGACGCCCACAGCTGGACATAGGCCCGCCTATAATTTCCGATAGGACAGTTCCTACCTAGAAATAACCTGCATCCAGCGTCTACCAATGACTTTAACATGGTAAACAAACGCCACCTTTTTAAGGTCCTGTAGGTTGATTTTCTACGAGTTTGCTTGTCCGTGGTCTCTATTTGTTAAGGCTCCAGCAGCCATTTGCACGGCATTCTACTCCTGACCACTACCACTTCATTCAACTTGCTGATCTGTTAAGCTATATCGGTTTTATATAAACTCAGTTATTAGCTACAAAGGCAGTAGAAGTAATTGAAACATTTGCAATTGTTAACCGTTACTTACTTGCGAGCAAATGAAGCCAGGTAGCTGCTGTGGATCCCCGATGAGGGTAATCCGCGTAACATCCAGTGTCAACGGGATCAGGGTTTCTGGTTCTATCGCCTGACCAGCTTCGTCTACAATACAAAGCGCTATCCGTCTTCTTAGCCTAAAAATAATTTGTTTTTATGCAAATCAGGAAAATTGCTCGAGTCATTACATTACATTACAACACCTTAGTAAGTCGCCGTTAGTCAGACGCTCTATGAAATGTTTGGGCTTATAGCTTCCGAAAGAGTACCTTATCTTTGGCTTTTATTCCGGTTATAGGTGTAAATACACGGCATATTAGTATAATGCGAAGCCGCTGTGCCGCGACTTAAGAAAGTGCAGCGAGGTGGGTCCGAGGATTTTTTTTTACATATAAATTACACAAGCGTCGGTAATGCGAATGTTGAATGCGGTTTGAAGGGACAGAGCGGCCGATACTTCTTCCTACTTCGCTGATTGACCGATTGACGTCTGCATTGACAGACCATTTTCGAATTGGGTATAACAGGGCCTGCACAGTCTGTTACGACCGCTCCATCTCAACGGTACGCGTATCTGACCAGTGCAATAAAAAATAAATATTTATTCATTAGTTTCATTAATATAATGTTCATTTAATCAATTGCGCTACGAATAAACTTCACAATTGCGACGCTGCGCGCTAATGTGTGACATCGTGCGCTCTAGAGTTGTAGCTCGAAAAATAAATAATCTCATTGTTAGGCGACGTGTGAACCACATTAATTAAATTTTTGCGAAAAATGCCTATTGACGTGGTGTACGTGTAGCTCGCTATTTTGAGACAAAAATATCTCATACCACGCACGTCTATTTAGCGTAAATGGTTGAATATGTACTTATACAGTGTTATTGGTCCTTATTATCTCCATATACTACTGCCAGGTTTAGAATGCTGATTCTTCTAGAACTTGATAAGAATCTCGTTAGTAATTCTTTTATCACTAGTTTTACATTTACTTAATGTTATAAATCTTTTATTCACCACTTGAAAATCAGTACGATATAAGTACCATGGACATGTTTGTCTTCTTTATAATTTTTAATACAATAGTACGTTTTATTATTGATCTGATCTTTTTTGCGCTTCGAATTTTTTGGCGGATGATGTAAAATTGCTTTCTTGTATCAAGAAAGATTTTTTGGTACAAGGAAGCAATTTTTAAAGGTTTAACTTTATGTAAACTAAAACTGGACGATACAGTCATTGTTTTAGAAACTATTTATAATTTTCTTAATATGGAGCAGTATGCTATTATAAACGTATTGTAATGCGACTGTTTGTGTATCTATTTTATTAAATACATCTCTTAGTATCACAAAATATAGTAAATGTTGTTTTTACCCTTTCATTTTATGGTTGTGAGCACTGGCCAGTGTGGTGACTATGATATCGGCACCTTCTATAATGCGTCGCTCAGCTTGTGCCACTTGTTCAGGTCGCACCCCATCTCCACCGCCATTAGCACCGCCACTACGTAACTAACAAATTTTGCGTTAACACATCTGTTTTGCTAACAAGTACATTTATTAAGAGTAAAATTAAATGGAAATGGAGTATAAAGCAAATAAAATTAGTACTATAAGCGATAAAATATAAGAAACCTTATAAGAGATAAGAACAAAAAGTCGACATCATATCATCATCATCGACATACTCTGCAGATACATATCCACTATATTCTCAAAACTTGTCAGACAATTATTAAATATCTAACTATGGAAAATTGTGTTTGTGTTCCAGACGGAGCTCCAGCTCCAGTTCCAGCGAGTTCCAATCGCAAATTAATAGTTTCCGTAAAAAAAGTGTGAATTGGTTGGTTAAGTGATTTTGCAGTGGATATCGAAAAAGTAAAATTTTCCCATTAAAAAAGTGATTTCATCCAATTGTACTATGCCTACATTGAAAAGTGAAGTCAAGCCAACATTTTAGTTCTACACTGCCGAAAGCAGATATTTTTCTCTGAGAACGAGAGAAAAGATGTTACACATTCAAAAACTTTACCAATGCCACCCTGTTGACAAGGGTGTCAATACGACTCTGGCAATATGCGACGCGGACAGGATCCCGCGCGTCTTGCGCTTGTGTTTTCCACATGTTGATCTTTGCTTCCAGGTGTGAAATCTAAAACAGAATGCATCATTCGCTTATTTAAATATGTCCGCCATATTGACTTCATTAAGAGAGCAATGTAGTGGGCTATGCTCGGAGTTTCGCTGCGAGATTTCAATCCGAGTTATTCTGAGGAGATCCGCTGAAGAACCACCGACGCAGCTCTAAAAATTGCTCGTCTGAATTGGCAGTGGGTGATACACATTCTCGTGCAGCTGACCGCCGTTGGTGCTGAAAGGTTCTCGAGTGGAGGCTTTTTAAATGTCACACTCCTTTATACGCCAGTGACCTTTCAACTCGAATCCCGTTTAACTGACCATTATTTGAATGTTTATTTACGCTTTTCATTTATCAACATTATTTGCATTTTTTTCATTTTGAATTATTTATTATTCACGGCCTTTAGTTTATAATAATTAGTGAACTCGTTAGCAAACTGTAATTTAGTACCACAATTATCTTTATTTATAAATTCAATAGGGTATTTACACAATACACTAATTTATTTAATTAAAATCTTATCGTGTTTGCGTGCTCACCTACTAGGCGCACCGACGACATTATAAATGTCGCGAGAAGTCGCTGAAAAATAGCAGCGCAAGACCTATTATCGTGGTAATCTTTGGTGTAGACCTATGCCTTGGAGAGGGCGTTTATCGACTGTCACGAATGAATGAAACCGCGATATGATTCGTTTGAAATTCTCTTGTTTCATGTATATACGTCACGATGATCGGTCTTGCGATCCGTTCAATTAATGTGGAGGCCTTGCAGGGAGCGCCTATTGCCTGAAAAGGGAAGGAACAAGATGTATACACGTACTTCTTCAGCAAGACCTGGTTGTGAAGGCTCTGCCTGGTTGACTCGCGCAGCATCGCGCTGTGCCAGCTGCTGCGAGCTGACGTCACGAGCGCGCGGATGCATAGCCTCCGCCCGCCCCACGCGGACCATGCGGAAACGCTCCCCTGTCGAATAAATATCATGTTAACGACCATTTCACCTGACACGCTTATATGTACAAATAGCTGTCTGCCGTTTCGCGTGGCTTGCTGTGCCTTTTGTAAAAAGCAACAAGCACTAGGTTTTAGTGTAGGAATTATTAAAAAAGTCAGATAAAAAAATAATTTATCTACTTACATAACTAAATATAATTTAATAAGTAAGTAATTAAATATTATTCTATATTTATATCATCATGACGTGACAGAAAGTCATTCTTTATTTAAATTTATTCGATTGGGCATAAGGGGTCAATATTTAACTTTACAAAAAAAAACCTAAAAAACGTTATTTTATGAAAATAGCCATAGATACCACAAATGAATACTTTTTATACGCTTAGTCACAAAGTACTGCGAAAAGAGTCACAGATTACAAACATGACCAGTTGGAAGAGGCCAGCACTGAGCATCATCCGACGACTTTAACAGGTCGTCTGTCAACATAGTAATATAACAGTCAAGGTAGACACACACTGTCTATCGGTTGACACTATGATGATGATACTTATAGTATTAAGTTATATGAATAATGAAATTACTCAAAAACACCATTGTTACATCATATTCATGTCTATTTCAATTAGAGAGTGAGTGCATATAGATCATGATAAAGAAAGTTAAATATGTTGTGTTTTCAGGGTAGTTCAATGTACCTACTTACCTTTTGGCAAACTTTGCCTAATGTTGAGCAATCTTATAACCAGTTCATCGACGGCAGCGTTACTGGTCGCGCAAATTAAAATCTTTCCTCTATTTTGCTGTTTTTTCCCCGCAGCATTGTAAAAATATGTCATAACTATAGCACAGATTACGCTTGACTTTCCTATAAAATTATTATTTAAGAAGTATTGACATATATTTATACAAATTGTTTGCAAATGTTAAAATGTTAAAATTAAAGACAACAATGTAGAATTATTAATTACCAGTGCCTGGCGGTCCTTGTACCATCTGTATACTTGGTTTGTCTCCAAGTGCAGCAGTTACTGACGAGCATACAGCTAGTCTTTGACTAGGGTTAAGTGTTGTGGTCCACTGAAAAAATGAATTACAAATTTTGTACATGCTGACACAAGTTAATGTTTAAAATAATTTTTTCATAAATCTAATGGCTGGACCTTGGATTCATCCAGCTTATGTTCAAATCTTAAGCAATATTGAAAAAACAATTATTATAAAGTTAAAATCGATTGATTTATTAATAATCATAAAACAAACGTTTATTTTTTTTAAATATTATAACTGAATATACTAGGTTGATTAAATATACATTTAAAATAAAGATAGATTAATATTTCATATTGATTGATTTCATCGGAACGAAGTGGCTGATACTCTTCGCGCAGATACCTTAGGCGCGGTACAGCAGTATTGGAAGCACTATAATAATGAAAAGACATACCTGTGATTTAAAATTACTTTCAAAATTTGGCTCTCTCAAACATTCAAAATGATGAGGCTTAGGCCTTAAAATAGCTTCACTGAGTGGTGACCCAGCTAAATGCTCCATTGCTTCAAATAACAATAATTCTTTGTTTATATATGCCAAAGTTCTTCCATACATTATTTCTCCAGGTCGTAATAACCCCATTTTTTCCGTATATGTTGCATATAAAGATATTGTAAAAAAAGAATGAATATTATCTACAAAAATGAAATAAAAACTATAACAAATCATAGAGTAGATAGTTAAAATTTGTAGTTTGAAATTAACAAAGTAGTTATTTTAAAAGTTGAGACTATTAATACATACTTGGAGGTGATGGAAGACATCTCACATTGTGGACAAATAGAAATTTACTGTATTTTACACTCTCAGAACCAAATGTAACTAATAATATATCACCAACTCTTGGCAAATTTTTCACTTCAGATGTTGGAACAGAAACTAGAACAAAAGCAGAAAAAGAAGACAGTTGTATTCCATTTAAGGCTAAAAGCACAATAATTGCAGAAGAGATAAGAAATCAAAACTTACTGTTAACACTTAAACTGAATAAATCAAAAAATCTCTCTTGCGGTGGTATTGGCGGTAATGAATCAATTTTCATTTGTAATTCCTTATGTTGCTTTGATTGTCGCTTATAACCTTGCGTTAAACATTCCCAAATCTCCATAAGGAGTAAATCTCCTACCAACCTGAAATTCAATAATAAGTAATATAAGTATCACAGACTTCCGTTAATTATAAAATAGTTAAAACCACTTACTGTATGTACTGTTTATGACTGGTAAATGAATGAAAAATAGCCATTGGTGGATTATTATGACCTAGAAGAGGCGGAGGTTCATTATTGTGCACTTGTTCATCTAACCAGTGTGGGTTCCAACCTAGAATTTTCATTAGCGTAATTTTCTCCAATGAAAACACTGGTAAGTGACGTACATCCAAGAGAGATGTTTTAATTAAACTAGTTCTTTTCATTTTATTTCCAGGTTCAATTTCAAATAAGTGAACTACTGGTTCCTCATCTGTGAAATGCACCTTTTTTGTTGACTTTTTAACAAGAGAAATGTCCTTAAGAGGCAGAGGTTCTACTTTTGAAAAGGGTTTTCCTGCAATTGAACTTTCCTTATTAGTTTCTTTCAAGGGTTTAACAGATTTTAATGGAATGCGTTTCTGTGAATCAGATTTATTGGAGGCTATTGGTGGTATAATTGCTTCATAGCTATTGTTCAATTTTGAATCATCTTTCTTTGGTTTATGTTTTGTTGAATCTTTTCTTTTACTTTTGGTTTTAGGTAATGAAGTTTGTTCATGTTTTTTATGTGTATCTACATCTTTAGTTTTGTCTAAGCTCGATTTTTTTTGTGATACAGTTGTGTCCTCGACCATATTTGTCAAAAATGCACCTCTGTTGGAAGTTGTTACTTTTGCAACCACTACTGGTTTTACCGAGTTATTATTAGATATGTGAATCTCAGTACATTCCTTCTCCTTAGAAGCAATTTCTTTAAGCTTTTTTTTTCTTTCTTCTTTTTGGGAAACAGTCACTTCTTTTTTTTTCATTGGGGATTTTCTTCTTTTACATGATTTGTGAATACTGGTTCTTCTTTTATCTGAAATAAATGAAATCCTTAGTTATTGATAGATGGTAATAATTACTGAAATAAATACTTACTGTCTGAATAAATACTTACTGTCTCGGATTTCATTTTTTTTCTTTGACTGATGCATTAAAGGTTCAATCATTTGAATTTTTTTAGAATCTTCTTTATTCATTAAAAGTGATGTGTGTGATGTTAAATTCAATAAGTCTTTTAAATTATTGCTATCAATTTCATCTTGATTACTTTTTCTAGATTCTAAGCACTTTTCCTGAAGTGCTAAATTTAAACATCTATCTTTGGGTTTTGGCAGTAGTACAGGATCAGTTTCTTTAATATTTTTGTAGACATCTTGTTTAACAATTTTCTGTGCTTCATCAACCTGCTCTACAGGCGAAAATTGTGGTATTGTAATGCAATCATCACTAAATTCTTCTTCTGATTCATTATTTTCTTTTTTTAAATTTAACAACATGAAATCATCTGCTTGACTGTAAGAGCTGTCATCATGTTTTGTGTCTTTCTGTTTTTTAGACACAATTTTTGTGAATGGTTTACCTGGTGAACTTTGTGATAATCTTAAAAACCAATGTTCTGATTCACTATCACTATCACTGTCAACTTGTTGGATTTCATCATCATAGCCTAAATATTCTTGTTTTACAGTAAAAGCTTCATACTGTAAATCAGCATTTTCATTATTTAAATGGTCTTCTTTCATCTTAGATTCAGCAGAATGCTCAATTTTTATCCTTTTAATTTCAGTTTCATTGTTTGTGCATATTTCAATATCACTATCAGATAATATATTTATTACATCATGGGCAATTTTAGTTTTGTTTTCCTTTTCATTATTAATTTTATCTATAGGATTAGAAGTGCCTAATTTCCTTTTTAAACTTCCTTTTGATTCAATAATATCTGAATGATGTTTATAATTTTGTTCATCTGTATTTTTATTGTCTAAAGATGCAATTGCTGCTTCAATATCATCAAATTCATCTTGATTTTGGAACTGTATCCGTTTTGACATAGGTAAAGGGGAATCTACCCTAGTAAGCTTAAAAATATATTTTTCACTATCTGTAATATTTACAAGTGGAGCACCCACAGTCCATCCAAATCCAATTACATCAGAGTCTTGTAACTTATAAGGAATGTTTGGAGCAATTCTTTCAAGGCCAACATATATTCCATTTGAGCTCTAAAAACAGTAATACAAAAAGTAAAAGAAATTATTAGATTTTGAAATGAAGGTACTTATTCGTCTAAAAAATCAAAAAACTGGATTTTTTACTCAAAATAATATCAGAGATATAATCCAGAACATAGTAATGGTTAATATTTTGATAAATAAATACCTTTAGATCTGTTATCATAACTCCATTATTTTTAAAATGAATAACACAATGATTTCTTGATATTACTATACTAGATAGAGTTATTGTATTATTTAGTCCCCTGCCGATAGTCACTTCGTCGCCTTCTGAGAAGTTAAGCTCTTCTGTTCCAAATGTTTGTCTACTTAGCTTCCATTTAGCCATCTTAGTTAATAATACTAAGCTTTTTTGTTAAAATGCGTGAAAAATTCTATCTTAGGTAAAATCCACCATGTATGAACGATTATTTTTAAAAACAATTCGGTTAAATTCTAACTTCAGCCGCTATTGACATTGACATTTGATATAGTGTACATATACAGTCAAAATTGTAAACAATATGTATTCCCATATTTTATTATTTTCAAAAACGTTAAGCATAAGCTTGTGATAATGATTAGGAATATTGAAAAGTGCTTAACTGAAATAATATAACTTAGAATAGAAAACTATTTTATATTATAAAAAATTAGAAAAGACGTATGTCTTCAATTCTGGAAATTTATAGATGTCTGTCACTTGAATTTGTATTACGAATATCAAAAAATAGAATTTTATAATGAAATGGATTTTAAATAAAAATCACCTTTATTGAAAATCCTGTATATACTTGTGATGTATTAGTTTATACATTATTATACTGAGAGATTGATTTTACGAATAAGCTATGTATTTATAAGAAAGAATATAACAATTTCTACTTGCAACATTTTTCAACTGTGACGAGATTTATGTAAATTTATGCCCTATACCATAAAAAATATATATTTGCTAAAGGCATTATTTGCTCTTGTTCTGCATAGAAGGTGATAGATTCTGATAGAAAAGCATTTACTGTTTCGCTTATGTACATTCCTAACATTGATTTTAATTATGTATGGATATCCCATAAATATTTCTCACAGCACCGGTTCGAAGCGACCTGTATTCAACGTATTTCAGCGACCTCAACGTGAGCGTCTGTCCACCTTGTGGGAAGATATTCATTGTTGCGCTTGCCAATTCTCCACTCTAGAACCTTAAGGCCCTAGCGGCCATCTATTTTGCGCGCTGTACGACCTGCCTTTTGCTGTTTCGATGTGTCAGTCCGCAGAAGAATTCCACGCTTGTTATTAGTTAAACAACAACACAGAGGAGGTTATAAACATTTAGTGACAGAAAATGATGTGGCCTTCCACGTGGTGTTCGTACAAAGAAGCTGTAAGGGAAAGAATTTCGAAGAAATCCAGTCCGAAAGCAAAAGCTTTTATCTTCGGCGATGAAGATAGCACCCAGAACCATGTCGCGTATTTTAAAAGAAATCTTAGGATTCGCAGTCTATAAAAATTTACTGGTCATTTGGTAAATTATATTTAAAAAAAGAATACATTCATAAAATCAAAATAATTACTTAAGCGATATGCAAGCGAGGTCACAATAAAATTTTGTTTACGGATGAGAATTTTTTTACAATTGAGTTATATTTTAACAAACAAAATGACCATACTTATGCTGAAAGCTCTAAAGAAGCTTTTCAATTAGTCAACAGAGTAGAACGTGGTCATTATCCGACTTCTGTGATGGTTGGATGGGGTGTTAACTGTGAAGGCCCGACTGAGCTATATTTTTGTGAAAAGGGTATCAAAACTTTGGCACAAGTGTTTCAAAATACCAATCTTGGGAAGGTAGTTTGGCCCTTTAACAATACAATATTCAATAACTAAGAATAATCTTTTCAGTAAAACTTGGCACAGGCTATAAAGCGCGATCTACCTACTCTTAGTTAGAAACGAACGTTTGGGGCTTCACCGATTGACGGAAAAATCAAATTGTCCACCAAAGCTACTGTAGTGTGTTACGCAACATAGCTTTAAAATTATTATTCTGGTCAACTATGGACTCGATTTCTTATAAAATCGTATCCGACTTTCCAGAAATCACGAAACCACCAGGTCTGTCTAGTCATTACGCATTCCACCATGCACCACATACAACAGATGGACCTCCGGTCTTTTGCCGATCTCGCCGTCTCGCGTCTAAGAAGAGATGTTGTGCTGTGGCACGGTATGCCTCTCGAAAAGTCTGTGGGCGTCACCATTGCACCTGATGAAAGACGACAGTAAATGGCGTCCTTGTGGTGATTACCGCCATCTTAAGGCTCGCACCATACCCAATCGTTATCTCGTCCACCACATCGGGGATTTTAGCCATCGTCTTGCAGGTTGCTCCATTTTCAGTAGGATAGACTTAGCAAACGCTTATCAAAAAATTGCGTGACGATATTGTAAGGCGCTCGCTGTATTCCGGACCCCACAAGGTCATTTACCAGAATGACAAAACCATTATTATCGGCGTCAACGATGGGACTGTGCAGGTGAGTTTGGACAGAGTCAAGCTAGCGTTCATATACAGTGATTTGTCCTCGTCACCTCCTCAAGCACCAGCCGCAGCTCTGACGTCACCTCCCATAGCATCAGTAAGTCCTCCAGTTTCCGTCGTGCCCGTGCCTGTTGCAACCATTAAATCGTACCAAACAAGGTCTGGTAGGACGATCCGATTAAATGTATAATTATTTTTGTATTTTAAACTAAACCATTATGACCTGTATTATGTTTAAATTTCAGAATTTAATATAATTTTTATACAGTGTCTCCAAATCTAACATATTACGCGAAAATATACATTTTGATGTAATATAAGTTAAGAATTTTCTTCTAGTTTTACATCAGAATTATCCTCCGACTCTATTAAACTAAGAACTCTTTTAACTTCTACATTATAACGTTATAAACGATTGTATTAGAGTATGTACAAATTTTAAGTTAAGATTGATAAGTTATACTTGTTGTTTAACCCTTTTATTGTTTATTTTTGTACCAAATTGTAATTTAATTATCTCCAAGGGAGTGGTGTGGCGATTCTCTTGCCCACTTAATATTCAACGTTTCCAAATGCGAAACTAAACGTCCCTGACGTCATTCCTTCACACACACTAAGTACATGTAAACACACGACACGCATTGGAAATATTGAGTTGTTCAATTTTATTGTAGATTCATCAATCTAACCTTATACAAGCATTATACAAGTCAACATGTACTATAATAGTTTCCCCATATAGATATCCCATAGTTTAACTAATTTTTAATTATTTGATTTTGTTTTTATATCATGTCAACTTTGTTAGTGTAAACATAAACTTCGGTTTTTTTAATGCTTTCTTCAATCAAAAATGTTAACTCTGATTTATAATGTTAAATATATCACGGTATAAAGATGCCAAGATGAAGTCTCTGCCGATTTGGGACCAAAATTCGTCAAAATGAATTATTTTATTTGACTCACTAGCGTGCGTTGCTACGCCACCAACTAAAATAAACTTGAAGGAAAGACATGACACAAATATTCAACTCATTATATCATTTTATTGATATTGTTCATTTCGAAAAAATTGTGACATTGCAGCGCTTCGTTCAAATTCAATTTTTATTTAAGTACAGTGGAATCTACAATAATTCTTGATTTTCCATCTGGTGGGTAAACAAATAAATCAGATGGTTATCTGACGCGTGAGCAGGTCACATATACCTGTCCATGTGAAAACCATTCTCCAAATTAACTTTTATTAATTACCAGGATTCTCCAAATTTAATCCACACATTTGCAACGATTGTCCTTGTGCTTTGTTAATAGTTATTGCGAAGGCCAGTCGCACCGGGAACTGCATACGTTTGAATTCGAATGGCATGTCAGTCGGTATCACTAAGAAACGTGGCAACAGTCTTCATCTTTCCAGTCAAAATTGCTGCCCCGATAACATTGTTCATCGTTTTCTTGACAGAGAGTCTGGTTGCGTTGCAAAGTCATGGTGGATTTATGTTTTGAAGAAGAATGATGTGTACGTCAATCTATGAAAAATGCTCACGGCTTTGTTCTATGATTGCACGCATAATTCTGTCATACATAGATCGTTATTCCGGGACCAAATGCGGAAGATTCGTCTGAAGAAATGTTATCATCTACTCGTCAAAACATAATCGGATACTGCAATTGCAAATTTAAAATGTCACCACTTCTGCGATGAAGAATCATTTATTGAATTCTTCGCCAATAACGATCGCCACTTCATCCATAGTTCTTGCATTGAATTGTCCATCGTATTAGTCATTGGGTCTTTTATTTGCTTGAAGTACAAACTGCGTAGTCATCATGGCAGCGAAATGCACAAAACTATTCGAAAACTCTCCCAAATATAAAAATACGCATAATATCGTCTGTTAAATGTGAGCCGGACATGAGTTTCATAATTTACATAAATTCTTATGTCACCCACAACTCGAAAAATCATCATTCGTTCGCTGTTTTTTGAATATGAACCGTCACGGCAATATATGATATATTACTTCTAGTATCGTCAAAAACTGGAAGAAATTGCGTTATTAGAATACAGAATATTTTAATAAATAACAATCGCAGATATTATGCACGTAATATAATATTTATAATAATATTGAATGTAGGCAAGTCAAAATGTCCCAAAATAGTTCAGACTAGCTACTTATATTTAGTATCGCATTGATCTAATTTTGTGCGAGACCTGGGTAATTTTAGTCACATCGAAACTGCAATTGTTATCAAGCCGTTTTATTTATAAAGATTATCATTTTAAAGTTATATAAAGTTTAACAATAAAAGTGTTCAGATATTAAGAACAATAATATTACATCGATTGTTTTTCATTATTTCCTTGTTATGTATTTGGATTATTTTACTAGATTTTGTCAAAACTACACAACGTTTTAGACCGGTACAAGGAACTCTTCTAGAAGAAAGATAATTGTATTTAAGTTTTAAAACGTGACATCGAGAGCATTGATGATCTTTTACCATCACGTGTAATTTTTTCCAGTTTCAAATGTTTTTCAGAGCACGTATTCGAGGCACCTGTTATTTTGTATAATGGCCCCCTTTATTGGAGGCTTCTCGTACATCCCCTGTCTTGGGTACACAGGGACATTTTTTCTAGTCTAGCAATCAATTCGTTCCGTGCCAAAACGTCACAGCCGGTGCTCCACGGTCTGGTCCACTGCAGGGTCACAGGTGCATGAATGAGGGACTCTCCTTGAGTTTATGCAGATACTTAGCGGATCCACCGTTCATTCCAGTAACTCACGATTAGGTTACGAGCTCGATCATGGTCACATAGGTACAAAACTATGTGTGCGTTATATTTCATCGCCACGTCCCACAAAAGAAACAAAAATTTTACGAGAGAATCGCCAAAAATTGAGACTAAGCCCGAAAAAGATCTCAAATTACACTCGTCCCGCTTTATCGCTTGGCTCGTAAGAAGTGGCTTGGGTAACCGTATTGAAGCTTCGAATTACGTCTAAGGTTAATTATGATGTTTATGTGGTTTCGAATAATGTAAGTGCTGTTTACCTATTAAAGTTTCATCGGTATTATATTCGCAGGACAGAGCGGTCTACCAATTTATCTAAAATATACAGCCCGATAACACGCCGGTGACTGAAGACGTTTGTGTGGTGGCATTGTACATAATGTTTTGTTACGTTTTTAAGTATTTACATGTTATAATAATCGATGTCGTATTATTATCATATATGCCAGTCATCACATATAAAATAATAAAGCCGTAATTACTTTTTGTTACATTTAAGAGCCTTATTAGAAGTTCAGATTATTTTGTAATTTAAACTAAGGTCCGATGTAAATTATGCTCACAGTAAATAAAAATTTTCATATGTACTCTTATATAGAGTTGAATAAATTGGTAAAACTTCAACATCTGACTGTTATGTATATCAAGTAACTACATCTCGGGGCTATCGCGGACATTTAGTAAACGGCTGTCGACGAGGTTCATATCATCTCAAGGTCATAACTGGAGTTGCTGAGGGATCAATTCCCCTGTCATCCGGCAGCACAGAACAAACTGGCTGAGGCAGTGAGACTAGGTGCTCTTTACATTAAAATTCGGCTTGATCAAGGCACATGAGAGTTTACCGGTTAACGAGCAGGCCAACGAACTGGCAAAAGTGGCTGTCACCCTGAAGATAAAGACTTCACTAGCCTATGAAGAAGTGTCCCTTTCGCTTGATAAGTATCTGTTTTTGTAAGGGACGTCGGAGGTTTGGCGGAAACGTTACTTTGAAGGCGAAACCGCCAAAGTCAGGAGGGAGTTTCTGCCCAGTACCCGGACATGACACAGAAGGCGATGCGCGGGAGCCCATTTATGCCAATACAAGTCCTGGTCCTTGGTACCTGTTTTGTTTCGAGCTGACTGCTCGGCCTGTTTTTGCGACCAGGAAGTGGAGGAGAGATCATTATACCCGTTGCAAGCTTGTCCGAATTATGGGCGATGCAGGTGCGACTTGGAGTTAGAAATGGGGAGGGAATCATCGCTGATTCTGGTTCGCTGAGTCCTCACAATCCATAAAGGACAATATAGTGAGAAATGCAGTAGCCAGGAACGGCAGTACGTCTTCTCCTGGCGGAACGACAGCAACGGATATGGCCTCACTATGTGGTGCCGCCAATTAGTAAATAAGGTATTGATAATAAAATATTATAAGTTAAGAATAGCCACATTTCTTTAAATTATAGTGAATAGTAATTAACTTTACCAGTACATTTAATACCGTGCAAATTATTATAGGTGTCACGTATGTATAATAATATAAGACCTAATGTAATTATTAAGGTATATTAAAAAAAAAAGAGATAAGTATAGTAATATAGGCAGGCACGGGGTGACGGACATGATGATCGTAATAATAGTTAAGCAATAGAATTTATGTAATATTATAATAATATTACTTTTATGAAAATATTTTCCCGTATTGAAGAGAAATAGTGGAGTACATGGGTGCAGCGCTCGATGACGTAAGTCCAACTTCGGGAAAGAGATCACTCTTCGAACTCGACTCGGATTGGCTGTGTTCGCGAAGTTACGAAACGTTTTCTAGCCCAAAATACCGTATACCTGATTACGGTATTTGACCAGTGTGTGTTGCCGGTGATAACTTACATATTTGAGAGGTGGTCGTGGTCTTACGGTGAGCCTTAAAAGAAGGCTCAAAGAGGTATGAAGAGACTTATGCTGAGAGTTTCGCTGCGAGATCGAATCAGAAATATGGAGGTCGGCAGAAGAACCAAAGTTACCGACGTAGCTCGAATAATTACTCGTTTGAAGTGACAATGGGTGGGGTACATAACTCATGTAATTGATGGTTGTTGTGGACCGAAAGGTTCTAGAAGTGCGATCGCGACGCCTCCCACGCCCCCCCAATAGATATCCCGCCGATATAGTTAAGGTCACGGGTAGTCAATGGATGCAGGCAGTGTAAAACCGGTCATCGTTATCTTTTGGGTGAGGTCTAAGCCTTACAGGTGGGAGGTCTAAGCCTTACAGGTGGGAGTCTGTCGGGTGAAAAGATGAAGAGAAATAGAGATAGAATTAAGTACAATTGTAAATGAATTGCTTTGGAAAAAAATAATAAGGTCTCTATGGCTTGAAAGCAGAGGTTTTATGTTATTAAGATGAAGAAAAGCGAGATATCTAAATTTCTTTGCATCGATTTGTTTATATCATCCTTATCTCTTACATCATTGCTTTGTAATATAGTACAAATTGATATTCATAAAAGAAAAATATCAACATCTCTTTACATTTTATTTGAAATAAAAGGTTACAAATAAACATATATTAGAATTCGTTCACCTTTACTTTAGAATAAAAATAAACAAAATAAAAAAGAAAAAAAAATAAATGCATGAATAATAGGTAGGGGAAAATCTTAAATGTTCCACTTATATTTTTTTATACTTAAAAGTGTTTTACATAAGTTCTGGATATTTAGATTTTTTCAATGTTATGTTCATTTTTCATTCAATTCATTCAGGGATATAAGTTTACGATTTCTTGCAAAAATAGAAATAGATAAATTTTAGAGCCTATTTTTATCCACTATATCTCTTCATTATGTTTATTTATTTTTTGTGATAATTAAATTAAATGCATTATTTTACTATGGTGGCTTCGCACTGTCGTAACAGGCCAGTACAAAATAATAAGTTTTACAATAATTAGCTAATTTTAATATTAACAATCAAAGGGACGTTTAAAAGAAATAAGTGATTATTGTTGCGTTGCGCAGAGAAAGCTCTGGGCGGGCGGGCCGGCGGGGGGCGGGCGGCAAGCGGGCGCAAATAGCGGCAGCGCAAAGCGGCGAGCACTCGCGAGTCGTTGCCAGTCTTCGACCGTGCTCTGCTGCTGGGCATCGTGTGTGTTTCACTGCTAGTTCCGTTCCTCATTTGCCAAGCATCGCCCGCTTGTTTAAGTGCCCCGCGAAACGTTTGAATGTCGCGAACGTTCTAGTGCTTTGTATGGTCAAGACCTGAAGATAACTCTGGCAGGCAATCGCTTGAAATAAGTACGTGATTCTTCATTGAAGACCTGTTCAATTCCTCACATCCACATCCACAAGGTCAAACGGGGAGGTAAATTTAATTGAGCTTCATTCATAATATAGTTGTTATTAATGAATAGCTATTTACTCATACGTGACCATGTAAATAAAAAGCCATATTTGTGTACCATTTCATTTTATTATAGCACTTACGCTTAATAGCAAATGATCTACATTACATTTTAATTACTTATTATTTGTACAATTACAGTGAATTTGCATCGATTTGTGTAAGTACAAGGTACTTGATGACCCATTTTCGCAACCACGGCACGAAACCTCGACGTTTGGCAATAGAGGAGAATGTGCGACAAATTGGGCTGTAACATCATATATAGGATGTTTAAATATTTAATGATAGTGCTAACATTAGTATTAGCTTTCGAACTTCATCACAAATGCTAAATATTGCGAGTAATCATTTTTCAATCCATCTGTTTCAGCTACAACGACCTTTTCAATGTGATCTCTGTTATTATCTTTAAACTTCTTTGTAGGAAACCCTGTTGATAGGAAATAATCAACTGAAAAATTATCAAATTACAACGCAATTTTTATGCAATGATATTGTCACAGCATTATGCTTTTCGAGCAACAATTCAAATTTAAATTTCAATATAATGACATCGTATATCTGATCTTAACAAAAAAGAGAGCGTTGTTGTAACGTTCAATGACATGTACGTTCAATGTGAATTGAAGAGATTTTTAGATTTGCTTTTTATTACAGAGTATGAAATAAAATTCTTTAACACTGATGTATTCGATTAACTAGAGTTTTCTAATATTTATTACATTTCAATGCTATTTCTTTCAAAAATATCGAACTGTTATGGCCTTGATTGCCAATTACTTCATTATCACCATGTCAGTTGATAGACGTCCACTGCAAGACATAGCCCTTGTTCAAAGATTGCAACAATGATCCATCTTGCGCTACTCGCATACAGCGATCTTGACTATGTCGTTAGTGCACCTAGAGTGAGGCCTACCTACACCATGTCTACTGGCTCGTGGTCACCACTCGAGAAACGTTCGGTTCTTACGGTCCTTGGTCAATGGTCATTACTCCGTAAATGGGGTGCCGCTTGAGGAGTTTGTTAAGACAAAAACAAGAGGAGAAAAAAAGGCTGTGTCCTTACCTATTAAAAAATACTTATAACGCGCAATTTGAATTTCATCAAGTACTTAATGTAAAAAAATCACTAATTCAGCACTTGCAATACAAGACTCTCGGAAGGAGCGAGAGAGAGACGGAGAGAGTACTGTAATAAATTATGCAAGTCTACAGCGCTTTGGTGGAAGTACTGTATACAGATTTTTATCCCTAGGACGTGCTGAGCTATCTTCTTTGTATTTTTTTTTAAATTTAGTTATATAAGTCACACAAAGTGATAGAGCAATAATATATTATTCGCATGCCCTCGTTCAAAATTTAACCCGTGGCTGTATGTCTGATATTACTAAATGTAAAATTTTACTCTAAATATGCAAACCATTTACATATATATTAAATAAGTAAGTAAGTAGTTAAATGATGAAAATTTGTTATAAAAATTGAGAAGATGAGGAAAACGACACTTTACTATTACCGATATTTTTATGTGAATTTATTTTAAAAGAGGGAATGATGTCAGGCATGATGTAACATTCCTGATGCTTTATGAAAGAAATACACATGGTATAAATATCATCTTATCCATTTAAAAAAAATACAATAAATTTGAAATATACCAACATAAGACATGTTCTAATGCGATTTTTATAGTTCTGCCCACATGGTCATGGAATATAAGTATGAACCACGAGTATAGGACTTTTATACATGAGGATTTCGATAGTACGACGATAATCTTATAATTTATAAAGAAAAAGATAGAATTCCAAATATCAGTCACAGAGTTAAGTAAAGTGAGCAACGTTAAATCATTGTAAATAGAAAAAGTATCAACGCAGATAGGTAATTATGATAATTACACTTTGTAAAGCATATTAGATTTTTAAATATTACACAATTACATAATAAAAATGTCACGACGTAGACCACGTGTTAAGAGGAGAATAAACTATATTAAACAATAGAAATATTCTGTTTTAAAATAATTATAAGTAAAAAAAGGATAAATTAAAACTTTATTTTTTATTTATTCGTTAACATTTTATGACCATTTTATTTGAATTCGTTAATATTTAGTTAGAGCGATATGTTACACCGAACGCTTGTTAATGCAAGCCAAATGAGTCGTTGATCTCCCATATTGTTCTTCAAATAGCTATTTAGCTTAATTATCACAGAAAACAGCTTTACGGAGGAAGGGGGGGATTTCCGACCTCTATACTGTGGTCGCATAATCCGAGCCTCAACCGTAAGCTCGCAGTCAATCTACGTGCCATGGAGAGGGTCGGGAATTCTGTTAGAGATGAAATCAGAGATAAGGAGATCTGTAGGCGAACGAAAGTTACAGATCAGTTAGCGATAGGAACACTCGTAGCTTAATTTAAAACCGGTGATAGGGGAGCTTAATCTGATTCTAGTTGCTATCAAATCATTCTCTTATGTTCGTTTATTGCTCCTTTATTCAGGTTTATTGGTTATAGTGTAAAAACTTTAAACGAGTGAATGTATAGCTCATTTACCGTCAATAAATGTTTGATACACTCTATCCAAAAATCTATATCTATAACCAACCATGTATTGTATTATTACTTAAAACGTATTACACAGGCTATCTGGTCATATTGCTGGGCTAAAAATTACTTTTATCATCATTTCATTTAATTTTTATGCCTTTTGTTGTTATCTATAGTATAGTTATTTAAAATATCTTTGTAATAAAATTATAAAAGTAATTACACATTAAGTTAATCTAATTATAAAATTAAAAGTAGATTTCAATAAGTATTATCCCAAAGGTAAAAAATTGATTAGAATCATCCACAATCAGTTCCGTTTTGTAAGGCACTAGTGGACAACATACACTTATTTTAATCAATTTAATAGGTTATATTTAATAGCTTGTAATTCTTAATAATTATATTTATAGGTTATTTAAAATAGTCAATCATATTTTTAAATACAAGAGACAAAAAATCTATGCAATTATAATGAGACGCGGCTTATCCCTTTTTCTTTTCGAGCCTGCAGTAGTCATACGGCGGCTTTGCCCATTAGCCATGAGCTGCGCGCGCCCGATCGACCAACAAACACAGTTAAGCAAATAACACGTTTCCGTTTCGACTTCATCGACTGTCACTCCCCTATGTTTGTCTATTTACTGTGGAATTACGAATAACAATGCTTCTTGAGGCAGGTTGAACCTGAAAATTAATTGTTTCATTGTTTATTATCTACCTTGGAAATAATTAATAACATTCTAACAATCTGTAATGCATGTACGTGTGTACTATTTATTAAAATAGAATGTGCAGGCGTTAATTTTTAAATTATTAACTTATTGTTGTAATCACTGAGTACTTATGCTAATGATTAGTAATGATTAGTAAAAGGTTATATTAAAAAATGGTTATGTAACGAGACACGGAACAATTACAGGCAGGCTCTCTGGTACATATACTCACATTTATACCTACTTAGTAGTACTGTACACACTCACACGTGTACAGTCCGGTACCTTCGTGCGATCATCAGCCTGTGACTGTAATAAGGAACCAGTCAATTTTGATACATTTTTTGCAGACCCTTCAACTCCGCGAACTGAATTCTGATGAAGCTGTAAAAGCTCCTCGAGCTAGCAGCAACTACATCTTCAGAAACAATACAAACATCTAAATGATACTTTTATTTTTAAAAATTATTTGCTTAAATCTTTTATTAGTTTTCGGGTGGCTTCATAATTCTACCAGCACAGGCGGGAATATGTATACTTGTATGGTCACACGGTGCAAGGATTTGGATTATGCTAAAGTCATCAAAAATTTCTAACAATTATAGGATAATTTGTTCAGGGTGATCAAAGATTTTTCACTTAGAGACGAACCTGTGGGGATTGTAAATTACGTTTAAAACTTTTTAAAACAGTTTTAAAACAATTTATACATGATTTTGTTCATTTACTTATAGTAACAATTTACATCCTATGTTGATTGTATATATAAATATATATAGTGATTATATTTAAAAACAAATTGCGATTGAGAAATTCAATAAGCTGAAAATGTATTTTCGATTCAAAAAATAAATCCTGTGAGTAGTTTTATTTGGGACTTCATAAATATAATGAATAATATCTATACGAGTCATGAATTTTTATGTTTAATCCCCTTGATTAAGTACAAAATCTTGGCTAGCGGCCAGACCAATCAAAAAATAATAATTGAAACAGAGACATTTATTCAATTTTATGCCAAATGAAGACATACGTAGCAAAACTTATAGATATATTAATTGTTATTGTAGCAAGAAAATAAGACAAAAGTATTTTAATTTTGATCATTTTTACAAATACTACTAACTAAGTAAGAAAAGAACCAATATATATAATATTGGTCCTTTTCTTACTTAGGATGGACTTCCGCGAGGTAACGCCTGATTCCATTAAATACTACTAACTGTTACTAATATATTTAAAAGAGCGAAATCATCATTTCTTTAAGTTATTACTTTTTGAGAGATAAACAAAGCCTACAACTATAAAGGGATATATGTACGGATGTAAACTATGTAGTCTGTACTAGCGTTTGTACTAACCTGAGCTAAGATTAGTTTCAGCACTATAAGTACTCTGAACACCAAGAAATTGTCATAATAGGAATCGTAACACGGTAAAGCACATATTTTTCCATGTTACACAAATGCACCTTATTATTAAAACTAGAAATAAAACCAACATATGTACATTACCAAATTTTATTTTTGATAATTATTGTCCCTTTCACAGATATGCTTTTATAAGTGACGAGATAGTTATTAAAGTTATTATGTATAATTATTCTAGAATCGTATTGTATTTTTTACACTTTATAATGTTCTTACTGTTGAACATAAGTTTCTTTTTTTGGACGAATGTGTGATTGTGTACGAGCATCACATTATCCAATAAAAATTGTCTATGGAAAACAAGGTTTTGCAAAAAAAAAAGATTTCCAAGGGATTGGATGCATTGTTATGCTTTCTTTCACAAAGCAAGCAGCCTGATGACCCACTTAAAGTTAAGAGGTCCTCGTCGCTTAGAACAAGCGACACAAAGCCAGTTGATTGTCCACTCTTTGGCGCTACAAATCGTGCGCCAACTAAAACTGTATGGTTGATTAACGACTTGAAATAAAAGTAATGTAAGATTTGTTCTTGTTTTAGTGTGCTATATTGTTAAGAAAGTTAAACACTATTAATAATACATATACATACATATAAATGCATATATATATATATATATCTTTTGATATTCCAGAAATATGTTAACGTTAGAAAAATGTTTTGCTATATATTATAAGCAAATAAGAAATATTTGCTTTTCTTAGAAGCTATAATTTGAAATCTGCGTTCCATAAAAAACAAATCACATCAAAAATGTAAGAGAGTTAAGATACTAAAAAAAATATCTGGATCCTTGGTAATTATTAGTTTATTACTGCCAACCTATCTAAGACACTGCTAGTTAGAAGTAGAAGAAGATTCTACGATGGCGAAGTAATTTCAGGTTGAAATAAAAAAGATATTCACTCGTATTAAAAATGTAATACACGTCTGGCTGGCATCATGCAACTTACAAAAGCGCTACGTACCTTTTCCATATTGATCCGATGTTTCACGAACTGCCATACCGTCTTTATCTATTATTGATTACTTTCATTAGGCGGTTCTTTGAACTTTAAATTTTTAACTAAAACTGCATCATAACGTCCTTTAGCGAAAAGGTAAAATTTGTAAATAAGTGAAATGTATATTGTTTAATTTTAGTCAACAAATAGAGGTAGTTTCCAGAATGCATGCTTTTTAAATTAGTCATTTATATTTTGCGTAAAGTGATATTTTAGTCGCTTTTACCCACACTTGGCCACTTTCCAATTGTCGCAACCCTTTTGTTCTCAGTCGGATCTTTGGCACAAATATTAATCTAATCCAATGATTCTACGGAAAGTAATGAGTATGAAGTGCTCTCTGGTCACTTAGTAGTACAATATATCTGTTTATGTTATATTGATCTACATATATAACATACATCACAAAATGATGAAGAAGCTTAGGCTTACGACGTTAAGGCTTTAGTTACATTCGTTAAATTATTAATAGCAGATAGTTAATGATGAATTTGAATGTGTAGGAGGCGTTATTTGGAACGGATATTGATCGTTCGTCGACGGGAATAAAGGGCGGGTATGTTCTGTTTGCATTGGTCACGAGGGCACACGCGTTCATATACGACTATACGCCGTTTAAGGGGTCCGTTGTCGGAATCCCTTTCTTTACTGTGAGTTTAGGTAACATTATCATTTTAAAGTTTATCCATTCTTAATTTGTATTGCATAATATTTATTGTATAAAAGTTTTTAAATTTGAGTTATTACGTATATTAAAATTGATAAAGTGAGTGTATATATTAAAGTATATCAATTTGATGTTTTTAACTTGTAAAAGAAAATTGAATGCGTTGCAAAAATGCCTAAAAAGACTACTATTTTAAATAACAATAAAATTTTGATAATATATAATTTCATAGAAAAAAATTAAGTTAAGATACATAGAGTAGTGAAACTCTGCCATAGACATTTATTTTATATTATTATATTATATATTACGTTGTATGAGGTTTTGAAATAAACTCAGCATTAATTACATATATAAAAAATTATAATTCTACATTGAATTTTTTATATATAGCTATTTGTAATTAAAAGGATATTATTATTAAGGTAATTTTTTAAAGTTTTTTTTCTTTACACAGTCGTCTGTATAAACCGTTAGAGTTGTTTATTAGCTTACGTCAAGATTATGTTCTTAATACAACAAATTTCACAAATAATACTTAAATATTCTGTATAGACCTTACTAATTTATAACGTTTATTAAAGGTATAGATGCAGAACACTTACAGTTTCAACAATTTAAGAGAAAGTATTTATAGTAAGAAGAAAAATACAATTCCTCTAAAAATTCTTTCTAAAATAATCACATCAAACAATCATACGTATAAAATTACGTTTCAATGTTTGTTGTAACGTTAAACGAATAATAATAAACAATTTTATTTTAAAGTCTTCATACAAGTTATTTTGTTGCGCTTTGTTCTTTTGCTAGTGTTATTGTATAATATTTGGGATTATTTTCAATAAGATGCATACCTAGCATGTATCCGAATGTATTAAATAAAGAATTACTAATATATTTCTACTATGAGAATGAAGAGGATTATCGAAAAGTAGAATACAATAATTTTTAAAAAATAATTCGTAAAAGTTCCGTACATTTGAAAATCTGTTATTATTACTTTATTATATTATTGCATATTAAGATATATGACGCGAGCCAAATTTGAATATAGCTCCATTATTATATTAATCAAAATGTAACAAAATCTGCTAGATACTTGTCCTGATAAACTGTTCAACTTAAATGAATGTGAAATAAAAGAGCCAACAAACTGCCCCCAATACATCACTATATTGCGACTTGTATAAGAAAATATAAATGATAAATTGGCAAATTTAAAACTTTGGCTTCACTTTACCTAGATATTTGTAAAATGCAATGAGGTTTTCGATGGAGATTTCTAGAGCCAAGTCTTTTATGCAATGACGGCTGACTTAGAGTTATAGAACTTTTATTGATTTTGGCAGTTATTTAGCGGTGTCATGCGGAGGTTTAAGCAAATACGGTTTTACGATTTATACATGTATATTATTACCTGCTGTTATTATTAACTGAATTATAAAACAGAAAGTTTAAATGAAGTTGGCGGTCAACAATATTGTTTCTAGCTAAAGAACTCCATCACCAAATAAACCATTAGCTATGTAAAATTTAACAATATTGATACTGGTAATAGTTTTTATAAAAAAAGAAACTTTATGTAATAAATTTATAAAAGGTAGTTTTATTTTTTCTTTAATAGCAACACTACTCGACCCGTCACTCTTTTGTGATAACTTCCAGTAAAAGGATTGAGAGTGGTGGGGTTGAAACAGCGTTTTAAATATTGAGTCAAGAGCTTGGTCACTCATTCAATATCCATCGAAGTGATAAGTTGTCTAGTGGAAACTATGCTAGTTGGCCTGTAGGATTATTAAAAGTGGAATAAAAGTATTTACTGTGCTGTGCGTTGGAGTTTATCTGATACTTAATTAATAAGTACCATTAATTAACATAGAAAACAAATTATGCGTGCAAGCATTTAAAGCAGTTTTTGTTTCAATTGCAGTATTTATAATATTTTTATTGAAAAGAAGTAATCAATTTTTGACAAAATGTTAGAAATATTTGAATTATAGTTATTATTGTTATAAAACATTCAAAGAAAAATAAATCAAAACATTTATTTGTCATTTCTAAGTTTTGATACGAAAATGGACGTATCTTTATTCAATATATTCGGATAGGTTACACTGAACCTTATTTTCTACAAAGTTATTTTACATTTTTATAACTCAAAAGTGAGTAAGCATTCCTGTTCAAGTTTCAATACGTTTCAATTTGCTTTGCCTTTTTAATAATTGTACCTCATGACTTATTAACGACGGACCAAGTTTTATTAAGTTTTATTGAGACCGTTTCTCTACGTGTTTGTTAAAAATTAAAAGCCAATCAAATAATTCTGAATGGTGCTGGATAAAGTAATAGTCTTGAACTGTTTATAAGCCCATCCAGAAAATTAATAATATTTCTCATAATATAATCATATTCAAAACATATATGAAGCTAAAGGAATCGATCTTTTATTAGTAGTTTTTGAAACTTCACTCATAACTATTCTCATTACGTATATACATTCCCTAAAGCCCGCAGAATATTTAAATGTCAATGAGACAAGTGTAGACCCAGGCCAAATAAAAATTGAGATGTTTGCAATCTCTGAAGCAAGTTTGCTAAATCTTGTTTATGATATAACTAGATGCCGTTTCAAAGGTTTTTAAGCGTTGTATAACTAGAATGTCTTTCTTTGGTTCAACTGTCTTTGAAAATGCCACATGCTTTCTAAAGGTAAACGTCGGACAAGCTTGAAGAAATTTACTTACCATAAATAAAATTAAAATTATTTATATCTAATTATTATTAATCTGTAAAGATTTTCAAACTTTATTGTTTTTCCTTTGACAATTAATGAGAATGAGTAATACACGTATAATACAAATAGCGTATTAAACGGAATGCTGAATAACTCCCGCAACATATTGTACAACTTCCGATGACAGAGTATTTGTACTCAGTTCTATATGAATAGAACCGAGAACAAATACTTAAGGTGGATTCCAAAAAGTTGTTTCTTTGTTCGTTCGAGAAAATAATTATTTGATATGGTTCTGTTGGAATATTTTATAAAAATAAATTAAGTGTGCAAATTAAAAATACTATCATTCTTTTTATATTATAGTTATTTTACCTGTCCCCAAAGACTTTACAGACAGAAGATATTTGCCTGTCGCTTTCAATGTAATATATTTAAGGTCATTACTTTAATGATTGATTAAATTTGAAGCAAATTGAATAGTTTCAATAAATACTGATCAAATACTGATAAATTTGCAACGCGTGAACTGTCTAACACGCGAAGTTTAAAGCGAACTGAGAAATGCACAGTTTTAATATTCATTATTGCATAATAGAATATTAATATTTCAAGTTCAAGCTTGATTTTCTAAATTTTGTTCACAACGAAGCGCTTATGGTGAGTATTCTGAAACTTATATAAAGAGGAATACTAGTAAAGTCGTTTATAATTTATGGCGCGACCAAGAGAATCAAGGTTTCGGTTTTACATATATAAGATGATAAAGATAAGTAGGCGCAAAATTTGTTTTAAGTCAATTAAAAAGCAATACCAATTTGAACTTTATTAGACTATAATAAACTTTACGAGTTACGATTAGGTAGGTAGAGTTCGGTGAAAACCTATTAAATGTTGCATTTCGAATTAAAGTGTTTCCACTATAAAACGGATTGCCAATAATTTAGCATACCTGCCCTTGGATACGTGTTGTAAATTATAGATCGAAATGATTTGTTTAATTTGTTGAGAAATATTCGCCATTGAGGTATTACGAAGAAAAAAAGTTGTTCGCATTGGACATGGAACATTATAAGGTGAAGAGTCTTCCAATATTAAATACGTGAAAAGTTTGTTGGAAATTAACTAGATTTCGGTGGATTTATAAAATAGTATAGCCTTGTTCAACATTAGTACTGATTTTACTATTTTCGTACAGTCAACATTGTTCGGGAGTTTAAGAAATGCAATTAAGTTTGAAAACTGGTTGATTATAAATTATGAGGAAGTTGAATAACTACGAACATTATTTTATGTCGTACATAGTAATTATTTTTATTTTGTTCAGAAGTCTGAAGGTTTTTTTATTCTCCACTCCTTGTACCTTGGATCGTTATCTTCAATTTTAAGGGTAGTGATCGCCTCTTACTAAATTCCTGCATATGACGTCATTTTATCGATCGACACTTTTTGACACCTGTTTGGCGTCGGTACAGTGTTGAAAACAGTGGTGTCAAGTGTGGTGCGGATCTGACTGGACCACGATTTTCATCCTTTTCTATTGAAGTTGACGCTGTTAGCCATGTGCGCTATTAGAGTTTCGTCGAAATGGGTTCGCAGAAATAGAGTGGCCCATCAACTAAAAGCCACCCTATAAGGCTTCGTTTATGTGCCATTTTTTGTATCAAGTACTTAATTATTGTTATAAGACTTTTGTGTACGGAATGAATAAAAGATTACTATAATGAAACCAATTATTTGCTAATTAAATTTACTGATGCCAATGTTACCAATGTTATGGATAATTATCACAATTATGCTTTAGGCTTATAGACTGATTATGAGCAATTACCTTTACGAGTTTTGATATATAAATACATTATAAAATTGCCATAACAGCTTCTTTAATAATTAATACACAATTAAACTTTTTATGTGAATACCAGAATTGTCATGGCTGAAATATGGTAGTGTCGTGAGCGTAATAAGAGTAGTTTTGTTAAGAGAAAAAGATTTTATTAATCGATTCTTTTAGTTTATAATTCAATTATAAATTTATAATAAAAAAGGCGGTAGATGCGGCGTACGTGGTCCCCTACTAGGCGGAGGGACAATTTGATCAAGGTCGCTGGAAGTGGCTGGATTCGAGCAGCGCAATACCGGCCATTGAGGCGATCTTTCAGGGAAGCCTATAACTTACAGTGCGAGTTTATTGTCTGACATGTTTGAATGAATTAAAAAATAGATATCGTGTGATCAAACCAATCAACGGTACATATCCACCGCAAGGTGAGGAAGCTTTAATAAAGATCCGATTTCTGTAATTCAATACTATGCAATGAAGAAGAAGAGATATTAATTGTATAACCAAGTTGTTTCAAAATTTCTAACAAACAAAATTGCAGGCGAAAACTAGTCTAAAATAATCATGGTTGTGAAAATTTCGAACGTTCTGGGATCCCGGTCGGTACAGGCGCGTGGCGAGCCAATCTCATTAGCATTCCACATAAAGATGGGCTGCCAACTCGACCTGTTTACAAAACGACGCTTATTACCAAGGTTAAATTTTTAATCGCGCTCGTTGGAGCCACGGAAGTGCACAGCAAGACCCCATTTTTTATTTCCTTTTGTAAAAAAGCATTCACATTAGCAAGAATTCCTTATAGAACGAATCTAGGCCACAACTATCCAATTTTGTGTTTTAGGTATATAAAACATACGGACAAGAAAACAGTGAAACATATTAGTTCTACTATTATTCACAAATCATTAATAAAATAAAATTTTAGTTACTACATTGTTTTGTTTTTATCATATTTAGGTTATAAGGGTTTTATCGTGATAACAATTTTACGAATGTTGAGTGTTTTTTTAATAAGTTTATGTGTGTGTGTTACTGGATACACTTAAAATAAATAAATCGACAGCACAGAAATTTATCACTTTCAAGATATAATTTAAAAATACATTTATTCGCCGGTCACTATGTTGACATGTGATTTTTGTAGTTATGTTTCTGAAGCAATATACGATTACCATATTAACTGGACATTTTTTTTTATAAAACATCGTGTTTTTTAAGTCCATTGATATTAACAGCTTCACTGCGTCTTCTCTTTAAAAGTTTCTAATGGAACTTGATTCCCTCACACCGCACAGATGATAACCACGGAGGAGATTTTATCGTGTAGGAAATAGACAACACTTTCCTCCCCCAAAGACAGCGTATTTTGACGTCTATGATTTCTCTTTACAGTAACTCAGCTCAGGCGCTTTCTTAAGAACTTGAACTTGGGTTTTTACGTTATTTACTTCTTCGGATTTAGTAGCAACCTAGGAAGCAACTGCAGGTCACTTTAGATCACTCTGTGGAATAATTCGACACAAGGGCCCTGAGAAGGGATCTCGACTTGTACGGGAAACCCAAAACTCGTTAGCATTTTGATTCGAGGGAGGAATAAACCTTGAACAATTTTTATATAAGTTGTTATGTATCGAAACATAACACATAGAGTAAAAGAATATAAAATAACTTTGAATTTTATATAATATGGCTGGTGCGTTTATTTTTATATTTTTAAAATAAATCGTAAATATAATAATAATGTTACCAAATCGATTAGTACGCGCTTAGCTAGTTACACTTCGACATTCTCTCATTACAATATACTAAATAGCATTAAGATCAGCTTATCGCCTTATCTATGAATGACGCAGATGCGATGTATTTGAAATTAACCCAAGTATGCAGTTAGTGAGTTTCGATAAGAGAGCTGAATTGTT
Source organism: Battus philenor (assembly GCF_028537555.1). Taxonomy (NCBI): domain Eukaryota; kingdom Metazoa; phylum Arthropoda; class Insecta; order Lepidoptera; family Papilionidae; genus Battus; species Battus philenor. The sequence goes on along the minus strand of NW_027181678.1, from coordinate 8,854,686 downwards.
CGCATAAAGCTTATAGCAGCGGGCTGGCGTTGTTATCGGCTCGTTATGTTTGTAATGCGGAAATCGCGTCCTAGAGATAATAAAATAAATATACATTTATTTATAATGTATTGTCTGTATAATAATTTATTTCTATCCCTAAGTTCTGAAAAAAATGTATGACCAACTATCTAAGGCGCCGATTAATAAAAGACTTCCGAAAATCCGCAGGGCTACCACTGCCAGTTAACACGGTTGTAAATGTTGTTTTTTAATATTGTTTTCGTGGCACTTACTTTATGCATTAATATTTTTAATGTACTTAACCTCAGTTCAGTATAAAAGAATGATAAATAGTATGGTGAAATTTGAATCGTTTTCATATCCATTTTCCAGCATTTTATAAAATAAAAAATGTAAAGCAAATTGTTTAACTGTGAGAGTACAAATAACTTTTAAAGTAATTTTATAACGACTTTTTGAAGCGTTTAGCCAGCTGTTGCATTTCTCAGAGCGCCAAATCAATACGAACAGTCTGCGGTCAAAATACAGTTTTATTTATGTTATCCATTCACTTTATGCCGTTATTGTTATCCCATTAATTTGAATAGAAAAATAATGTAATCGTTTTTATTACAAATTCACTACATAATTATTTTAACATTGTTCATAAGAGAATTATTTGTAAGACGTAAAGTTGAATCTTAACTCTTAACCGGATAGTGGATACATTGAATCCACTATAAATCCAATAACTTTAAATTCCACGTACACTATAAATGTTTTCATATGTTGAACAATATCTTAACAAAACGCCGTATACGCATATAAATGAAGACTGAATTCATTTAAATTTTTATTTACAACCAGTTAGACTGTAAGCAAGTAATATCAAAATTAAATTGATACATAAACCAGATATTTTACTTGTAACATGCCTAAACTATAAGACAATTTCTAAAATTACTTATATAATATTATCATTGAATTACAATTGTGAGAGTTATTTGATTTTCGGAGCTAGTAGCAATAAATAATTTTACCAATCTATGAAAATGTAAATATAAATTAATCACAAACCAATTTTCGCAGCAATGCTTATTGCAGTGGTATAAATATAAGGAACACTATTTTAAAAACGACACGGAACAGCGGATTTGAGTGCGTTATCTTCTAAAAAATTCTTCTTGTGCCTTTCATACCTTTTTCGTAACAAACTTGGAAAGAGTCAATTTACATAAAATATACATGGAAACATTTACAAAGGAAAAAGTAGTTTCTTTAGTACAAAGTCGTTCGTGTATAGAGTAGAGCGGGCGGCACGTACAGACTTTCCATCCCAAGGATGTATTATTCGTTCCTCTCATGCACACACTCGTTGCTTTTTTAAGCGAAAGCCCTGACCTATTTCGAGAGGGTTAGGAGCCTGGAGATATTTACTTAAGGGACTAGAGAGGATGACTTTACATTTTAAAACATTTATTTATTCTTATATTCCTATTACTCTCCACTTAAGATATCGAATAATCACCTTGTTTACTTCATAAGAAGTTTGCTTGAAGAGTAGTAAACTTAGAAAGATGTTGAAGCTTACAAAGGGTTAATGCATAGCTCATTTATAGGCCAAAAGTTTTAAAGATTAGATGAAACTATTGATTTTTGGTTAGAATGTACCATAACTTATTTGAAAGTAAATGTGGTATACATTCACCCGTTTAAAGTTTTTGTATGTTAAACGAATCATGCTGTATACAGGTGCTGTAAACATACAAAGTAAGTGGACAATTTGATAGCAACTAGAATCAGATTGAGAAAAAAAACAAACTTTTTGACAGCGTAATCCGTGACTTTTGTTTTTTTATGTATTTTCCTATAACACGAAGGCTCACATCGCTTTCACGATTGGGTCTTTAGCGAGAGGTGAATTGTATGCGATTATAAGTACCGGGAACAAATCGTCTACGTTGGTAAATCCAATTTCGGGAATTGTTCGTTTGAAGTGGCAGTAGGAAGAGCACATCGTTCGTGCAACCAATGGCCGTTTGGGCTTAAAAATTCTAGAGTTGCGACCACGAGCCGGTAGACGCTGCTTGGGTCGTCAGTCGCGGGAAGACATTAGATAGACCATCATTGCGTCATCGCGGCGAGCGGAAGAGACCTATGCCTTGCAGTGGGCGTCTATTGACTGAAAATAATAAGAGTTAAAAAATCTACAAACATCCAATACAAACGTAGATTAGGGGCAAATAAACTAAAATTAAATTATCTCAACTAGCATTAATTCCGTTACTCTTTATTTATGAACTTTTAAATATAAAGTTTTTTATATCTTTTTTAAGTCATTTGTGTAGAATACTAGCGCAGGCTATAAATTAAACATTATGCCACTATGAAACGATTTTTACTCATCTTTACTTACTTTATTTAAAAACCAATGTTGGTATATTGAATATAAAAGTTACAATATTTCCAAATATAATCATGAAAGTAAGATGACATACGGAGCCGTGTCTGAAATATTGTGTACTCATAGATATCTCTAGAGCACTTTACTTGATTTCCATCAATGTTGCCTCGACTTTTTAAGAAACGAAATGTATTGACATACGAGTGCTCTGCGATCTTGGGTGTCGTAGTCGATCAAAAGCTGTTTGACGCTTACCAATATTTGAATGAGTTTTTCCTTAAAAAGAAAATCTGCAATCAAAGTTTTTAAAATATATTTAATTGTAATTTATATTCGATATTAATCTATACCGTTTCATTTTGTAATTAATTTTAATAAGCCATGGAATGAAGTATTTTAAATTTATTTAAGCTAAATAAATTAAAACATTTCATTATTAAAATATTAATATTGGCCTAAACCAAATAAAACACAGTTAAAATGATTCACAAAGAATAAGTTACAACAACGAAATGAGGTTGCAAATGTAAGCAATAATGCTTATAAGTAGATTGAATAGATAAACAGCAAAATGAGTAAAGTTCCACTCCGAGAAATTTCGTTGGATGTGCTTTTTTTACTCAAAGTTCATTCAACACCGCGTCCTCCTTTTTTACAACTTTATTTAAAAAGCCCATTACTCCATATTATTTCTAAATCGTTAGAGAAAGGGTTTCTTACGTTAACACAAGTCCGTAGTTAAAATAGTCTTTACAATTTTTTCGCACTTAACACTACGTAAATCCGTAATAGTTTATGCGATGAATGTGAAATAATTGCACTGTAAGTTAACTTATTCGTGAAGGCATAAATACTTTCAAGGAAAACATAATCTTGTATGCATTTTAAACTCTTTTTTATGTCTGACATCACTATCACTTTCATCATTATTTCAGCCGCATAACGTACACTGCTGGACATGGACTCCCATAGGTTTTCTATAGGACCGGCTGGATGGGGCATACGTCTAGCGTATTTCCACGACCTTATCAAGGTAGTTCGTCAACTTTTCTAGTGGACGTCCTACTTTATGCTTACCTTGTGATCTCCACTCCAGAATCTTAAGGCTTTAGCTGCCATCTGTTCTGTGCAGTACAAGGGCTGCTTACTGCCGATTGAGTACCAAACGCTGGTCCTGGTTAGAAACTAACCCACAACAAACTAAGACGAGTTTTTTTTTGTGACGACCTTCACAATATCCTTAATACAGTATTAGAACAATTCTTCCTAAACTTCATTATCGATCACTTCTTATTAATTCATTACACTACAATGAGTTTTTTTTAATAACTTTTAGTTTAGTAAACTGAATTTTGTTCAAGGATAATTAAGAGATCTTAGTTAATAGAGCTTGGTTGGGTGTGTATTATAAAACTGTACACATAGGTTAAAATGACGACACAATGTGTGTGTTTATAAATGACAACGTGTATATCAATCATGTTTTCAATAAGAAAGAAGAAAGAAAGAAGTTTATTTTTAATTATATAAAATAATTAATTAAACTGTTTTTAACACTCTCAAGAAATATGATTTGATATGATTTGTTCTGCGTTTTAAAAACATTAGATACATTCTTTCCGTAGTTGACTTTATAACGTTCTCTCGGAAGTGCGAAAACGTTTCAATCATTTGTCTGAACCCTGGTCAGTCATAATTCCTCATCAGCTTTGAAGTTCTAACCAAAGGTGAAAGGTCAGTAAATTGATAGTACGAGGTGGTTGGTGCCGAGCAGGCGAGCGTGGTTCACCCATTTGGCAGACAGCAGCTGGCATGCCACCAGGTTATCCACTCGGCCGTACTATGCACGCAGTATATTTCTGACCCACGCGTCACCTGTCCAATCTATTGTGGTTAAGACACTGTTAATGTGTTGCAACCCACCATACCCAAAATATACTAAAAATATTGAAAAGAACCAAAATGTACTAAAAATATTGGTTTACTAATTAACATCAGTGACTGTTTTAAACACAATACTCATAATATCTTTATTCAAATAGGCATTTACACGTATTTAAAAATATTCAATTATTTTAAGCCTGTGTTCAATATTGAGAAAAAACATGTGTATAATTTATTTAAGATTTATTACAACAAAGACACGAGTTTAAAGCCAAAGAGCGTTCTCTAGTTTTTCAACTTTTAGTTGCACATTTGCAAAACATAGATACAGTTATAAAAATATAACTATTTTTAAAACTGCTTAACAGCAAAGAGTGTACAACATACATTGGTTGGATTACTATTAATTTTAAAAATGAGTATTAATAAAAAAAACATTTAATACGAGCTATGGAAAAGTTCGTCGTTCATCACATTCGGTCATTATATGAATTATTTAAAAAATATACAATGATAACAATAGCACTATTACACTCAGTTTGTCAATCATGGAAGTTGTGTCGTAATATCACATACAGTAATTATTCTGATTTATTTCGATTGCTTTGAAAGAAATAATACATTTACAATACTTATATGTTCCACTCATAAATACCAATCAGTATTGAGTGTGTAATGTAATGTTTATATTGAGAATAAAGTACAATATAGAGTGCATAAGCAATCTCTCTGCTATACGACATGTATTACTAATGCTCTATTAAGATAAAATTCCGATTGCCGTCTATTCTCAATAATCACTTTTCATCAACATCGTCATTATTTCAGGCATATGAGGTTCTTTGCTGGATGTAGACCATCCCACTAAATTTCTGAAAAGAGCGATTGGAGGCTCAGCATCCAGTGTCTTCCGACGATTCTAAGATCATCTGTATAGCTTATGTATAGACGTTTTGCGCTGTGTTTGCCGATCCGTGGTTTATCACCTGTGAATTAGAATGCCTGCTCCGTGTTTGGAATATATAGGGGTTGTAGAATATTAAAATTATGTATAAATAATAAAATTAATATTATAAGCTTTCCAGGTACTTAATCTTCTTAAATTCGTCAGGAAAGGTGCCGCCATGGAATTTCTTAAACAATATTTTTTTTCGATAAAAGCTGATGTTTGTTATTTAAAAATTTTTCGCATTGGACAGGGCACGAAAAACGCCTAACACAGTCTACAGCAAGTAAGAACATGGACTCTTTCGGAAGCCCCGGTTCGAAGCATTTGACAGATTATTTATCGGTTTTAGAGATTAAGGCCGACGATCTCTTAGGTTGCTTGGCAGTATATTCTATTAGTATCTCAGCAACAATGTAGTTCATGGAGATTATAGATTTGGGGGCTGAACTAGCTAATAAACGAAAATATGATGTTAATATAATAGCGATGAACGTTTTTTATCACATCTATTAATTCGGTCACAAACAATTAACTGACTTACGCTACGAAACTAAAAATAAATTCGCCACCGTGGGCCATATAAATAATATGCCAAAAGTTCAGCGTTCATCTATTTATAAGAGTAAGACTTGATCTTGTTTGAATATATCGTACTTAACGTAGTGTGATTTTTGACATTTTTTTGTTTTAATTCTATTACACAGTCAATACGATTTAATAAATTTGCAATAAGTTTAACTAATCATTAATAATGATTAGTGTATTTGAAGAAAAAGCTGTCATAACAAACTACTTCCACTTACTCAGATTTTCTTTCCTCAAAGTGCGTTAACGTTTGTGTGCAATAAATCTTTGCGATAGAACGAACTCGACGGACTCGGTAAATTTACAACGCGGCCGGGAACGTTGTGGCTGTCGCTGAATGTTTAAAAAATGTCACGTTCATCAACCGAAACTGTTACAGAGTAACTAGGCGGTCATTACAAATTTATTTGCATGTTTATGACTTAATCTATGCCCGCCCGAACGATAAGAGCATAAAAATTTACTGCATTTCGCGAATGCAATGAAGCAAAATTGTGTTACAACAAAAGTTTTAGCCGAATGTCGATCGGTGTCGGCCCGACGGCCCCTGGCCGCTTGCCAGTCCCTGGCTACCTCACTTCCGAAGATACTTACAGACACGTATTTCTTTCTTAGTAATCCGAACAAAGCTTTGTGAAAACAAACTTTTGACTGTATTGATTTTAATAGGTTTATATATTATCTTGCTGACGTGTGGCGATAAGCCTTATTATGGTGAAGTGTTACAATTATCTAGACATTATCGTGACCGCTATTTGTTATATGAACTTTGAATCATCGATATTAATGTAAAGATTTTCCTTTGGATATTTGTCTATTAGGAAATACGATATTGTATTATTGACTTAAACGGTTTAAGTTATTAAATATATTCGAAGGCCGTTATTAATCATTTGAGTAGAGTGCTCATTTAAGCTAGTACATAGCCAAAACTTTGTATGACCCAAATCTATTTACCCTCTTAGATTATACTCGACGATCGGTAACATCCCGATAATGCTTACAAAGTTGTTAATAGTGTGTAACGCATAATAAGTGAATAACGTTTGTTTGTTTCAACGTGGCGGTGTATATGCGCGTGGGCACACGTGTCTTTTTTACGTTCAGATGATTTTCGAAGATATTTTACAAACTGGTATTATAACAATCTAAGAGAAGATAAACCATATATTTATTTGTTCAAATCTGCTACTATGTTTTTAGAACGGCGCTGATGCCCGCTGAGATTTTAAAGTTCTGTAGAAGAGGCCACAGACTGGCTAGCGTAACGCAGGGCGTCTCCTCACAAGGTGGACAGACTTCATTATTAAGCTGGCTGATGGTGATGATGTATTTTGAAATATTTAAGAAATACTGCGCTATTATAGTTTACTTTCGTCCATTTTAATTGTAATATAGTAGCACTAGAATAAAATGTAGTGTATGTTTATTGTTCATCGACTGATGATAAAATAAAAACATTAGGTATTTATTATTGCTATACATATTAAATGTTGGTGTTGCTTATAATTTAAACAATAAAGGTTTAAATTTCCTTGATATAAATAACACTACGAAGCGTACCTATCTTTTTTCATCTCGTGGGTAAATCCTATATAGCATGCCCTTACGTTGCAGTCGTAACGAGAGGGTTATGCCGGACTTCTACTAGCTTAAACCCCACGGTCTGCTTTGACGCCTTTTCTTAAAACTGTTGCGTGCAGAATTAGCTTGCGCGCCACTGTGTAGCTAGAAAATAAGTGGCCAGCGGAAGCCCCCCAATCAGTTTTCGATGCGTGCCTGGTTTTTGATTATTACATAATTGTGGACAGTATCGTATTGCATTCGTCACTTAGACTAATAATGTGAATAACCATTAGTCATGTAATACCAATAGCTATGATGCTCACCAAAGCAGAACATATTAGTCCATGTACTAGCGTCTAGCAGCAAACATATGTGCTATAGTAGTTTGACATATACGGTTTGTTGCATGAGAAGCATGAAGCTGAGAATAAGGACATTGCGCTAATCGATCTGTTGTCTGTCTGTGCATATATAAGGTGGAGGTTTTTGTTTACAATTTACAAGTATGAAAAAGGGAACCACAGCCTGAGTATAGATTTTACTGGCGTTACCAATGATCAAAATGACCGTCGCTAACCCAGGCGCTTGTAAATAAGCCGAGTTTATATTTACAACATGTTTGAGAATTAGATATTTATCGAAGTGGTCTCTTCGATTTATAGCCAACGAATATTCTGAATCACGTATTCGCGATAAAATTAAATTTAGAATTCGATATCCGAATATTGTTTATGAGTGGAAATTGTGCGCGTTGTGGGCTATTCATTTTGTCTTCTTAATAGTGGATTACGAAGAAAAGTTGACATATATGACGATTGTCTGACAAGTTGATGATGAAAGTACCGATTATTATTAATTACAGTAACTTTTCGCTTGATGTTTTGAAGACATGATTCATAAACATTGGCTGTTGTAGTCTAGGAAGACGCAAACGAGACTATTTGCACTGAGTAGAAGATTATTATGATGTATATAACAATAAATGTTACTAATTTGAGTTAGTAAGACTTCGTGTTGTGGTTTGGGCGATAAATTCTCATTAACGACTCGCATCCGTCCGCACGCGGTTCTCCCAGACGCTTTGTTGCCATACACTCTTATACTATTTGTGTCTTTTTTACGATTATTTATTGCTTTTCAGTTAAAATTACACTCAACATTAGTTAAAAAACAATTTTTCATAATAAAATTTATTCGTGCATTTCTCCACGAATATAAGCTTTCCTCAATGACTTTATCATATTTGATATCCCTTCATGCACCTGCGATCGGTTGTTCTACCGAGGTTGTTACACCAACCGACTGTTAACCGATACCAACAAATGCTTTTAAATTACGAAAACGCTTTAGACCACTTTCTTTCTCTCTCGTTCATCGTGTGACTTGGACGGTGTTTAGTTAACCACTGCTATACACTGGACTTTGATTTCATAAAGTACATTATAGCCATAGTTATATTAAGGCTCTCTTGTCTAGGACTGGGAAAGTCTTTGGGCACTGACGTGTTTGCGTGGTAAAGACATCGATAAAGAGATGAGCATAAGACGTCTATAAATATTTTTGATAAATTTAATCAGCCATATACTATATTGCTTTAAGGCTATGAAGGTCGATATAGCCTCCATTATAACATCTACATTCTCTACGCTAACTGGAATATAAAAAATAAAGTCATTGAATATTGACTACGTTTTTTCTTTATTAATATTGATTCAGATTTATCAACAAAGTACAATTTATTATAAATAGAATTTAGGTTGTAATTGTAAGAATCTAAAGCCTTCTTATCAACGGCGCTTTGTTGTCAAGCAAATTTTGTTTTTATAAAGTTCAATTAGCGGTCGTCATATTCGAATAAGTCGCAGAATAATATCTATTAATCTATGTTTCCTGTCCTATTATTAATACAGAGTTTTATTCTTGCACAAATTTTATATATCGGATGCGGTCTAAAAGTATGTTTTCACTTTTAAATCTAAACGGTTGTTCAAAAATAAAATAACAAAACGAAAATTAATCACGAGATTCATCGTAACCCCAGCTTTAAAATAATAAAAACACATAACAATGAAATAAAAGTGTTTATTGCTTTAGAAAATAACTATATTCAATGTCGTAGTAAAACATACAGGTTTTATAGCGCGCTGCTTTGATCATAATAAAGGTATTTCTAAACTAGTCGCTACGAGGAAAATTATGTTTTTGGCAGCGTCTACCGTTAATTGAATGATTCAGTATTGCCATTGTGTTCATCAGCTCTTAATTATTATGCTAATAAGTCAACATCGTAATATTGCTTTTGCGTTATGTTGAAGTCATGCTATTTACAAGGTTAAGAAAGTTTTTGATACTTCTTAAACTAAAAGCGTGTCGTGCGACAAGTTTTAAAAAGAAGTTTTTGGTCAGGGGAAAAGTTTAGGAAGAAGTTTGTTAAGTTGCAGACTATAATTAGCTTCGTATATTTAATTTAAGGGAGAAACGTTTATAACAATTGCTTAGGAATACTTTTGTAAAGAAAAGAGTATAGATTTACTCAGCAGTATCAGTTTTTTTATAACCACCTTTCATAACTGCTATCCTTCTTGATGCTAATTATAGCTTATTAGTAGTTAACGATAGATATATATACATATATGAGTTCTTTTTAGCACTATTCCAAGATATTTAGTTCCATATTATGAGTATTATTATGAATATAATCGTTTAATATTTTTCCGCCTTAAAATATTGATTATACACTTACACACTTATTTCAATTGCTTTTAACGTACAAAAAGGCGTAAAAGAATTCTGAGTCTATTGACTTGTGAGAAAACAATATTTAATTAATAATTTAAATATTTAACAAGTACTGGGATAAAATTTAAAGGTGGAGGAACGTTCGCACGAATTGAAATAAATCACTTTTTTTATTTATGATTTAAATTTTAAAATAACTAAAAACATTTATAATATTGATGTGGTTTGAATTCTTTTTAACTCTCGTTATTAGGCGACTGCAGGTATAAAATCACAATGTTCTATTGTTGTATTTACAGTAAAAAAATCATAAAATATAAAGAGTTTTAAACCACTTTTATACCACAAAATTCATATACGATCAAACACATGACATTTCTACATCGGAAGTGAATGCGAACGCGTGTAAATATTTACGAGTGTCAAGGCCACGCGGTGGAACAGTTCCATTAGACGAGTGGTTAATTTAGTGCACGTGAACGGAAAAAGGAATGGACGGGTTTAGAATAACTGTTGGGAAGTATGCTTTATGGCCGCTAGTCCCGGCGCCGCGGGACGCCGATGTTATGTATACAACATTCTTGAGGGTCAATCGACGAGCTCGCTTTGATGTCGAGAAGCAGTTTAGCTTCGCATCGTAACATGTCACGAGTATAATCCGCTCTCTGTGTGTAAATCTTTAAACTAGGTTTTTTGGAGCTGAGGTTAATAGTCAACAATCGTTTTCATTTTGGTAGAAGCGGATAGCTTAATTGTGATTATTGTAGTCGTTATGGATATGTTAATTAAAATTTACGTGTAGGATAATAGTTTTTGTTGTTATTAAATAATAAATCAATAGGGTTAATTATCATTTGCCATTGTGTGACAAATAGAAGTAAGTGATAAATAAAGAAATGAAGAAGGACTTTTTAATGTCTATAATTCTAGTACTTGTACTCACACGATTAAAAAAGTCAATTCTTTCAGAATTAATAATTAACGTAATGATGACACAGTAAGAAAAAGCGATTTCTAAATTAGTATTACTACCAATTAAAATCTATTTTTGTTGCTTAGTCTCTCTGTGCAGATTTTGTATTGCCAACAGTTCTTGGTCTGACGCATTAAAATAGATAAAAATAATTAATGTAACTTGTTTCAGAGATTTACAGGGTGATTGAAAATTGATGCAAATGTTTTAAAGCTTTTTGATGACAAATAGCTCTTTTGCGCACACCACTTTAGCGAATCATACGTTTATCGAAAAGGTATAATGCAAACCGTAAAGACTGTGTAGCTACATCCCTTTAAAGTTTTTACCCATATTTCTAATCAATCTGTATAAGGGATTGTCTATATGCTTGTAACTCTCTTCTATTTAATTAACTAGATTTATTCATAAATATTCATTCAAATTTAGATTTACTCAAATGGTTTCAGTAATATTTTGAATAAAATTTTAGTATACGTAACATTATCATATTTGTACCCTCACCCCAGACCAGTGTTATATGCTTAATACGTAGAGTGTGCAGACTTGGTTGGGTCAAGTTTGTTTAAATATTACCATATAAGTTACACATATTTGCATATCGGACACAGACTTTTATCATGTAAATATGTTTATTTATTAAATGTAAAAGAAAATGAACATAATTATTTAAATAAATAAAATGGCTTCTCTGCTTTCTATGATAATTAATAATTCTTTAATATTAAAAAAATGATTACCCATGCTTATGAGATAAAGGGGATATTACACGAATGGTAAGTGAAAATGACGATGCACTAGAAAAATCACGGTTTAAAAAGAGAATGTCGCACTGTACAGTGTATTTTTATATTATTTTACGTATAAAAATATAACGACATTAAATAAACATAAACAAATCAACACTCTTAATGTTTTTGTGTGAAATTGTTGGACAAAGGGTTATTCATAAATGGGATATATTTTATGTTATTTTAAATATAGAAGCAGTAAATGCTACTAGTAATTACTTAAGCAAATATTATCCATAAAATAATAAATAAATTTCACGAGGTAATGTAACATGTCGGAACATCAGAAATAGTACATAAAATTTTATAAAGCATATATTTTATTTGGAAAACTGTTTTGTTTGTGGAATTACATTAAATTTATATAGGAATTTTACTCATTCATAAATCATTGAGAGTTCAAATTATTATGGTCCAATAAATAAATTATAAATGACCTTAAAACTACGTTTTTGATGAGACGTGTTATGATTTACGTTGTACACTTGGATTCTTTCAAAACTTCCGATTTCTGTTCATGAATGTTTATACAAACACATTATCTCTATATAAATAACGTTACGTCTGGAAATAGCGGTGGAAATGAGCCAGTGTATTTGTTATTACATAATATAAGACGGTCGTTATTTTTGTTTTATATTTTTTATGACATTAGATAACCAGACAAGCCAGACCTTCATATAATTTTCCAGCTATTTTTAATGAAATTCCTTTTAGTATAAAATTTGTCCTTGTTACTTTACTACATAAAATGGATATGGACATCTCTGAAGTCTAATGAATAGATTATGATTCGTTGTTTCAGCCCATGGACGTCCACTGCAAGGTATCGGCATTCCTTATTTTCTTTTCTCTTCTTTTGCCCCATCGGATATATGTCTGTAAAGGGATATACTATAAACACCACGGTTGGCAGGCGGGGTGGCGATCGCAGTGTACTATTATGGTGCGCAGAGGACACTGCTGCCCATCCTCTAGAAACTTATTCATAGCGAGCAATGGATATCCTATCCTATCCTATCCTATGAACGGCTGACCTATCCATGGGATAGGATAGCTAATGCTCACAACAAGTTTCCCGTGACCCACGATTAGAAGTCCCAGTCCTTTGCGCTACCACTACTCATTAACACCACTGTTTATCAAGTTTAGAAATATAATTAGACTAAAAATTTAAATAATAAATTGATAATAGATAAAGTAATATAGGATACCGGTAGGTATTAGGAACAGAAAATAAGACTAAAATTGTAAATAGAAGCTTCAACGATAAAACTCATGAAATCCTATATAAAAAGTGTCAGCCAATTGGCGGTTGTGTATTTTGGAGTGGCGAGAAAAACAGATCGAAAATGCTTGCCCTACCTCTCTATCAATATTTTTTTTTTACTTTCAGCAATAGTTGTATTGCCTACGTATAGCTCCAAGAACTATATGTATTATTACTATCTCTATAAGCATTAACATATTTAAACCGAAAAAAATCCAAAACGTATGTTCAAATCTTATAAAATTATTTTGTTTTTATTTATTTCTATAGTGTCATGTCTAATTTTACTCAACCCGCTGAAAGTTCATCGAATGAAACTATAATTAAACACAGCTGTTGCTGCGTTTGAAATGATATTTTTAAATCGGCTCTAGATTAGTTTATGCTAGATTCGCATGGTTCAGGGTTAATAATTTTCATATGACGTCCGTTAAGTTGACTCCATCCCACCGTTGTTTATTCAAAATTGAAGTGACAATCTATTTATATGGAAGAGGATTGATGCTATTTTTATCAATATCATGATAACTTTTTCCAGTTATTTCATGACGGAAAATCTTGAACTTACTTATTAGAAGCAAAATAAAATCTTTAGGACGTCCACCACTAGACATAGGTCGATGGGTTTCCAATAAAACTGGTTGGAATCGGCCTCCACCCAACGTCTCGTGTGGGGACATTCTACGCTACCCTTTACGCTCTGTGGTGTCCGTTCTAGAATCTTAAGACCTCAGCAGCCATAAATTCTACATGCTACGCCTGCCTACTACTACTTCACCTTCCAATCCGTTAGGCTAGGTTTCTTTCGTTCTTTTATGGATCTCCTGATTACTGATTTGATCTCGCGCAGAAATCATTAGTATAGCTCTCGCAGGGCGAGGGATGGTTGCAACTATGAGAGGCTTGTTCAGCAACTATGCTTCCCAATAAGGCCCGACGTGAGAGAATACTTTTTTGTGTCGTCAGTTACTATTGCTTATATGCATTGGTGGTAGACATTCGAACTTAGGGTCTAAGGAACATTGGATAAAATGATGTTTCGTTTTTTTATTTCCGAACTTTTTCCTTGGATTTGACAATTGACCTCTTTCTCAAAGTTTGACTTATCTAGTTTCTTTGTTTGACCGGGATACGCTTAGAAGTCAACAACTTCAAGCATCAGGCCTGCAATTGACATCGGGGTGGGCACGAGGGGGGCTTTGACATAGTTTTCGTGTCATCCATGTTTCTAAATAGGGATAATGTCATCAGAGACATCTTAAAACTTAATAATAGCATTATTCGCCTAATTGACGCTATTATCTTCCGAACTTAACATCGTACATGTTACCAGATCGGCTGTTCGCCAATGTATCGTAAAATGGCAAAATTGCTCGTAAAATCGCCCATTATTGACACCTATTAAATCGGACAATATGAGTTCTGTTCTGCTCACGGGACAGGGTATATAGATTTTTTAGAAATTATTGTGTAAAAATAACATTCTTTTATTGGTTTTTACTAGAATATGATATTTTCTACATTGATTTCCTAAAATGAAAAGAAAGCATGCCGAAAGACACAAGATATGTGCAACGAGTGTACTTTTAGATTAGTAATGTATTTATTCGTCAAATTACCGAATTTAAAGATTTTGGAAAAAGAGATTAAGAAATAGGATTTAAGAATTTAGAAAAGAGCTACCGAGCTCAGATGGAATCCAGGAGTTATCCGTAATCCGTCAGCTGGGTGCAAATGTTACAAGTTGTGAACCAAACACAAGTTCGTAATAATTATTCTTTTTAGGTAAAACTGTTTTGTTGAAAGTCATTTATTTAATAACACCAAACCTTTCCACAAAAATAAACGCTTAGGATAAAAACATAATGTACTTTGTAGCGATTGAATCCAAAAGATAAAGTACATGGCCAAAAACAAATATTATCGTTTATAATTATAAAAAAACTAGGAAGGATTACAATTTATCTGGCGATTTATAATTAAACGAGTGAACCGTATTGCTGTTTATATATAACCTGAGAGAGACACTAATAGCTAATAACAATGGGATGTTATATAAAACTTTGGAATACGATATTCTCTAAACGCGACATCTATACTCGTTACATTAACTACGGGGCTCTCAACATGGATCATAGAAACTAACGTACTTGTTTATTTAAGCGCTATTGTACCGGGCCAGATGGTTTTTACCAAAAGAAACTAACCACAGTAAAGAGAATGAATTATCAACTTATTATGACATAATAAGCATGTTTTGAACTTGCATATTATATGAACAGCATAGGAAACGCGTAAACTTAACAATATTGGAAAAAATGTTTCAGTAATGTATACAGTGATGATTGGTTATAGGTGTAAAGCCTCAAAGCGGTGACTGTATGGCTGATTTTGTATGAAATGTACATCTTGTCCAAAAATCAACGATTTCAGAAATAAACGTAGTGATAATAGAGTAAGAAAAATCGTTTACGAAATTGGGATTACTAAGTAATAAGTTTAATTATTTACCTATCTATATTATATTCCAGCAGAATTTACATTGCCGAATATCATTGGCCTGTCGCATTTAAATTTTTCTGAGTGATCACTTTGTTAAGATCTATTGTAAATAGATATAAATCTTTAAATCTTACACCTATAACCTAACATCCTGTATATAATACTCTTACAATAAATCATTTGATTTAATATCTAAAATATATAATGTAAACAGCTATTTTTAATGTTTGTGCAGAATAATGTGTGAAAATTATATATGTATGCATTATTACATAATATTCTGGTGACATGTGGCTTTAAAATTAAATTAATGTAATCGTAAAATTTATTGAAAAACATCATCGTCATTGTCATTATATCAGCAGAAAGATAATCACTACAAGGCATAGGCATCCTTCGAAAAACGCCTATATTAAATATTTATTCCAATTTACATTTTTTTATTTAAAAATGTAAATTGGAAGTAAGCAAAGAAAAACATTATTTTAAGATTTCCTCTGTATCATAAGTATCTTCCTCACATCCCTGGATCTTACCATATTTAAGAAACCTCATCGGAGCAACAAAGACTTTATCACCGGATATCATAAACTTTTCTTTATTTTTTATGATCGTCTAAATAAAGACAGCTAATAAAAACTGTAGGGAAAACCGCAACTAAAATAAATTCACTTGTTATTTTTGGTATAACAAAAAAAATGTGTGATGGTAAAAAAAAACTCAACATTTATTGAAAACTTAATTCATGCACACACACATATACATCTTTCCTCACCTCTACCACCACGCATTGTATCTTTATACGTATGCGTATGGTATTACAATACTTTTCCATGTAACGAATGTCTCTTAATTGTCATACAATAAATTTAAGATCATTAAACAAAATCCCCCTTATAGTGTAAAGATTGATAATAAGTGAAATAGAGCTTTATATAAGGCTTCGGAATAAATTGCTCTACTACTGTATTAAGGAAACTGGGAAAATTATTACAAATAAAATCATCCGACTCAGTTTATTGTGGGCTCTTCACAGGCCGTCGCAATTTCAATAGTTAGTTTTACTTATAGCATTATAGTTAGCAATTGGATTGACTAAAAATGAATAAAGGCAAACAATTATATGAATGTACAATTATTTTGAAAACTTTCCTTTATAATGTACTTTTGCTGATAATCTAATGCACAGAAAATTTGAAATAATTTTTTTTTACTGTTTTATGAATATTCTGTTTGATCATTACAAATATAACAAATCTAGTGAACAAATTCAGAGTAAATAAACTTTTTTGATTTAAATTAATTCATCATTAACTCCTTTTTGTGCAGATTAGCTTAAAAAAATATTTTAAATGGATTTAGTAACAAGTCTCCCCGTTTTTTTTATTGTTTCGTTTTTCAAATAATCGTTTATCGGCGAATACTTCACAAGATTTTCTTTTATAACTGAGGCTTTATTTTCAAACGTAAGTTGTTATGACGTAAGTTAGAAGCCTTAAATTAATATGCACACGATTGTTATTGAGAACTAGGGTTTCGGTTTTGTGCTTTTAATATTTTTGTAGATATTTACATATTAGCGTGCATTCGAGCCGGAGATCTATTTCTTCTTGCTTACTATAACTGCCAACGGAATAAGTATGTAAATAATCAAGCTGGAGTAATGCCACGCCAAATAGTAATGTAATTTCCTGTCTCTACAATAACACCGGATGTGTTGTAGTTTCATCAAAGCGGACATTAAATGCGCATTAATGTAAAGTGCATCAAGCTTTATTTGCACATTTAATTTTTCTTTTAAATCCAAAATCAGTTTAGTTTTAGAATTGCACTATTTAAAAAAAATATCACCTGTCCCGAGCCAGACAAGCGTGACCTACACTGCATTTTGTCGGTGCAATTTCATGCAATCCATTCAAAAAATATTCGGGCCAATTCATACATATAACAGCTATTATTTGTAATTATGTATTCTGTCAATAAACGCCCCCTTGTGTGTTTAGCAAAATGATTACTCGTACTAAATTTCAAATATTTTACTTTTAATTTTATTACCTTTTAGTTTCAGAGATCGTGATGATTTCTCATCTATATGTATAAGCAGATACATATGTAGCTAGTAATATTACATATATGAAAAGCACATACAGTAAATCCATATTCTGTTTAAAGTTAATGAAATATCTCCGGAAATTCTTGCTACTTCTCATGTGGAAAGCCTTTGCAAGATTCTTTTTAACAATCTATCTCGTAAAAATCTAGCAATCCTTTTTTTGAGACTTACGGGCTGTTATACTATTTATGTTTAAAGGAGATGGCAGTAATGGCTTAGTAGTTAATTACAAATTGCATTACAAATAGGATGTTCACTTTTGCACTCATTGGTGGATTAATAATGAGAGAAGAGGCGATGGATACCTAAAGAAATATTGATATATAGTAGTGTTTTTTTTTTAATTAATAATTACTTATTTAATGGAAGTGGTCGATAATATTCCAGTATTAAAACTGTCCACAGCAATTTACTTTTAAGATAAAAAAATTAAAGTGATAAATAATATTCGTAATAAAAGACTTTTTTTAAGTATTTGTTAAAGAAACCTAATGTTACATTTATGCATAATATTAAAAAAAAACATAATACTATACTTTATAGTTTAAATGAAAAGAGAGTTGTCCGTTTTCATCTTCACTTACTAGGTAGATGAAAAAGTTTATATCTAGTAGACGAAAAGAAAATTTTTCAAGAGAAATATAGCCTCATATTTATCACTTCGTAGAGAATTTTATAAATATTCGAAAACTTTTTGAAGCCGCAATTTGCTACTAGGAACACAGAGACGAAACGAGAGAAACAGTTTTAAGTTGAATATACTGTGTGAGCCCGTCCGCAAAGTTTTTCATGGATGCATGTTTTTTTTTAAATTTCGCAAATACAATTTCGATGAACTGCGAGCCTGAATAGATGGGACTTGTGTGTTGCGGTCCCGCGCGACAGCTGTGGTGGCAAAAATATCTTCACTTGGCATATATTTGTTCCACGTACAGCGTTGGTATATTTCTAGGCGGCACCAATCGGACACAGATAGGTCAATGTCTCTATGAGTTAAAGCAATTTTATACGCTAGGTTTATGATTATATTATTAGAATTTTTCCATAATAATTAAATCAATTGAAATTCCTTTAAAATATCAAAAGGGTTTTATTTTAACGTATATTTTAAATTATTAGCAGTTTACCATGAAACACTGTCAATTGAAATGAGAACGAAAAGTAATAAAAGAAAAATGTTGCAGCTATTGCATTATATTACATATTTTGATACATTGGCATGTATATTTATATGCAGTTATACCAAAAATGTTATACCTCGTCGTCATCGTTTAAGTCCACAGACATCCATTGCAAGGCATAGGCCTCCCTCAAAGAAATCAATGAAGGATATAATAAAATAAGCATGCTTGGCAGGCGAGTTGGCGATCGCAGTGTTGTATTATGGTAAACAGAGGACGCTGTTGCCCGTCCTTTGGAAACTTGTTCGTAAGCAGTAGCAATCTTATATAATTAATATACTCAGAGTGTGAATTATATAAGATTGTATCCTGGGAATCAACCTCTTCGTTTCGGTCCTCTAACTCTGAGGAACCACTTCCTGTACCAATTAAATAAGTAAATGTATTTCAACTGATTCGATTTGCGGGTAATTTGGCGAAAATTTCAAGAAATGTTTCGAGTCCAAATAAATAAATATTAGATATACAAACTGGCTGCCTCCGCCCTTTTCGCGAAGCGAAAATTATAGAAAGAAATATTAAATTTTGAATCCCCTGTAACCTTCTTTGCGGCAGGATTTTCGTAAACGTAAGCTTAATGGTTGTCTTTCATTGTAAATTAATGCTGACAATAAAACGACAACAAAAGTATCTAAAATAAATAAATAAAATAATATAGTAAGATTTTTGAGTAATTTTTTGGTATGCAGAGTTTATACATCTCGCCATATAAATTATTAATAATATTTAAATAAATAAAATATCATCAGTTTGTTGGAAGACGGTTATTAAAAAAAATAACAACTGAATTAAGTCGATCGACTAAATCATCTTGAAAGTATTATAAGTTCGAAGTATATACGCATGACTTCATAAACTCTAAGTGAAAATATAATGGCTCTTTTGATGTCGCTGTCTTTAAAAATCTATTTCTAACCCAACAATTATTCATTCTGAAAGAAAGTTTACATAGAACGTCAACATTTTTTTTCACCTGTACGTTTTGGATGAAGAAAAATTATTTCGTTCGATATCTAGCCAATGTGTAGACTCTCAGAGCAACAGCAGTGATGTATCATCATGCATTAGTTTGCCTTTGAGGCATCCGGAGTATCGAAAATAGAGCGATATGTGAAATACGACACGTAAACATGGCCGATGTCAGGTCGACACGTTACTAATGCGAGTTACTTATATAACCCAGTCTATTAACAAATAACAATTTTTTTTTATGAAATATTCATGTGTGACTAATCACTTTCCGGTTCATCGTTGTCCTTCCTGTCGCTAAAATAAACATGCAATTTATATAAAATACAAAAACATAACACTTTTTTACGAACTGATTAAAACAGAGTTCATCTAGGACATTTGTTGTGATGTTTCTTTAATAGCTTAGAAATATTAGAAGTTCTCTACAAAGATAAATCAGGACTGTGAGGTAGATTTTTCGATACAGGTTACGTAACGCACTGTAACACAAAAATATAAATCTAATTCAAAATTGTTAAAAACTTATTTTACGTGTCAATGTCGACTGGTACAAGATCCATTTGACAGGAAGTGACAAAAGAGTTAATATTACACGGGCGTTGTAATATGCGCGCTAGCCCTGTATCAAGGCGAAGCAAAAATATCCATCTTGACCTACGTCGGCGTCTTCAGAATATATGCGCGTTATTTTGGTGACAGTGAGTAGCACCCTGTAGGGATTATGTGACAAATACCAAAGATCTAAATCGATGGGCATTTTTGTTCCCTTATTTCAATAATCAGACTTAGTATTAATATTATAAAACTGTTTGCTTGTTGTTTTGTGTTACAATGTTTTTAATAATAAACTGGTTCAAGATGGTCGTAATAAAATGTTATGAATGAAAAATAAAACTTATTCAAAGTTTTGCTATAGACAACGGTATTCTGAATTCAAAACAAATTTGACTATTTTAATCTAAGTATGGATATGACGCTACACCGAAGAGGTTATCAATTTCTTTGAGGAGGTCGCCATAGTATATCGTTTCAGCAACATGTTCGGTTGATTATGCGGAGAGCGTAGGTAGATGCGGCGTAAATACTAAAATTTTTGAACTACCAGTTTAGTTTGCGCATACAAATATTGAGATATGTTACTGAAATAAAATAACATAAATATCTTGCGTAATTTACTTCAGTCAGTTTAAATAAATTGAATACTACACATGTAAATGATGTAAAACGACATAACCATTCCGAGGCCATTTATATATCACGAACACAAATTAACAATCGTACAAATTTTTCAGTAGCAGTGACGTGTTGCTACGTTTTTATCGCTATTTCATGGATTATGATCCCAAGGAAACATTTATTTCTGGTCTCCGGTTATCGAACAAAAATCTCTACTAGTGACATAATTGTTAAAAAGGTATAAAAAAGCATTGTGTTCTGTATCTATTTAGCTATTCCATATATTTCTGTATTCTACTTTCCCCTATTTTTAAAACAAATAGATAGTGAAGTAGATATAAGCAAACATTAGGTATGAAGTAGAATTTTACAGCTGTGTAAACAAAGTCGATTGGTAACCTGTTGAGGTTTGCGCGGTCGCCGGGCAGGTCGTAGGCAGGCGCTCCAGCGGTCTAATGACTTCGGGCGTACACGGCGTATAAAAACGCCTTCACTTCGACAAATTTGTGCACGTAAGTCGGTTTATGCAATGGTTTATTCACCCAGGGCGACGACACCGTTAAAGCTCGTTTGATGTTGTTCGAATGTGCGTAAAGTCAGTGGAAACATTGTTAATTGAAATGCGAGATGTAAACATGAAGTTCAATGCAATATTTTTATCCTTCCGTATGTTCTGCAAATGTCATTGAACTTTATTTGTGTTTTAAATCAATTTGTATACAGGAAATTTGGCTTTGAAAGGTATGTGAAATTTTTGCAGGCACAAAGGAAGTATTCCTTTAAAATAAGTATATATTTCTGTATTTACATTATCAATCTATGTATATATTGAGTTCCATTCCTATTAATTCTGATGGTAAAAGATTTAATAATCTAATACAATATCGTAGTGACAAAACAGATGTTTAACTTTTACTTTTATAGATAAAGCGCTCAAGATAGAGGTGCTATTTTTAGAACTTTAATCATTCTAGTAATGCAATGTAGCGCAATCAACATGATGAGGCAAACGTTGGCGCGCAGTCATGTCGCCTACGAGTAGCGTAACAATTAAAAAGCTTGCCAAATGCGACGATTTTAAACGAAGTCAATTTTTTACTTGTGATGTGCCGTTTATTTTAGACGAAAGTGAAGGAGCATGCACGTTTTTTTCACACAAACGCGATAACGTAATGATGTCGACATTAGCGGGACATCGTCGTGGAAATTTGTAGCGGCTGAAAACGGGAAGATCCCGGGAGGTATGCCAAGAACACTTGCGGTGCTAAATGTGGAGGGACACGTCAGGCGTTATTCCTGCGAACTGTCACGCCACAAGAATATGTATGGAAACGCGCCCCCCTTGCTAATAATGTAACCACGATTTCTCTATTTATTTTAAATAACAATTTCAATTCTGTATAACATTGAGCGATCATTTATTTATTCTGAATTACAGTTTACATAAAAACACCAAGACATTCTGTTTATGCGCATTTCGTTGTTAATTTTCAAAATTCCTACATACATACACACCTACACATATAACGAAGATCACCTATTTTATCTGTCTACATACCAGAGGATACAAAACAAACTTTATGATTTTTGTAAATAATACCTACATGTTTTTCTATTTCACAGTCACAAAAAAATTGTTTAATTTTTTTTTGGTTAAATTAACAAGTAATACCAGTGTATTATATGTATTATTATTATATGTATTTAACCAATACTATGTATATATAGTAGGGAATAGTCAATTTTGGTTTGTTCGATCTTCAAGGTGTAAAATAATGAGAACGTTATTATGTTACGAGAGTACAAACAAAACTAAGGATATATAAACTGTATTGATTTTTGATTCATAAAATTCTGAATTGTACCGCTCCATAAAAAAGTATAAAATGGTTTTATAACTCATTTTTTCATAATGTTATAACTTTTCATTAATAAAACTAGTCTTTGACCAAGTATCTGTCTGTCCATAAAAGACATATTTGCTGGACATATTACTCGCGGATGCATGTCGCACCGTAATTGTCGGGGTGGGTATTTAGTGTTGTTAACGCACTTAGTTCTATTAATGTTGAACTTTAATAATTACTTCTTTAAGTTGTTTTTTTTTTCAGCAACTATTGCATTTCGTGTTTTTAAAGTGCTGTTATTCGCACGTGGCAAAATTTTCTTTTCTCCCTACGAAATTTGAGACTTGCAATTGATTAATTGCATTGTTCTTCTGAAATGACTATAATAATGCTGGACTTACATAGAGTATTTGCGTATTTATATCAAAGCTTAATAGTATTTTTTAAATAAAATTTAAAGTTTATTTAAAAATTTGTCATACTTGATATTTTTGATGGCACTGTAAGGAGCCAAATAAACAAGACCATAATTGCCGTCATTAGCTCGGCAACCACTCGCTCTAATTCGGTTCTGTTTCATGGAACGGAAAATTTATTCTATTGCCATTAGTACTTTGAAGTGTTTCATAATTGCTGTTTACTGATGGATAAACAAAACTACATTGACTTTTATGATCACCCTTCATTGATGTTTTGTTTTGTAAGCCTTTTTGATGCCGATATTTATTCGACCCATAATGACCTGCTTTGAGCTGTAATAAAATTTTCAAGGTTATAGGACATGGTCAAAGGATTACTAATTATAAAAAGGCGATCGGGAGATGTTTATACACAATCCAAGCTTGAACTTGATTGAACATTCAAATTTTTTTGACACAAGTGGATTTAGGGTCCTGAATCTTAGATAGTTACCATGCCCTATTCTAACTTCTATAACAAGGCCTTCACGGCCAATTCGAGCGGACCTGACTCACATACGTTCTGGTCCGGTGATGACGTCTGAGCTAATACTTTACGAGTTTTTATGAAAATAGGTGAACGCAACAAGCCTAATATTAAGTCGGCCAGGTTCTCGGTTCAGGCTTCTCCTGTTAAAATACGATAGTGAACGAAAGCATTCCTTTAGTTTTGAAAAAAAAATTATTAATAGAGATTTTGGGATTTTAATCGGTACAAATCCACCAACCGTTTTTTAGCTCGGCAAAGGTTTTTCCTCCTTGAACTTCTGGTTGGATCACTCTAAGGATTCTCTGTTTTTAAGGTTTTCAAAACGCTTCGGCGTTGTACTAGCGCCAACAATAATAGTACTCAAACTGGCTTGAGAGATAGATGTGGTTTTTAAGTCGTGTGGTGACACGATACCAATAAAAATTAGAAGCATTTGTTATTGTCTTATTACGATTAAGTGTTATTAAGATTGTCTAGAAAATGTAACGTGTTTGTTTCGAGTTGTTATTAATAAACAACTAACTATACATAAAGCAATATGGAAGTAGGGGATTTAGTCCTGACATTTAGTTAAATATGAATTATCAACGACTGAACATTTACTTCCAAAGTTTGTCTATAATATTATAGTCGATTTTCTTGCACAGGTATAAATAATAGCAAATGTGTGTGTTTGTGTGTGGGAGTTCAAAGATTGGTACATTTGTAAATGTTAGTTAATGAATATTAACACGTATTAAAACGCTTTTAATGGGACAAGTCATTAACGTGCGATTTGGTCGGGTCGTTTGAAACGTGAGTCCACAATCATTCAATCGCGGCTAATTAAATTTCAATCAATATATTTCATAATTTAGCAGCAAAAATTATAGCTGTTTCTTGAAAGGGTCATTATCTCAACTGTAACGCTATGTCATATACCACATTTTACATTTTTATAATTATACAATATATCGTTATTGTAATATTTAGTATACTCTATAACTAGTTTGAAAAAATATTAATAGTGGAAAGATAAAGTAAAATGATTTCAATTAGAAATAAAAAGTAAAATATTATTTTTAGAAGTTAAATGTGCACGAAATACAAAAAAACTAAATAAATAATATTGTAATTGCATGAACGGAAAGATTGTTCATAAGTGTAAAAGCTTTGAAGTGAAATTTATAGCATATTCATCAAAAAACATTACAAATTGATCACTTTAAAATACATTATATTATAGCATTTTCACAGGCTAAAAACTTCTGGCAGTATAAAGTCTACAGGGGCAGATAGTAAACAATAAATAATAAAATATGTAGTAATCCGCACTTTTCTTGATATATTATCATTAGGTTATTTATAACGTCTGAAACTATTGATTTTCGGTTAGGATGGAGGATCATACATTAATTGACAGCGAATGAGCAACACATTTTCGTTTAAAGCTTTTACATGTATAATCAATCATTATGTATAATAACGCTTGTAAACACTAAAGTAATCGGTTACATGTACTCATATGGATTGAATTACCTGTATCAAAACGCCCGAGGTCTATGCGAGCTACATTAACCGTCGCCACGAAAGGTCAGAGGTAAGCAGAGCATAGATATCTACGTAGCGTTACCTCCGGCGCGTAGTGCTACGGTGTAACCACTCTACGAAAGCTAATATGCCTTTGATATTACCTTACTTGATATACATGACGCAGAGTTAATATTAAATCGATTTAGTATATTGATTTGAAATAATTCTAAGTTGTAACTTGCGTGTTTGTTTTAATAAAAAAAGTAAATTTAAGTTTCATAAAAATATCATAGCAATAATGGTACAATTTGCGATGAATTATTATGTGGCGTGATGCCAAAGTTCTAATACGGAGATTTATGAACAGGCACGATGAAAAAATACACGATAGCCTATTGGGGCTGTATGTTTCATTATTTTTATTTGTTTTGATTATTTCTCTTATCTGACATATTTATTTTCATTACAGCTTTCTATTTTTTATTTATTTTAATGTACAGAGTTATTGGTGTAGCTTATTTATCAGCAAAAATCTTTTAAACTTTTATACGTATTTCCAAGCATCCTCTTTAAAGTGATCGCCCTTATTTAGGTTACACTATTTTTTTTTTTATTGATATACAACAGGCAAATAATTTCAGGCAGTACAAAGTATGCAGGGACAGATTGTTGTCAATATAATTAAAATATGTAGTAATACGAATTTTTAAAACGTGTTTTCTTAATATACCATTATGGCATTATTTATTATTTTTGCAACTATTAATTTTTGGTCAGAGTGTACCGTTCATTAATTGACAACAAATGGGCTATACATTCACCCCTTTGAATCTCTGACACCTATATTCGATCACCCTGTATAATGTTGGCTTTACTAAATGTTTGAAATTCATTGCTTTAATCGTAAGTCATGTTTTTGTGTCGTTCATCAAAGCTACTGTCCCGGAAACTGTATGTACTAGATTACTCAGCAATGTTTGTCACCACTATGCCTTCTGTCAAACAACAAAGGAGGGTTTTGTTAGCGACAGAGATTTATGGAACTTTTTGTATCATATAACTTTTTGTGCGAAGAAAATATTTAGTATTTACTGTTTATTGCGTGCGTAATATTAAGTATATCTTGATTGTGTGTTAAACTTACATTAACCAGTCAAAAAGATTGCCTTGATAAAATGAATGTTAAAATTAGTTCACCTATATATTCGTAAAGAGTTGAGAATAGTAGTTACTCAAATTGATTAAAATAAAAAGTATTTTAAAATAGTTAATATTATTATCAACTTCAGAATATCGCTATTAATGTTTACATTTCTAAAATTAATATTAAGATTTAAATTTTTATACTATACATTGCTATAATTTAGTAAAGACTCTATGAAATCTTCTTGAAACAACTATTTTATTAAAAATGTATGATTACTCTTGTTGATCTTTGCAATAAGCTCGCCGGCCAGTATCGCAGAGGTCAGGGTGATTATAATTAAATTTGTTCATTATTGTCCTACTTACGTTATATCTATATTTTTTATAAGCAATTATTTAATTTGCTAAAGTAATGCCCCGTTTTGAACGAGATGTAATAAAAAATATCAAACACAGTAATGGTGGAAGTTGTTACGGGTAATTACATGATTAGTTAACAAATATTATATACATATAATAAAAATATCATAGTCGAATCTTATGAGATTACGATTTAGGAACAGTTAGTACTTTATTAAGATAGCGTAAATTTCACCGTTATGTAATATATTCGATAGTTTTATCGAGTCAACGAAATCTCGACTTATATTTTAACTGCTATTCCGTTTGTTTTTTGTACTAAAAAGGTGAGGTCATTTGGGCTTGCCGCAAACTACTTTGACCCAATCTTTCAATGACTTCTAATCTAATCAGTTAATACTATTCGAATGGCTTATTTGAAATGGCAATTAAAACGATGTAACTATAGTTAGAAATTCAATAATTAGTGCCTCAAAATTTATTTTAGTTTTATTATCATTTTTATTTTACTTATGAAATTAATTAAGCTAGTGACATATAGCAAACGACATACTTAATAAGACGTCATTACAAGTTTCAGTCTTTAACGAGAATTAGATTATGTGCACTTCAAAACCAATCAATTAAACGAAATCCTATATAGATGCTAAAAAAAGTTACTGAACAAGACCAAGACAAGACATGTAAGAGGTGTTTTAAAGAATTACAAACTAAAAATTTCTCTATTCAAGAACCAAAGAAATCGTTGGTGGGTTTGCGCTTTAATGCACGTGAGTTGAGACAAAAAATTTAAAATTCGAATTCTTCGATCAATTTATTCAATATACGCGGAGCATGAAAAAAAGTTTTTTTAATAGTTACTTCGATCATAAGGAACAAAGGGTAGCTTGGGTTTCCTCTGCTAAAAAATGGAAAACATATAAAGTAAGAACAAATGAGCTCGACACAATTGATAGAGCCATTTAAAATATTAGCTAAATATATATCTGCCAACTCTTTTTATAATCTCTGATCTCTAATATGAGATAATCTCTGTTTTTAAGCACTTATTTCTCTTACTAATATTATTATTACCGTATTATAATTACAATATCATAGACGATTAACGTTATCTAAAACACGTAAGGAATATTTTACACCATAATAAAAAACTGATGTTATTACTGTAACCTTGGTTTATTTGCATAAATATTTTAGTACGAAGATATCAATCAGCTAAATAACATAATTAAATCCAAGAGATGACCATTACAGAACAATTTCAGCAGAATTATAATCATTCAAGACTGGAAGAAAATTCAACACTGACTTAAAGAAAATGTTGCGGAGATTTAAATATAAAATTGTTTAATAAAAATAATATAAAATATTTTAACCAGTGCGACTCAGTTTTTTTGTTTCATTAATATGTTCGTTTTCAAATGAGGCACATACTTTTAATATTTCGGTTAAGATCGATAGAAGACGTTACTGTGGATGATGAGGTCTGTGATAGCAAAAGTTGGGGGAACACCTATCTGCTTATTTACTAGCGGCGGCGCCTTCTCGCCTGTCCCGTTCACAATTCGAGATCAATACGGAGGCTGTCTCCACCCTCATTCCTACCGAGCCTATTTACAGCGGTCGCTCCCTCTCACTCCCGCTTACGTAACAGAATATAAAAATATGAAACTTTTATGAAAGAAACGTGTTACGTTTTTCACCATCATACCTTTTTTTCTTTTAACTTTTGGATATAACAATTGAAAGTTTTAGTATGTGTTTCGTAAATGACAAAAGTTATTCGAAGTATAAACATTTTAACTTAGTGCAGACAAAGTTTATTACATTCGTCGTTAAATTTATAAAGTACTATGTAATATGTACTCGATAAAATTTATAAGAAAATTAATTTATTAAACTTCTTTGGAATTTCGTTTTTTATTTATAATCTCAATGAAATTTTCAAAATCTTTACGTTTTTAGTTGATATTTAAAACATGTATGAAGGAAAAATTAAAGAACGGAAGTTGACACTGTAAATATTAATAGTCGAAACAGATGGAAAAAAGTAGGGTGGAAAAACTAAATTAAAATTCCTACCGTAGATTTGAACTTTAAATTATTAAGCAATGTTAACGTTAAGCATTCTCGTCATAACCCACATAATTTTCGCTCATTCGTGATGAGAGGGAACGAGTTTTTATAGGTTAACGCGTTTGGCTACTACCTGTTACAAAGTTATTGTAAATCATATTTTTTTAATTGCAACGTCGTTAACGGCTTTTTCAAAATAAAAATATCACATATGACAAGTTTATTTTTTTTATTTGTATTACTTTATTGACATAATGTACTAAAAAGAAATACACTTTTTTTTAGCCAAATGGACAGACAAAGATATACAGTTTATTCAAAGTTAATTGTATTTACAGACCAGAGCACAAAAAAACTTTGCTAATCATGTAACATTTCTTATATTGTAATATAAGAAATGTTAATAAAATATTAAGAGTTTCCCATTCACATAAAACAAGAGTATCTTTGTAAAAATATATAGAATATAAGACTTTAGTACGTGACATAAAATTTATTTACTTTTTGACTATACGCAATTTTATGGCACGTCTGGGACTCTTGAGAAAAATATACATTTTGTTCGCACATAAATATGTATACGTAATGCATACATTACCGTGGTAATTCCATACATTATTCAAATATATATAATATAATTACAAATGAAATGTTTTGTATACACTTGAGTAGCAGTAAGAGGGGAAAGAATAAATTATTATAATTTAATTACAGCGAGGAGTAAATAAATATAAAAGAGATGAATAAAAACTTAGAGAACGTGTTAAAAGCTTTATTTATTATGGTGGAATATGATCCAAGCTAAATCCTCATAAAATTATTGAAATATATAAAGCGTCATTACATGCAACTTAAACCTATAAATAAAACTATTACCAACAAGATACATATCTTGAAGGGACGAAAGATTAATCTTCCAGTGTTCTGAGTAAATTTGCATACCGTTATACATTTAAAAGACTGATGTTCTCAAACAGGCGCCTATAGGCTGTTATGTTATAACTTGGTGGTGCCAAGTAAGAGAACTCGTCTTGCAATTGTACGTCGAATATAGACTGAGTGGCGCCCAGAGCAAACATTTGTTACTATTGCGTACATGAAAATGTGATATCTGGTACAAAAGAACACTTACGTGTTTAAGTGTATATACTGTTTGTCAAACAGATCTAATCCTCGTTGAACGACGGTACATGTATTGGAGTATGAATTTTATAAAAGTATGTTATAGTGAAACAAATACTTAAATTGTTTCCTATTTATAGCACCGTTAATTAGTTTAAATTTATTATTCATATTCATAGAAATATGGAGCGAAAGTTTTTAAATTTAAATTAATATATCATGCCGTTCGTTAAGCAGGTTCCGGTTTTGCATGTAGGTTTAGGGAAGGCAGGCAGGCAGGTTTATCGTTGCCTCCAAGGCAGCGGTCGTTGCGGTTCTCGGGCGGCCCGTCACTGCTATGAACGCTTTCCTCTGGAGTCTTTAGAGTATTGACCTCGCAGTTACCTGGTTTATTCTGGGCCACTACCAGAGGTGTCTGTGACCTGATGGCGGATGACTGTTTTGTTCAACCAGAGGGTGATGATAGACGTCAGATCCTACTTTTTACTTATAATTTATCTGCATTGTCAAAAACCATGCACTCCTTCTCGGTTGTTTGACACGGCTCTTTGTTTTTTGTGAGCTCAAGTTCAGCTTGCTGTCTAAGATTAAGCTTAGGCAATTAACCTCCGGTGAGAACAGTTTGGAACAGCCTTGGTAGGGTATATAACCTTTTTGTCTTCATGTATTCATGATATCATTGACGTTTTTGCTATAGTAATGTTTTCCTAACTTCTTGGATTTCTTGTTTTACAATTAAATGTGCATATTGGCATATTTGACATTGTCTATATTTGGCGTACAAATGCAAAGGATGATAAGCACTTATCAAAGAAATAGTTACAAAGAAACATAATAAGATTTATGACCCCGTACTATTACGATGACTCAGTTGAGAGTCGGTGCTCGAAAATATTGGACAACAAAGTTTTACGTAATTAAACCGTAGACAAACACTCGGTGGAATAAAAACTAAGAATAGTTCGTGAACTACCAAATAACCTAAGACGCAAACGACGCGACGCAGTTAAATATTATTAAGTAAAAATTGATAAGGCTATTTATGACTTTACTTATTATATAATTATTGTACATAAAACCTTTGTATTTTACAATTCGATTATTATCATATAGTAATGCAATTCCAAAACAAAAATAATAATAGTAATTAAAATAATGTTAAGAAAGCTTTTATTGTTAATTTTAAAAATATATCCAAAACGATGGTGTGCTAAGGGATTCTACAGTGTAACTTCATAGAAGATAACATATCATTAGAATTCGGATTATTAAATATTTATTAAATAACTGATTTTATATATTTTTTTTAAGAATTTATAACCCTGAGTAATATAACGCTGAGTTTCTTTCACCTGTTCTTCTCATGCCTGAGGCATTTATAATTCGATCAAGTGTAGGCATGACTACAATAAGAGATGTAATCTACTCTAATTATATCGAATAAAGAAGTTTTGAATATAAATCGACATGTCATTGTACTTAATTTTTTAGTTTAATATATATAGTCTAACGAAACACCGAGCTAAACAAATATTACTATTCCTATTCGTACAGTTTTAATTAATCGTCCAAAAAGCTTACACGTATGTTGCAGCTTACAATTGATGGCAAAGTGAGGTGCATTTAAAGCTGTTACTATAATTAGATAAGGGTCGGTCTGAAGGCTGGAACGGCGTGGGCCGCAGGGCGTACAGATCTTTTCATCGATCGCCGACACAGCCCGCCTAGAACCTCCACGTGCTCTCTATAAATACAATCTGTTCATTATTTTCGTTTTTATCTTAATCATTCGTTATATTATCGTCATCTGTTCGGTATTACCTTTATTGCTAAATTACTGATAATTCAAAAGAAGAGAAATTAACTTAACTGATAATGTGGAGAGCAATGATCAGGATTTGTCTACAGGGGCTATTAATTAGTAATGAGGAGATTTATGGACGAATGTACATAACGGACATAGCCCAGCATATTTGCAGGTCAAGGGGTAGTGGGCAAGCCACATAGCGTACATAAAAGATAGCTATTGAGGATACCTGCCACCTGCTGCAGACGTCCAATGGCTGAAATAATAATGAAGGAGGTATACTTTTTGAAAGATTTAGTATTTTAGTCTTTTAATAATACATATATTGTATCTTTTACAAAGACGGATTAGATTAATAATATAAATATTTATTAATCTAATAATGATGCGAAGATTGATAAACTTAATCTCTTTAATCCAATAATGTAATAGCTAGTTTCATGCCCTTGGACAACGTACGGATTTAGACTTGAAGTCGGAAAAAATATTAACCCAGTTATTTATATTATAACTCTTGAAACTTTTGATTTGCAATTAAATATGGTGTAAAATGAAAAATTTGTTGTTGAATTATTATTGAAAATACGTTGAGGCCGAAAGGTTCTCAAATGGTGCCTACAGGCGGGTAGACGCGAGGGTAGCGAATTGTCTCTGTAAGCAGGTACCACTATACCGGTCATCGTTTGGGGAATGCTTATGCTTTGTAGAGGACACTTATCTACTGACAAGAATGAATGAATGAATTATTAAACATGTCAACACTATTATTACAATGAAATATTTTTTTAATAAACGTTGCGTGAATACCAAAAGGCAGATTATTAGTAGTAAAAAAAAACCGAGCTTAAAATACCATTATAAATAAATATATAATTAAATAAAGATATTATTTATTAGAACTTCAGATATAATAATAATAATTTTGCCTTCTACTTGGTATCCAGTTTTATTATTTGGAAAAAATACTCATTTCATTTCTATGGTTTTCATCAGTGTTATTTATAAATGTATTCTTAGCGTACCAGAAACGGATCATATGGACCACAGACCAATAAATTAAAAAAAAAGCCTACGTCGAACATGATGCCTGAAGTATTATATTGACTAATTAATATCTACTCGATTGTCGGAGGAAGACGTGAACCTTTTCTCCAAACACTTTTAGCTAAATCGTTGTCAGAGTTGGGAGATGACCGTTCTAAGTCGCCTTGAGTAAAAAATAAAACGAAACTGTGAAAGCTAAAAAGGCTAAGTGCGCCCAGCACTAATCGAATATAGCAGTAATAGACGACCAATAACCACTTAATATGCGATCCGAGTACAATGTGTTAAGTTAAGCCATCAATAAATGTGGTTTCTTTGTTTCTAGTTTGAGGAGCGAGTACATTAGGAGCGACAGCGGGGGCGGATGCGGCGCGCGGCGCCATGAGCTAGCGGCATGGTGGGCGAGGGGGCGGGCCGCGGCGCGCGCTGCCACGTGGGCGACTCGCCCCCGCGCGCGCCCATGGGCTTCGCGGCGCCCGCGCACGATGCGCCGCTCGACCGTGGCCTGGCGCCGGCGCCCGCGCCCGCGCTCGCCAACGCTGCGCTACAGCGGACGCACTCCAGGTACTCTTCTACTTTACTTGGTACACTCAACCAGCGAACGCGGCCTGGGTAAGCCACCTACTAGGTATACTGACAGCACAATTAATGTTGCGGGAAGACATTGTGGCGATCTTTGGAGAAGAGCTATGCCTTGCAGTGGGCGTATATCGGTTATATGATGACGATGATGATAAACCTTTTCATGTACAAACGGTATATTATAGAAGTATTCATAAAAGTGTTGATGGAATTCTCTTTCAGCCATTTCTCTTCCTGAGCTAACTCTTTCCAAAGCGAGCCATGTTAGCCAGGCCAACCAACTAAGTAGAGGTTCGGCCCTCTCGGTCACCCTCGACTCAGAATGCTAAACCTGTATTACCGATGAGTGACAGCTCAAGCCGTGGTCCCCTAGTCATTCCATGAAGAGGCTACTTTAGCAATCTAACAGCTTTGCTGTTACTCAATCTGGTGACAAACTAGTGTGTGGTGGACCGAGCCGAGACTCCCCAGGTGCTCAAGCTTTGTTAGCTTAAGAGAGGTTTTAGGCGAAGCGCGCTCTGCGCCTTATCTCGTCGAACTGGCGGAAACTGAAAATTCCACACAGTGTAAACAAGATACAAAACAAGATAAAATTGAGGTTGGTATTGTTATAAAGATTTCATAGGTAAAGGCTTCCTCTAAAGTCTTCTAGATTTGTTTGTCCCTACCGTTCACTCGTTGTTTTATTCTTTCAATGGTTTGCCGACTTTTTTCATTCTTATGATCCTTTCCAGTTTATTGTGTTCTCCATATTTTTTCTATGGTTTGGCTAACGTGGCTTGCGCATTGCTATTAAGTCTTAGTGCTTTGGTCAGTACATGAAGAAAAGTCTTATTTCTAAGATTTTAGCTCCTTATATGAGATTAAAAACTCACTTATCATTAATATTAAAAACTGGCTGTCTTCCGCCAGCTTTGCTTGTCGAAGAATATAAATATTATAAATCGAAAATGTACATTTTCAATGCCTCATCAATTCCCCTTGCGAATGTAATTAAAAAAGACAGTTTACCATAATTATAGCAATGTGTGTTTCTTAAAGTCCATTTATTGTTAGTCTGTAAGCTGTTTTAAAAATAAATAAAATAAAAAAAATCGCTTGTGCACCTCGCTGCGTTGTTACCCTCATTGTTGAGGATATGGAGTTAACTTCTTCTTCATTATACTGCGCCACATGTTTCTATCTTAAGCATGGTAGAGCACAGCGCATAGTTTGAGGTTAAGTGAAGAGCGTTTTTGGTCCGACCAACTGATGGGACTTCGACCTTTCGGACGCTTGTCCTCGACTTTTCCAGTCACCTTCACTTGTTCGAGGTTATTTCCGTCCGTCTTGGCTATGATGCTCGTAGCTTTTTATTATCTCATATTAGTGATTTTGTCCAAAACATTGTTTAGTTAAGTACGTTTTTAGGCTTGTAGACTACTAAGCTATGATTAAAAAATTAAAAATTGTAAAAAGTTTATTCATCGAATATTACTTTTAGGTTTTATCGACTCATTAGTCGAGAGAGAAATCATTTATCTTTGAATGAATTCCTCAATATTTAATTAGACAGATGCGGTAAATACCGAGAACGCCAATATGCCAATATACATTAAGCGTATACATTTTGGTAATAACGACAAAGCCAAGCGCGGCGTTTGCGGCAAAAGCGTCTGTAACTAATATTACTCTGGGAGTCCACATGCGGTTTCTGTTACCGAATTATTCATGGCCTAATTCAAATATGTGCTTGAATTAAATTTTATATGAATGTACTAACATAAATTGATTTATATATATATATCAAACTTGTGTAGTTTGTTTAGTTGTGTTAGTTTATTAGTAAATTTAAGGAGGAATTTAGTCACGCATATAAGTTAAATAAGTTAGCTCCAGCCTTAACCACAAACAACATCGGATTGTAAAAACTGCGTCAAGTCTGATAGTGTCATAATATTATAAAACAAGATTATCGAAAAATATTAGCAAGTCAATAAAAAAAGGTACAAAAACCACTCTTTAATAATGAATATGGTAAAAGAACGCCACAATATCTTATATCAAAATAACCCACTAAAATATTAAGTAAACGTCTACTCAAATTACATATTTTGAATATTAAACAATCACATGTATACGTATAGGTATATAAATGAGTATATATAAGTATGTAAGGTTTTTATGTATGGATGTAGTAACAAAGATTTAATCATCTTTGCACGTTTGAGATACTCGCCAGCATTCCACTCGCTTGGATACGGTTTACGGAGTTCGCGCCGCAAATTAGATGCCCGTACTCAATGGCAGTCATAACTAATTAAACAGTTATTAAGACATATGCTATTCATATTGTAAAAAAATAAAAAAATGATACCATCATTCGCAGGTCGATGTCGTCGCTACCGCCGGAGCCTTTTATGATGTTGCGCGCGAAGGCGCTGAGCAAGCGTGTGATTATCAACGTAGGCGGTGTGCGGCACGAAGTTATGTGGAGCACACTCGAGCGGCTGCCACATACGCGGCTGGGCCGCCTGCGCGACTGCAACACCCACGAAGCGATTATTGAACTCTGCAACGACTACTCGTTACAAGACAATGAGTACTTTTTTGACAGGTGCGACGAACAATTAATTTTAATTTTCCTTGCTCTTCTTTTTAAGGTCATCGGAAGACGTTTGCAACCGCTCCCAGCCCGTCTCATTGGATATGTCCTGTGGACGTTCCTCGACTAAAATGACAAATGATGATTATGAGTCTACCGAAGCAAATTGTTGTTGTACTACTTTGATTTACATTTTGAACGTTGCTGTGGTAGGCATATATTAAAGGGTAGGCTAATCCAAAGACTTGGAACCGTTGAATGAAAACTTGAACCTAGAGCGACGAAATGTTTACTTTTTAAATGGATATTTTTAAAAGTTGTTAATCGTCAAAACTGTAGACATTTAACTATTTCTGCCTAACAACCTTACATATTTATTTTTCTCTTTACTGTTTAATCTCTTGTACTCATTATACGATGTGTTAGACCGACCTATTAAAGTTATCGCTAATAGTTGGAGTAAAGCTTTATCGAAATAAATAAATCCTTATACATTTGGCCTTTTTTTTAAAGTAATATATTGTACTTGTATTTTAGGGTTTTGTCTAACGCTGCAAGTAATAAAAAAATAAGTAACTCTAAAGGAATAATAAAAATTAAAGACTTGTATGTAGTAAGCAGCATGTTACATAAGGATTGTAATTATGGAATATTTTTTTAAATAAATGAATTGTATTGGCAATGATTCATGGCTTTACTTACATACCTGCGGAATTAATATCGTAAAGAGTTCCTAAAATCATGCGGCGTATGAGTAATACATTCCTGCTGCACTTTTGTCGCTACTCTTAGGCCGTCGCCAGTCAACAAAATGATTATTCTCTCTTTGCTTGAAGTGTAACGTCGGCCGGGACACAAAAGTTAGCAATTGGGCGATAACATATGTAGGTTTAAGTGTAACAGTTACAGCTTTAGACTTGCCGCTATAAAAGTCTCATGCTTTTTTGCAACTTCATAGTACATAAAAGAAATGATACTGATATATTCAATTTATTGTATTTTTCAGACATCCAAAGAGTTTCAGCTCTATACTGAATTTTTATCGGACTGGAAAATTACATTTGGTTGACGAAATGTGCGTGTTAGCGTTCAGTGACGACCTGGAATACTGGGGTGTGGATGAACTGTACTTGGAATCCTGTTGCCAGCACAAATACCATCAAAGAAAAGAACACGTACACGAAGAAATGCGAAAGGAAGCGGAAAGCCTCCGTCAGCGCGAAGAGGAAGAATTCGGTCAAGGCACCTGTGCACAGTACCAAAAATGGCTGTGGGACTTGCTGGAAAAACCCACCACTAGTATCGCCGCCAGGGTAACGTATTGAATAACATTGAAAACTTTTTACTGTGTTTTTTTTACTTATAGTATTCTTTACAAGCAAAGCCAGGATTATTAATAAGTTGTCAATAAAAGGTACATGTAAGATTATTACAAAAATGTTTAGGCAATCAGTAGTTAGAAGCTTTGATAATTGTACGTAAATTAGTGGTAAAAACAAGCACGTACTACTACATATATACAACTATACAATAATTGTAAATTGTAAACCTAACTTATCTATTTTACTATTTAATAAGTAGGTACACAGGTATACATTGTCACTATGTAATATTTTTTTATGATCTGAGAATTACAGATTTTCTCAATACTTAGCCGCCATAATGTGATACAATCTAAGTTTTTTGCACATTCTATAATCGGCTTTGTTTCTACACGATGTTTCAATTATACTCACTGTCTTAACTACTAAATTACTATAACTAAATTATTCACTTGTTGTATTTAACCAGACACAACTAACCAAACAATATTTAACTTTCAAAAGCAACCTTTAAACTAGCAACTGCATTTGTTCCTGGTGCAAATTTGTACAGAGTGTATTTTAAAGAATATACATAATTTCACCTTAAAAATGTTTTATGCAATCTAAAGGAAAATCTAGTAAAAATTGAAAAGAACAGAATTTGTTTGGAGTACGCCATCGACTATTTAACATATATCTTTTCTGTGTGAAAGGCTCTACACGGATAATTTTTTTTTAGAATACACTCGCATTGTATGTGTTATTGTGTTGTATTTGTGGTGCATGAATAACATCTATCTATGTATATCTGTATCTAATTTCGATGTTGTTGGATCGTGTCGCTCGTTTCGTTATGGAATGTGGTGTTGTGTTCTGTGCTCTAATCTTCACACGGTCGCTTTTGTGCAAATATTTTTAATGCAGATATATTCATGTATTTTCGATAACAGCGGTGTAAAGGAAAAAAACTTATGTAAGTATCGATACAATTTTAACATTACCATTTTACGAAAAACTCTGATTTTTATTATTTACTTTACTTTTTTTTTGCAATTTATTACTATATAATTATTTATTGTTATTGTAGATAATATTTACTGTTGAACAAACGTTTTGTGTACCACCGCATGTAAACTTAATAAATATATTAATCTAAACTTCTCAACAAAATAGACACATACTTACTCGTTATGTAGTACTTAAAAAGTCTATGTTATTTACATTTTATAGAACTCGTGTATATTTTAAATTTGAGTCGATTTGTTAAGAATTAATCTTCGTCATGGTACATGGTTGAAAGTTGTTTGACGGAATAAACTTAAAAGTTCACTGATGTTAATTTTTATTTACATTTCTTCAGAATGTTTTACAGTTTTATTATTTGTTATTACATTACTGTGTCAGAGCTATATATCTTTTTATTTATTCTGTCAAAAAACTTTTAACCATATATCACGACTCAGATTGAATTCTTAACGAATGGATTCTGCGATCATAAATACTTCTAAAAAATGTTTTTAACGAAAGATTTTTGATGTACGTGTTGTGTGTACGTGTATATTTTGTTATGCAGTAATGATTATTATATTTATTGCCATATAATTCTTAATTGAATATTTTATCTTGCTATTTATGTATTTATTATTTTCTGAAAAGTGCAGTCAGTGTGCGAACGCGTTGGCCGCGTGAGCATATCGATTTATAACCTTTGATGTTCACAGCCGCGTCGATGTTCGAAAGGGAGAATAATTTGAATAAAACAAAGCTTAATTG
The DNA here is from genome assembly GCF_028537555.1 of Battus philenor. Taxonomy (NCBI): domain Eukaryota; kingdom Metazoa; phylum Arthropoda; class Insecta; order Lepidoptera; family Papilionidae; genus Battus; species Battus philenor. The sequence continues at coordinate 8,815,494 of NW_027181678.1, read as the reverse complement.
TTGTCGCAATATTGCAAATAGGGGATGGGCTTACGCGATGTGACCAGCCGCCGCCGGCGACGCTCGTGGCCGGCGTGCGTGCGGGCGCGGGACGAACGCGCGCGACGCAGACAAGCGTCCGCAGCGCGCGCGCCGTGCCCGCGCCCGTTCCCACCACGGCTGAGCGCCGCTCGCCGGCGTCCCCACCCCAACCCCTTCCTTACTCCCCCATACAACCCAATCGCGCTTCGCTTCCTCCGACTCATCTGACTAACCGAGCGACGCGGATGATGTACGAACACGCGATGGCACTCACCAATGAAAATCTGGTGAAATAATACTACGTAATTGTCCGAGGCTCGAACTTGACTACTTTACAGCGCTTAGGCTATGCGCTCTCTGCGGCCTGCCATCTCAAAGCCGCGTAATCTGCAAATATACATAATCTGCCATATGGGCGGAGAGTTCGGTAAAAAATACCGATGAAAATGCTGCGCGTTTTCGTTCATCCTACTTAACTGTAATTAAATATCGTATCTACACCATGACCACACAACACTACTAACAAACACAAATAGATGTTATTTTTACACCTGAAATATTAAATTTATTATAAGAATTATAACATTAAGATATCCGCTTACAAGAGACATTTACTTGTAAATACATGGCTACATACATTTACGTTTCTACTATACTGTTACTTGTGTCAACTTTGTATTGTACAAATGTTTAAAGACTGTATAGACACTAACATTATTACTTTACACTTTAATTACTTTGAAACCGACGAGGTGGGTGGTCGCGTATTGTCGCGACAGAGACGCAGCTCGGAAGGTCGCGCCGCCCTCCGCTCACGCGAGGCATGCTTGCAGGTGATCGCGGTGATATCAATCCTCTTCATCGTCCTGTCCACCATAGGACTCACTCTGAACACGATACCTCAAATGCAAGTGTACGACGAGAAAGGTGCGCCCATGGATAACCCGCAACTGGCCATGGTCGAGGCCGTTTGCATCACGTGGTTTACCCTCGAGTATGTGCTGCGATTCAGTGCCTCGCCGGATAAATGGAAGTTCTTCAAAGGAGGACTGAATGTGATAGATTTACTTGCCATCTTACCCTATTTCGTATCTCTTTTCCTACTCGAAACAAACAAAAACGCGACCGACCAGTTCCAAGACGTGCGTCGTGTTGTACAGATTTTTCGTATAATGCGGATACTGCGTATTCTCAAACTCGCCCGGCACTCCACCGGGCTGCAATCTCTCGGCTTCACACTCAGAAACTCTTACAAGGAGCTCGGATTGCTTATGTTGTTCCTCGCGATGGGGGTACTCATATTCTCGTCGCTGGCATATTTCGCTGAGAAAGAAGAACCGGGGACTAAATTCATTTCCATCCCGGAAACGTTCTGGTGGGCCGGCATCACTATGACCACAGTCGGATACGGTGACATTTACCCCACGACCCCGTTGGGCAAGGTCATCGGCTCAGTTTGCTGTATTTGCGGCGTGTTGGTAATTGCGTTACCCATCCCAATTATCGTCAACAATTTCGCCGAGTTTTACAAGAATCAGATGCGGCGCGAGAAGGCGCTCAAACGGCGGGAGGCACTGGAGCGCGCCAAGCGCGAGGGATCCATAGTGTCCTTCCACCACATAAACTTGCGCGATGCTTTCGCCAAGAGCATGGACCTCATCGACGTCATCGTGGATACAGGTCAGTAGCCCCTGCGGTAGACTTGCCTCGCTTCTCCATGTCATATGTCTTGCCCTGTAATCGTAATCGATATCACTCTGCACGCATGCTCTGACTCACGTGTTCTGCTCATTCTGTGTGTTCGTTACGGAATGCTGTGAATGCCGATTGTGTGCACGTCGCATAGACAAGCTCTCCGGTCTCGCAGGCATATTCCGATTCAAAGAGTTCACGTTACATCGCAGCTACAGCTATATTCACTCGTTCGTTCCAAAGAGGTGCACTCAGAGTGTTTTATTCCTTGTCTTCAGGTGACAAGTGCGTCCTCATTGAGGCGAGAGACGACGCCAGATGAGCCACTTTCTACTATCGCACACTCGTCACACTCGGCCCCATTAATATCATTTCCGTAGCCCGGGGCCGAGTTCGCGTCGCGTGTAGCTTGCGATGTGCGACGAAGACACTTGTATAAGGTCGATCACATTGTCAGCGTAAGCCTAACGCTTCTAGAACTAACATTCTCTTCTGCGGACTGCTCGTTGTGTGTGCCGGAGGACGCTGGATCTCTTAGACTATTCGTGTTGAATGTGTGTTGTGTAGTTCACGCTGCTATTTACTTTCATTTCTTCTAATTGTTAATAACCTTATTTACGCAACTTTGATCACTATTGTTATGACTATGGAGATGACGAGGGATAAGAATAGGAAACGTGGCTACTTACGGTGGTGTGTGTCTCCAGGACACAACTTGTCGCAGGCGGACGCCACTAGCCTGGAAGGCGAAGCTCCAGCCACGACTGGCTGTTACAAACAGTACGAGCACGCCATCTCTAATAAGACGCCGCAGAGTACTGACGCTAATCAGGTGAGATCCTCTGGCAGTCCGGGTGCGTCCAATATTAACTTTGCTTCGCTGTGACTACTCCACATATTACGGTTACTTGATGAATAAATTATTACGTTATACCAATTTCACATTTTAGTCAAAGGAAAAAGGTACGTTTAATTTTGTAATACTTATTTTTAGTGAATAGATAATGTTAGACATTAGCTAGTAAATATAGTAACGTATTGCAATTATTTGTTAGCACTTATTTAAATTATTTCATTTTAGATTACTCGTTTACAATGTAAAACAATTAAATAATTTAAATTTTATGTCTTTAAGATTACATATTAAAAATTCTTTTACCATAATCCTGGTTGTTACGAAAAATGCGCTTTGTAACTTACGACTCTTCTCTGAAAAGCATCTGAAGAATTGCTATTCCACATATAACAAATATATAAAAGAATGTTCTATGCAAATATAAAGAAGAAATTAAAAAAAAAACCTAATGTATTTTTTAATTCTCATAGTTTAAAAATTGTTATGCACTTGTGTAAATATTGGGCGCACCCATTTAAAACTTAATCGGAGGGAGTGTATTGACACAGTAAGACGCAGTTTCAGAGCAGCCCTAAAAAGGATCGACGATACTCCATCGAGGGCCTGGGCACTCCGGAGAAACGCTTGCTCATTAATCCTGAACCCACACCAGTAAGCTTACTCCTCATCGACTTACCAACTATAAGCTAACGCTTTCTAGCATATAAAGTTACAGCGTAGTTGCCTCATTTTGTAGTTACAAATAGCTGTTACAGAATCATTGTCGATTACATACATCGATTTGAAAGTCGTCGTCTCACATTTTTATTATTCGACTAACTAAACCTCAGAATCGATGTAAAAATCGTCAATGATTTCCTTCACTAACAATTTCAGAAGCAGCTGATTAATGCAACACATGATGTTTTCTCTTTTTCTAGGAAAAGAAGATGGCTGACAAACAACTTGACTTGGATCAGCTGCCTTCTGAGTTTGAATGTTGTTTTTGCACGTTCAAGGTACTAAACCCTAACATGAATGGTATATGTATAACTTTAACATTGTTTGCCGTTCCATAATTTTTTAATTTAATTTTCGAATAATGAATGTAAATGGATTAAAATAAAGAAAATTGGAAATTTGTAAAAATATCCTATTTTTCTTTATTGTTATTATATGTTAAACAAAATATATATATTTTTATACAATAAATTTAAAAATTAATTGATCCATTTTGAAATAAGTAAAATTAGTCTTAACGCTTAATACATACATACCATCATCATATTTCTTCTTAAAACGTATTCCTGGAAACCGTTATTCAAATAACATAATACCGTAAAATACAGAAACATCAATAGTCTTACCTAGAGCATGCTTTAACATGTTCAAAATCAATGCGTATTTGATTTGAAAGCTTTTATTAATAAATAAATAACGATAACGGTATTTATGTATTTATGCTTAAACGTTTAATTTATTTTTATAGGCACATTTAAAAATTTTATTTAAAAATGAGTATACTTGACTTCAATGATTTTGCCTAAAACGTTTTTTAGACAAAATAAAAATAAATATCTTAATGTTCGCTAACTAAATTTAGTTCTGAAATGTTATATTATACAAGGACTGAATCAAATCAACTACAGATACTTAGTTTTTACAACGTTAACCTGCGGAGCGGTTTGTTTCTATTTTACAAATAAGTCGTACTTTACAGGGCTACAAAGAGTTCATAGACGCAGAGCAGCTGATGCCAATGTCAACTTCAGACTTAAGACAGCCGGTGTGCGTAGAGCTAGCGTGCCTGCAACGACATCCTGCGCCTCGAGCTCTGCCCGAAGCCACCCCCAATAGCCTTGATAGTCCAGGTAGGTAATAATCGCTTAGGTGCCTGTCTGTCAAAACAACAAAAGCGGAGACAATGTCCAAGTTATTTTAGTTTCATTAAAACTTAGCTTCGGAAATAAACATTTCCTACACTGTCACAATTCATCTTGCTTCTTAGTATTAAAACTTATATTATGACTTCGCAATGCTTTGATGGACAGGTCTTTTTACCCATCAATTTTGATGCTTGTTTCTTCTACCTACACCTCAATCTTTTGTTGCCGTGTAACACCTCTACTGTTATCCACTTTATGAACACCGTTTTATTGATTAAACATTGCAAAAATGACCCCTTGATAAAAATATATGTTGTACTTTTGTAATCACTTTCAGTTTTCTTATTTTACGAACACTGGGTATTCGTTCACCGTAACCTTTATTAGATTTGGCACCTAGTACATTCGTGTATGTGTCGGCGTGCGAGCCGCGCAGAGCACCGTGCGAGCGGTGTGGCGCGGCTCCATGTGCGTATATGTCTTACATTGCAGATACATTTGCATCATGCCTTACGCACCCTTTTCCTTCAGAGGGCGACATCGCCTGCGAGAACGACTCGTCAAACTTGTATGTGAATCCTCTCGATGGTAGCGGCGGCGGCGCGGGGGGAAGCGTGCCCGTGAGTTCGGTGGAGTTTAATGGAGTGCGCAAGAGCGCGTCAGGGGACGGAAGCGTGTTGTGTGCGAAAGGTTCGCAGGGCGAGGAGTCGCCGCGCGGTTCTCGCGGCAGTTTGGCCGGCGTGGGGGCTACCGCGGTCCCCAGACCTCTCGACGCCTCCCGAACCAGTCTGCCGCAGCCTCTCGAGGAAGCGGCGGCCGTCTGCCTGCCGGGGCCTGACGACTCCAAGCCCAAACATAGAAAAGCGCGCTTCCAGCAGGTAAATTGATAACATGCTCCGGGACCGACATCTGCAGATTGTAGATGTCCTGAAGTCGTCAATTTAGTGCTAAACAATTAGCAGTCCGTGGTCTGAGTTCTACTTGGGCCATAATATGGCGTGAACTGCGTTTTCGATTTTTCCATTTGTTGTATGTTTGCATGGTGCCATGCTTATTACATGTTTCAAAGCATGAACTCAACAACCGTTCCCTGTATGCCCTGACTATGATGGATGGTTAGTTCTGCAGCGAAACCTTTATGGATATTTCCAGGAGTGGACGGAGGAGGAGAAGAGGCCGCCTAGGGGAATAGCAACGAGAATCATAAATCATCACATTCTATTTGGTAAGGGTTTGCTAAAAATAAACTATTTCTTTTGTATTTTAAAAATATTGGATAAAGAATAAGTTAACGTAATTAATAAATAAATAACGAAATATAATATTTTTTTTAGTTTTATTGAGTACACTAGCTAGCACCACATGACAGCTTTTATGAGCCATTAGATCATCTCGGGCGTGCCTAATGATGTTATGTTGTTAGGTTCGAAACTTTTGTTCGTAAATTATCAATCAACATTTTGAGCAGGTAAGAACGGCAATAAACGTGGAGGCGGAGGTTGGCCCCTCGAGAGCGATTCGCGGTCGCGGTCCATTCTCAAGAACAAGGAGTCACGCGGCACCGACAGTGAGCTGTTGCTTCAGGAGACCACTTCGCTCGGTGCTAACGTACGTTGTTTCAATGGAATTGAGTATACCATTTTTTTTTCACGTTTTTCATTAGTGTTAATATACCCATGGTGTCTTCCATCAAAAACATTGTTTATCATTTTAAAATAAAACAAGGTTTTTTATGAAAATAATTAAAGTTTTTATTGTATGTTATATTGGAAAAAGAAAGGTTTAGGAAATGCGAAAAAAGGAAAATCAAACAACGACCTCGCATATAGACAATATTACTTTTTGAGTTCTAAGGCTGGTATTGAATCAAATATGATAGGCCCTATATTTTAAATAGACCAACATTATACAAAATATTAGAGAAAATTCCAGAGGAGCTTAACCGCATCATAGGGGAAGCCAAACAAAATTTGGTTTGTAATATAATTCCTTTCGTTGGTTCTAATGTATGACTATGCTATGCGATATTGTAAAACCATATATCCGTAATTCAATATCTTTTGGAAAACAAAGTTGTTGGAAAAAAAGTAAAATATTTTCTTGTATGATTACAAAAAAAAACTACTATGTGGTATTAATATATGGAACTAAAGTATAGAATTAGTAACTTGAATAAACCAGCTTTTTTCAAATATTAAAATAGTGTTTTTAAAAGCTTTTTATAATAGTTTCTTATATACGTTATTAAGAGCATTGGCAGAGGACTGAGACTTGTAGACCGTGGATCTAATCCCCGGATACAATCTTAAATTATTCACACTTTGTTCACTAATTATATAGGATTGTCACCTCTCACAAGATTCCAGAACATAGGCAGCAGCGTTTTCTGCGTACCACAATATCACACTGCGATCGTCAACGCGCTTGCCAAGCGTGGCGATTACATTCCCCCATGTATATCACTTCATAGAAATCTTTCTGAAGGCCTAAAAGCCTTGCAGTGGGCGTTTATTGGCTGAAAAGAGAGAGAGAGATGTACGGTATAATTACATAACATTTTTATTTTTTTTGTAGCATACCAGTTATTGTAACCCTACTAAACTTTGAAGTTAGTTTATTGAATTTTATACAGCCTTCATTTCAGACCTAATCAACGGATGACGAGAGTAAGAAGTAGCTACGCCATAGTAAAATACCTCTGAAAGGATCTTCGAGTAAAGGATTTTTTATAGTTATTTTAAGGAAACCTGAACTGTGCGAAATATTGAAGTGGCCTCTTGTTACTATGACCAGGTGTATTCATGCCTATATTTTCACCACAAGGATTTCTTAAGAAGATGTTTTCATTGGTCCAAAATATCCTTTGAATACACTTATCTTCTGTACTAGGAAATTTAAAATTCTTTGAAGTTTGGCATCTCCGTCTGAATAAATATTTTTTTCACACAACGATAAAGATTGATTCCGTTTTATTTCAGGGCGATTCGGGTAGCGAATCGTCACCAATTCGGTTAAAAGACTTTAAGAGCCAAAACCACAAAACCGGAGCATCAGAAAGAAGCAACATGGTAACTTAAGTCGACGAGCGTGGACTCCTTTTGCAAGACCATGCATGCTCGCCTGATCTCCCAGTAAACGCAGGGTTCGCCCTCTAGTTGACCTAAACCATTTAATATCATGTATAATCAAAATAAACACTATTATAATTAGAGCGCAATAATAAAAAAGTTATAAAAATTTTAAAAATAATTTTACATATCATTGGGCGATTGTGACTGCTTGTTGGATATAGACGATTTTCATTTAGTAGAGTTATATATATATATTGTAAAAATATTACTTAATATAATAATTGTTCATTCCAATTGAAAAGTTGAAAGTACCTATTTGTTAAGTTTTTTTACGTGCAATTATTAATTGCTAATTCTAATTTAAGCGAAGTAGTCTGTACAGCATAGTTGATGAAAAAATGAAAGCAATTATTAAAATTAAAGATTTTCTGAAATTTCTGTTATTTTTATTTGTTACTATGTTATCTATATATATTAATTTTTCACTCTTTGTATTACATTATTACTTATGAAAAAAATCCGTCAGATTGGTTATAACGGTTGAAATTTTAAATACCTAACACAAAAAAACTAACACAAAAAGATTTTGGTAATCTATTTTTACTGTGAGAATACTACGCTTCCACTACCCAGCGAAACGAAAGAAAGCTCCACAATCAAGTAGCATAAAATGACTATAAGAATATTAATCTTTTATTTGCCAATACCTTATTGGCACTTTGGCCACTTCCCTATTATAGCTGATAAGAACCTAGAGAATCTTGTCGTTATTGGCAAGATCGATGGAAAAAACTATGGAGTGAAGGAAGGAGAAATGAAGAAGCCTTCCCCCGACAGATCGAACCCGCATCAAGAAGATAACGTAGCACTGCAAAAGTGAATGTTATCCGAGGAGAGGGAAACTGCAGCAACTAGATTTCGTTTTTCACGCCGCCTAAGTTTATGCCTCTGCAGCGCTTATTTCCGACAAATAATACGGATTTCCAGAAGATTTTGAAAAACAAAAGTAATGTTCTGTAGATAACATATTTTGTAATAAAATCATTTTGAAGACTTTCTACTTGCGTTTAAGCAAAGTTTCTTGAGTCTGTAATAATTTTCAATTTACATTTTTCAGTCATAACGTGTATTTCCTCAGCGACTTTATTATGGGCATTGAGCCCATTTTTTGGCGATGATAAATATCTCCTTCAACCGTAGTAAGTTTTAATTCAATCTGGAGATTTTAATAAATTTCTTCATAGGATATTTATTAAAGTTTTAAAGGTGATTCGTCTTTATTGTTGAAACTTTTTCACGTGGCACATTTTCTTCCGTAACAAAAGGAAGTCCATTTCTTTCATTTTCCTTTAAATTTAAGCGACTGCACTTAAAAAAACTAAATTGTACTAGAAATACGTAGTTACTTTAGAAGGCACCTTGTTTTAAAAAATAATCGAAGTAGTTTAATCTATTCATCAGATATCCTGATGTATTTGAAGTTGTTGTACAACATTAATAACACGAATTGTTTTTTTTATGAAGCAATAACTTTGTAATGTATAAAAAATATAGGGATGATTCAATTTGGAGAAACAAATAAATTTTCGCTTTTTAAAACCAAATCTTTACTATAAACTTTATCTTGATGGAGTAACATATTTAAATCATTTATAAAAAAAAAAAACTTTTTGAGTGGCCCGAGTTATTAGTCATATTACAAGTCATTTCTATTTTAGTTTAAATGTACGTGAAAAATATTTCGTTATTTTAAAAAAAAATAAAAGTTTCTCGGCGCTTCTCGGACACGGGTAAAAGTAGTAGGGGCCCCGAAGGACTGACAATTTCTCTTCCATTTATTCTCAAAACATTTTTGTCGGGTTCACTTTCCTAAACAAAGTTGGAGCATAAAATGAGAATAATTCGTAAGTATTAAACTTTTGTACCTTTTCGATTGAAAAATTAAAACGTAAACCGTTTAATATATTTGTGCTTTGATAAATTTTTTCGTAAATCGAACGTTTAATTTATATATTTAACGAAACGAAATAATTTATTTCAAAATTAATGATATCCATCAAAATTGACCTCGAGGTTTTAACAGAAGATTTTGCCGAACTGAAATTCTTAAAAAAACCACTTTCGTTACTGATCGTAACAGAAGAAGCCTAATATCATTAGATAATACTATAATACATTATTTGATTAACCACGTGAAGCAGATTATAGTGATTATTTTCATTAATTCGCTCTTTACATTCCAAGGACCCCAAATTCTTACATAATTTAAGATGCTCTAACATAGTTTAAAATGACCCTGCGTACAGCAAGTTAAAATAGGCGGAAGAACTGTTAAAACTGTCTGGCTAAAAAAACCTCTAATCAGCATACATAAATTTATTTAAATAAAAGATGTTGCTTACGTAAAAGATTGGGAGAGCATTATAATGAGCAGTGTGGATGACTTGGCTGAGAAGCCTCACAATCCTATAAAATAAATTATACAACCACACGAGCCGAGGAGAGTTCATATTTTATTACTTTAAAGTCAGCGGTGACCTTTACAGCTCTGCCTTCTTAAACTCATAAAAAAATGCGTGGTCAAATATCTCGATAAATATATTTTTATATTACTTTACCTTTTATAATTAAAGACAGATGATCTGTTAAAGAATGTCGGAAGCCCCAAATGAGGGCAGGTTTAAGCTAGTCCTGTTAGGGAGGCCTATGCTAGGATGAACATATTATGACTGAAATGAAGATCATTGGAAAACATATTGGTTCTATGTTTCCTAATCTGTTACACACAGTAAAAAGAACAACAACAATTAATCCCAAATAGAAATACATAGAGAATCTATATCGGTCACTGTCGTCTCCCTGGCAGTAGTTACGCCAACCATTAGGTGAACAACTTACAAGCTTAATCTTTTAGGCACAACAAATGCTATACGGTAGAAAGTGTGAGTTTCCATTTCTAGGGTTTTAGGTCTTAGAGTTAGTATAATATAATAACGCGATAATAGCAATTATTGAGCTGTGGTTTGGCCTTCGGGCACCATAGTATCGCACTACCTCGTAATTGCTTTTCGGGTCTCGAACGCCCAGACGCTCTATGGAACATCTATATAAAGTACCTAAGAGCTTTGCAGCCTCCCAATCATTGAACATTTAATGTAACAACCTGTGCCTGGTCTGCCCAGGGAAACTTGGGAGTTAAAATGCTGTAGTTTTAGTTTAAGCGCCTTCAATGCTTTGCCATCTCCCACAAGATCGATGAAACTATAAATGCCAAAAGGCAAACATCATTTATCAACAATAGAAGCCAAAGAGGTTAAAAGATGTCTTAGATCTTTCCAATATAAAACTAATGATTATCATCATCGTCACAAATCAATCGGTTTTTCTGTAAAATATGCCGACAGCAACGACATTACTTTCTGGTCCCCCTAATATATAAGGAAAGAAAATAAATGGTGAACACTGAAATAGTCAACAATGATATTTATTTGGAAGCTTATCCTTTTTTTCATAATACTAAGTGTTTATATGTGTAAATAAACATAAAATACATCAAAAAACTTAGGAACGTGCAATAAAAATAATTCGTGTAATGAAACGGAGTACATCTATCATCGCACTTTTAATTTCAAAATTTTGATGATGCGACGAAAATTTTGTGTCATAATTTAAAATCAGATAATTTTGTAATACAAATAATTATTAATGGTCCATAAAATAATACTTTTTGTATAAGTATGTCTAAATAAATAAATTAGTTAATAATTTATATAAATATGAATGTAAAAAATTGATCGCTTTGGTTTACAGTGAGTCATTTTAGTTTATATGTACAAGTAAAGTAATCTCCGTTAAACAAAATCACACTTATATATTCGTGTATAAGTAACTAACGCAGTTTCCTCTCTCACGCTGTTGCGGTAAAAACCAATTTGACTTAATAATATCAAGTATATTGTTACCGATTATTCTTTAATTACATCTTATATTTGAACACACAGGCTCCTTACTTCAAATTTCTTGGCAATACACATGGCACTCTGTACACGGTTAAGTTGCAATCTATGCCTTGTCTAAACTTACTTGTGACAACAGCCTTATTTTGTGATTTTTTTACATACACTATTTGGTATCAATATCATTGTAACACCTATTTTTAAACGTTTAAAATGACAGTAATGCGACTTATATTCATATAACAACAGTAATCTTTGAGGTCTTATTGTTAGCTGTCACAGTAGAAACATTTTCGAAAGTAAGAAGCATCAGATAGATATTTAACGCTTCAGAGACAATGATCGGAGTTTATATTATTAAAATTATAATATCATTCGATTGCAATAAAATTGTGAAACGCAAATTATTTAATAAAAATATAAAAATTTTAAGCCGTCATTCATGTATATACTCACAATGTAACATTCACTTTAGTATTATTATTAACTATACTGTATTCGTCAGATAGAGTTAATACCCGATGATGTACAATATATTTCAATAGTTAGTGACAACAGTGGAAACAACAGCAGAGAAGGCGTTTACATGGGGACAAAATGTCAGTTTACTGTCTTTTGCATGGTGAGGTCATATTCGTTTGGTCTCATGGACTTCCAGCGTATTTTTGGTTTGGTTTATATCTACCCTGCAATTGAAATATGTCGTGGACGTAGTTGAACCAAAAATTAATGCCACATACTATAATAATTTTACTATCATTGTATGAAACCCAGAAACTGAGTGAAACCCAGTTTAAAATTATGGTGTCCACTACAATAGTGTTTCTCGCCTATAACAGTGCAGTTGAGATTGAACACTGTTCTACCAATAAAGCATAATGTTTTTTTTTATAAAAAAAATCTTTAACCTTGAAACAGAAAAATGAAGTCCATAAAAATGTATTTATGTCACGCCCAGTGCTCAATAAAATCATATAGTATAATTGAATAAAATACATTTCGAAATAAGGACCCATGAAAAAATCTTAGTTACTGCTGTTGTGGTTCAACAAATACGTTATAATTACATGTATACAAAAACATGCATCTCAACTATTGGGACATTTTTACATAGTGATATTTATTCCTTACAATTTTAATAAAAAATGTAATTTGTGAAGAATTAAAATAACAAAAAATGGTTCTAATTACATAATATTAACACTTAAATAATTTAAACCCTTTACAGAAATACGAGACTGTAATGGATAACGCTTTGAAAAATATACAGATGTTCAGACAGATATCAGTGTTTCCAATCTTGTGTTGCCATTGACATATTGTTCATAATTATAAAAATATACACGCCACTGGATTTCTCATGCTAGCCTGCAACATTTAACTTATTGTTTCCCCAAAATTTTCCAGATTACATATCTGAAGAAGGATATCCCACCATTGTTAAAACTAAGTAAAACTTTAGTTTTATATTAAATGCACCAAAAAATTTTATAACATGTGGAGTATTAATGTAGATAATTTTTGTTTGTTTGCAATCGACATCGTGTCCGTAAATGACACAATTCATAATAAAATAAATAACGATCTTACGTCACTAATGTATATTCTCATAAGATAATTCCTATAATTAAAAATTACGATCAAAAATACTTTTGTTTTCAAACGGTGAAATAAAATTTTATAATATAAATCCGATACGATATTAAAAGATTTAGAAGCTAAACAATTTTAATGGTGTAATTTTGACGAAAGTACTTGTAAAGGATGCGCGTCAAAATTAAAAAACGTTTTTGTAAAAATAACAAAAATATTTCGAAATGTGTCTTGTAAGTGCCAATTAATAATAAATTCATTGAGAACGTTACAGTTGGACGATTTATCTTTAGTAAACCCTCGAAGGTTTGTCAACGTTAGAGAATGGCTTTGACCGAACTGTCGCCAATAACCTTACTAACGTAGACATAGTAACAGTTAGCATGGTGGTGTATAAGTATATATAATTCACGAAGATATTGTATTAACTATCTGTGCCATGCTATAGTCAAGGCAGTTCGCAATTTCCCCCACAACCAGGGGTACAGTCCGCCACCGCTCCAAGCGGCCTGTGCCACGTACTTTACGTAGTCATATATACCCCATGGTGCATGGCCTCCATTTACATAATACACATAAGTGAAGCCGTCCTTACACCGGCCCTTAATTGAATAATAGTAAGGCAGAAATGAATGTAGCCGAAATCTGGAAATAAGATAACATAATTAGTGCTTATAAAACAGATTCACTTTAGTTTATTACAATATATATCCAATGTAATACATCGATTAATCAACTATGTGTATACAATGTTGATGTGATGATGTGTATGCTTGCATGTTTGCATGAAAGAAAAAAAATAAGTTAGTGTTGTTCTGGAACTGGACTATCCATGCGTGTACTACCCTCTTTTTTTGTCATCAAGTAACCTTCAAACAGGTTTATATTTTAATAGTGTAAAATGGCATATTGTCTATTACAAAAAAAATCTGTGCGACATTGTATTAGCATTTGTGGCCTTTAGAATTAGATGGTATGTCTCAATAACTAAAAATTTTACTAGCAACAGATAAACTTGTACACAAAGCATTTTTATGTGAAATTATATGTTCTACTTTAAAAGGTATTGACAAATGGAAACATTGTAATCCATTATATTTATCCCTCAAAATTTTCCAATAAGACTAGTAGGAAACAGCCTGTCTGTCTACCCTGTGAGTCGACATCCTATGTTGTGCTCACCAAAACTTTCTAGGTTTCCACTCCAGAACCTAAATTAACCCTTAGTTAATACTTAACTTTTGATTAAACCTACAGATATAAATGTGTTATTTGTCGTTTTACTTACACAAACAAATACATATATCCATATCACTTGCCTATTATGTGCATCCAGAGATTGTTTGACTTTAAAGTATATATGCATTTACATATCAAATCTCTACATATGTAACATTTTTGTTGCAAAATTGATGATTAGTTTAGTCAGAAAACATCTATACCTAATTTTTATGTTTGTACAAAAGAAAATGTATTCATGTAAATCCTTACCGTCTTTTCTCATAAAAGTGTATAGCCTCTTTATTTGTTGTGAGTACATGAAGAAAAATCGCCTTAACACGATGCTCATGAGGGAGCTGAGCTACTGGGCCAGCCAGATGATTGATCAGGACATCCAGCAACATTGTAGCGACGCCAGAACGCCGGTACGAGCGTACCACTCCTGAAAAACGATTAATAGAGGTTAGACAATAATTATAACAGAAAAAGTTGCCCGTATTTATAACAACATCCATATAAATTATAATAAATCTCTAAAAATATTGAGAAAAACAAACTCTAAAACTGCAAAAAGCATTCTGTGTCATCATTATGTCAACCGACGGGCACCCTCTGCAAACTACAGGTTTCTCTCAAAGAATGACGCTGAACAGTTTTGTGCTCCTTTCTTTCTACAACCTTGACTATGTTATTTGTCTGTCTATTAGGAGGTCCGCCCACGTCATGGCTTGTGGTCATCATTCAAGAATATCTCGACCCTAAACACCTTTGGCTGCATGAGCAATGTGCCCTACTCATTGCCAATTTAAATGAGCATTCTTCAAACTATATTAGTATCTGAGGTTTTTCTGCAGATCTCATTTCTGATTAGATCACACACCATAACTCCGACCATAGCCAGAAGATAGCTCAAGCTGGTCTTATAAGGCACACAATATGCAACCACCAATTTGCATATGTCCATATTATAACAACATTAAATCAATAAATAATCATTGCTATACATTTTATCATTTTTACTTTAGCCTATGACAGTCCAATAACTTTTAATAAGTCTGTCGAGTCAGCTAGTTGATTAATAAAAAAAGTACTATCCCTTGTTGTAAGATAAACTAGTTAATTTACGAAAATATAATTTAGTTTGAATTTAAAACATACAAATCCCTATTTCATTTTCTCATTTATACTAAAAAAAAGCTATATGTGTCTTCCATAGTGTCATTTATTTTAGTCCAATTTCAATCACTGTATCATGCATGCAATGATACATATGAAGAATTACAAAAAGAAACAAAGCCTAATTCATTTTTATGGTAATGAAGAGTGGGCAATCTAATCACATATAAAATAATATGGTGTGCCAAATTCAGATTTTTGTATTGTTTTGCAATGTCATTAACAGTTCTTTGTATTATAACATATACATATATTTCTTACCAAGGGACAGTATATAGGCAACAAGTGTGTCTTTTGATGCAAACCATCTTGACAGTATTCCTCGGTCTTCTGCATTTAACTTCAGATATGGCTTAATCTCTGCTACAATAAGTCCAATGATTTGAGCCTTGTAAACAGCTGCCAATGCAAAAAATCTTTCAGAAGATGTAATGTCTTCATACCATGATTGTGGATATTCTATAGGAAACCAATCTCTGCACAATGATCTTACCTGAAACAGTTAATTGCAGATATTGTTATTCAATTTCCTATTATTAAGAATGTTATATTTACATATTAAGAAATATAGCTAATATATTATTTTATTATATTATATTATATTATTTCTATATATTATTTTTATTATTTTGGCAAGAAGAATGTCCCAATAAGTATTTTGTTTGGAGTACAATCATAATTTTCAATTAAATAAGAATTAAAAATCATTCTGTGAATTGAAATACCTATTGAAATAACCCAAAATCTCCATTAAATAAGAATTAAAAAGCATTCCGTGAATTGGCAAGTGCACCTGTTTAAATAATCCAAAATCTCTGGTGAAAGCTGAACTTGAAGTTGAAAGTATACACATTCAGAATTTATATATGGTGCACTAGCTTAAGCTTACTTCTTTAAAATTTCTGTATTCCGAAGTATACAGTGTGCAATGAGATTGTAAGCAAACTTTTTTTTTACTTTTTCTCATCAGATAATCTAATGAAGTAAATATTATGTCAAATAATTACTGTAAGTGAAAAAGAAGGTAATAACATTTTAATCAGAACTTACTTCTTCTAAGTCATCAGGACATAGAAAACGTAATTGAACATCTTTTAATGAACATTTGTCTTCTTTTGACTTCTCAATGATCACTTGGAAGCCTTCAGAGAGGTACCTACAAAATTTGATTAATTTTACTTATAAAAAAATAAAGCAGTGATGAACTCAATGTTTACAAGGATTTGAAAAATAAAACAAAGGCTGAATTTCATAAAACACAATACGCCCATTAAAAGTGATTGTTTTGAATTAAACAAATGTTTACAAGTACTATTCAAAGGAAGACCTTAATCACACAAATATTGACGAAGTACTTGCTCTTAATTGATCCGTAATTTCAGCTACTTACCAGCTGAAGCCAGCCATTCGGTAAATTTGCCATTAATACTGAAATCTAAATACACTTCATAAAGAATGGGTTGTAATCATTTCGTTGATATAAATTTAAAGATTATAATCACTCTTAAAAATGAGTGACAACAAATTGTTTAGTTTGACAGCTGTTACATGTCAAACTTACATATTCGTGTCTCTTTTTATTGTTGAGCCATGAAAATCATCTATGACTTAAAGTTTGATACAGTTCATTGTTTGCAATGATAAACACGATAAAATAAAAAAAAATAGGTAAATGCTCTTTCGTTATGTTTATATGCATAGAGTAATAAAATAGCAAAATCATAGAGTATTTATTATTATTTTAAAATGGTTCTCATTATAATAATCTAATATTAAACACAATTTAATTTATGCAATTAATAGAAAGCAGTATCTGTTCTACTTCTTTAAAAAGTCTGGTGAGTACCAGATTGCGCAAATTTTTTGGTCACAAATTCTCATGAAACAATTGGACAAGTTATTAAAAAAATACATAATTTCATTTTACGTTTTCTTAAGAAATTCTACACTTAGCTCATAATAAAACTTTTAAAAATAAAGACACACGTTTACTTGTTATGTTTTGTACTCTTCAGTTAATTCGGAGATTCATTTTAAGGCATAGTAATAAAATAAATTACTTTTCGGAATTCAAAGGAAAATTTAGGAAAATAATTCTTACACACAAAAAAATTAAATTTAATTGATGATTAAAAATGAATAAAATATGTAAATCTTATATTGTAAATCATAGAGTTTATTTTCTATAACAGTAGAATCTTTATACAATTAATTATGCGTATGTGTAAATAGAAAAATTAACGAGTTTATCATAAATATTATTACTTTGAAAGGAGTTTGAAGGAAAAAGCTGAAAAAGGATTTAGACATAAAAGATCAAAAATAGCAAATTATTGTACAGCAATTAAATAAATAAATGAAATGAAATGTATTTTAAATCTATTTATAATTTATTTTTACCCTCTTTCTTAATATCTTCTTGTTCTTAATGAACATGATAAAAATATGATGAACTACATTGAACTTTAATTCAATGTAAGTCATACGTTATTAATTACTTAACGTTACAGATGTATTGTGCACATGTTGGCACTTGGCGGCGCGTACGATTGTTTGGATTTGATTTCCCCACGATGTTCACCAGACGCCGTAGTATCGTCTTACAGGCTATGGTATCTCCTACTCGACCGGAGAAATAATTTCACACGAGATATCGCTCTCCACACCGATTGAAGTAGCTTCAGTATTTTAAAGACAGTTTTTAATGGATTAATTTGATATTAATTGGAGGGTGGCGCCGTCAGGTATTGTTGATTTGATAATCGATCCGATGTTGCACAGATACACAAAGAGACATTTTGCCCATTGTGCGCAGTTCCTAACATTTAAAAAACAATTTTGAGTCTAATAACCCATAGTCTACCTAGTCTGAAATATCTGTTAAATGGTTACATAACAAAGTTACACTACTAAGCAAATAAGTCGATATTTATTGTTTTTCCTACAGAACCCAATAATTGTGTACAAAAACCGAAAACTTTTTATTATAAATACTTTGTCGTGGTAAATTATGATTGTCTTGATTGTTAAAAACAAAGTGTGGAGATATCCGTTGGAAGAAGGAATGAATGAGTAACAATGACATAGTATATAGTAATTTACGGGATTTCTGTTCACGATAAAGGAAATTTACGGGAATCATGTTCATGGTCATAACTATCTCAATGCATCATTATCATCATTATGTTAGACAATAGGCGCCCAACGCTAGGCATAGATCCCCCCAAGGATAACCACGGTCGCCAGCCTTGCGCTTTCTTTCAAACGAGTAACTCTTCAACGATTATACATCGGTGGCTTTGATTCTTCTGCGGATCTCCTTATTTCTGACTCCATCTCATAGCAAAGCTTCGAGCTAAGCCATTTTCATTGCTGTCTGGGTGATCCTGTGTCTTCTCACAAGGCCCATTGTAAACGACAAAGTCTCGCGTCCATAAGTTATCACCGGCAAAACACATTTATGCATCTAAGACCTTCGTCTTTAGACATTGCGGTATTTTTGGACGAGAAAATGTTTCGAAGCTTCCCGAACACTGCTTCCCATCTCGTTGTCTACCTTACGTAATAGGTTAATATTATTATAAATGTTGTACTTTACCAAATGCAGAGCACATTTTGTAATATCTGTATATTACAAAAAATGAGGACGCAAATTAGAGCGTAAAATTGGGCATGGTAACCTTCGCCCCCAAGTAATTTATATCTTATGTGTTTGTCTACAAAAAAACGTTGTTGGTTAAGCGATATCTTCCGTCTGACCGTCGGCGCACATGCAGCCTGTGTGAAACACGAACCGCCGCCACCGCACGCGCCTCGCGCATCATTTGCACTCAATCTTAATATCCCAGATCACTATGCACCATTACAAATTCATAACAGCTTCGTTTCACTAATGCGTTTTTTCTGGGACTATACTAGGATTTCGAAGATTGTGTATTTCATGTTTAACATCGAGTTTTACTCATATATTTGGATGTATGTTCCGAAAATAGTTTTTAATACTCGTAACAATAAGAGAATACTTAATACATCTTCAATTAATTTAAAGCTTGTCTTCTGGAATTATGGAAGGATTTAGCAGATTTTGTAGCTTGTGTTTTACAAGAAGTATATTTAATTCTTTGTTCCGAAAATAACATTTAAATTTTCATAAATTTAACAAAATATTTATCGAGTAAATTAAAGCTCCGTTAATAATTTTGAATAGGATATTTTTTTTTGAAGATAGGATATGCAAACTCACTAATTATTTGTGCCTATAAAAACAGGTATGGTGGTAATGCAGGTTTCCAAATATTCTTTTTGACACTTGAGTTGCACTAGTTTTTGCAGTACTTTTACAATTACAAAAACTATTAAAAAGTCTGCCCAGTGTAGCCGATTTTTTCGTATTTAATATTACTTTTAACCTGGCTTTATTATGATATTTTATAAATTATATATTTCTTATGTCGGTTACATTTCAAATGCATAATGCTACAAGACAAGAAAAAAACGTTCATGTATATTTAAGGGACGCCCTACTTATTATTTTGCGGTACCCGTTCTGTCAATTTTTTAAAATAGAAGACATCGGGCCTCCACACAGGCTACAGGTTTTTTTGCGCTTTAATTTGTAAAAGTTTGTATTTAATATACTTTTTCAAAGCTCAATAATTTTTATGTCTTTAGTGCTCTTTAATACCAAAACAAAATAATTCTTAAACTCTTTTATACAGCTAGTTTCGAAAGAGAGCTACTAGAAATATGTGTTAAGTGTTTAGTAACCACAACACTATAATTTTTAAAATAGCCTATCACATTGTTAAGAAATAATTTACAAGCATTTCTCACATACATAAATATAATAAAGATCATGTCAATGTATAATAATGCGGTTAATTTTTTACACTCGTAGTGTAAAAAACTAACTTATAAAGTAATGAAGATCTCCTTAACTTGAAAATGAGTAATTACAATTAAGTCAACCACTATCCAATAACATGATCGTAGTTCCAACGTGAACTGAGGGCAAGATATAAATCAGCCTCATTGAGTACAGATAAATTATCTGTAAAGCTCGTAATCATACAAGTCGTCGATATATTCGATGGCCTCATTAGCATCGGTCGCGAAAAATGTGAGAGTGATAAGATAGAACTTGGAACAAGGGGAGGCTTTGTACGCACTGGCATGAACACGCCGGAAGCGAGCGGACGGGTGGCGGTCGCGCCCTATCATCCCGGCTACGACATGCCTACATGGAATTCGAAGAATTCTCGATAATTTTATTGAAAAAACTTCTTCGTAATTTGTAATGAATATATCATTTAAAATTAATAGCTCTAAACTATCCACTTCAATTCGAACTGTAATGTGAAGTGTAAACGATTCTGCTAAGAATGAAAGAATTAAAGTTAAAGTTAATAAATAACGTAATTATTTAACCACATCAATGTTTATGATCGACTTTAGTTAACATATGTAAGACTAAAAATCGGTCGGCTATTAATTAACGGTTCCGCTGGTGTTTCAAGTTGTTCTTGAAATGCAGAGTTGTATTATAGGTTAGTTATTTTAATGCGGAGAAAATAGTAACGCTTTCCTACCGTCGCCGCTAACTTCACTAAACTTCAAGTGGGGTCGGAACTTACATTTTTAATCTTTAACATTTACATAATGTACTCACGGTGGCAATAAATAGTATATGAATAGAGAGTGACGGAGTTATCTCGAATGCCGCAATAAACATTTCAGATTACCCATATCTACTGACCTTATCTTCGATATATGTGTATATGTATGTAAGTTTAATTTGTTGTTAAGGTTTTTGTGGTTAACTAAATTGATTTGGGGTAACATTACTTCAGCGTCTACTTAGGTTATTAAAAAAAGGATAGTTTCAAGGTTAAAGTATTACTACTGAGGTATGCAAATCGGCATAAACTACCGAAATTTCAGATATTATTAGATATTCCAATTCATTAACTCTAGTGTAAGTCGGAACTTGTTTAAATATTAAACAATTTTTTTTATTGTGGATTGGAATACTGTATTTCCATTCAGTTATCAATATTGACTTCGCATAACGCGTTAATCCGTTAAACAAAAAGTAATTCAATAAAATAATTCGTTTGACGCTTTTTATTTAAAAAAAAATAACATTAACATTATAATCATACCTCTAATTAATCACAATAATAACTTATAATAACTATGTAATTTTTAATTAACTTATTACTATCGATGTGTATTAACTTTGGAAACTGAGGACTGTGTTTATAAAATTAATATTAACTTAACTACATAATTACCAGTCTAAACTTCTAAACAACATATTCAAATGCAATGTGTGTTATTTAGACTTTGTAAGTTACATTTACTATAATATATTTTTCATAATAAATAATTGTTGCAAAAAAAATATGTGGTTGAAACAGAAACGTAATTCAAATGAAATTCAACCACATGTATAATATTTACAATCACATTTCTATTAAATGTTTACACTGCTCTTGATTAAACGCACGTGCGCTTTAGGTGTAGTTAAAGCGCTTTTTCTAATCGCGTAATGTGTTCATATATATTTACAAATGATATCTATTATGTACTACTACAGCTGTGACCTTAAAATTCTTACGATTGAGTACGATTGAAAAGTAGAGACATCACTTATATTAGGGACGCGCATATTGTTGCCAGTCCGAACAAGGATGCAAATGCGAAGGAACCGGGGCGTATAAAGCAGGAGCATGATGGGGTAGACTGTGTGCGGGATAGTGAGGCTGCATTTCGTGGTAATCTGGAACCGAAGTCGGTGTTAAGTATTGATCTAACTCGGCGCCATCGGGAGGGCCATCAGCTAATATACCACCATCGACTTCGATGCGCGAGAAATCGATTTGACCTCTTTCCGGGGAAGGTTCTCGTTTAAGTCTCGCTGCGGAGGATGTGGTGTGGGGTGGTTTGCGACGCCTTGGCTGGTATTTATAATCTGGATACTCCCTTTTGTGTTGGATCCGTAATTTCTCTGATTCTTTTACGAAAGGGAGTTTTTCCTCTTCGCTTAGACATCTGTAAAAATAAACCATTTAGGTAAGAAAGCACATGTAACATCGTAATATAATATACAAATATATTACTTTTTAAGATTTGTAAGTTATCATTTAAATTACACTAACTTATTATTAGCAAAAAATTTATTTTTTGTTTTGATCAGTTTTTCTTTTATTGGGTTGCATGAGTGTACGTATGTAGCGGAGAAAGCTAAGTGGCTGTGCATGTGAGTGCAGTACGAGCAAGATTAACAGCGATCGAGGAGACGCGCCATCTGGACATAGTCGTATTCGACACTATCGCACTTCTCTGAATTACTTATAACAATTCTTTTCTTTATCACATATAACTGCATATATCCAATGCAGCTTATTAACAAAATGACCGTTATTTTTTATATATTTGTTACATTCGTCAATTTAAACCTGATAGATTTACAAGGACGTTAACAAAAATAAAAGATAGATACTTTTTAAACTGTAATTAATTAATTGTTTTATCACATTATGTTTGTTATTAAGTACTACTAAGTTTTGTCTTGTATATCATATCAAACATGCTAACATATAGATTATAAAATAATATACAGGAATCATGTAGTGTTTCGTAATATTCGATGATATTGATCTTATTTTTAAACAAATTATCACTGATCTATGTTTCAAAAGTTCATGTTATAAGTGTATATAGATTTTGGTATTTACTTTTTTTAGTATGTTTAACCTCATCTTTGAAAGCAAAAACCTTCAAAGACAATGTTAATCAAAGAGACTATTATTATATTCAATAAAATATACCAAATAAACGTAATTTAAATAATATTTAGATTATTTTTAACAATATACAACGAAAGAAGAAGAACGAACAAATGACTTCTGGCCAACGGCCAAAAATCATTTAGCCAAAACGACTAAAAGGAAACGACTATAATTTTATACGGTAAGTTATTGTAGAAAAGTGGCTCATGTTTATTAAACTGTTATTAAATTTTCATGAATATACATTTAGAATAGTGTGGACAAGGGTTTATTTTCTGATCGACCGCTCTTAACTTGCAACTCTAACGATTCGTAGTCGTGTCAATTTTATGTCAAAACACTATGTCATCAAGCCGCGCGGGTGGCCGGCGGTTGCTTTTGAGTTCATTTAGTAATGATTGCCAGAAATCTCTGTGATAGTAAATGCACTCGACGAAATGGCTAGTGCCAAACGATGTATACACATATTTACAATCTTTACTTTTGAAAATATGTATTGTGATTTTAATAGTTTCCTTAAATTGCACTAAAAATTTAAAATATTTGATTAGTTAAAGTTGCCGGAATTATTACTTGCGAATAATGCAAAAAGTTCCTAAACTCAAAAAATATTTCAAAATGCGTAATAAATGAATTCTATTTTTAATTGATAATAGTGGTATTTTTATTGCACCAAATGAGTATAAAATACACAAAAAAGCAAGCGAGGTACACTGATGGTTCATGAATAAAGTTGGTAATGTACATTTTAAATTTAGATTTACAACTTAAGATTGACAATTTAAAATTAAAGAAGAAAACGCAACGTGAAAAAAGTTTCTTAGTATTAAATTCGTTTATATATTATACTTAGATCACGCTCTGAACTTCATTGGCAAACTCAGCGTCGCTAGATTTTCTCATGAGATCGAATTAGAAGTGAAGAGATCCGTAGCAGAATAAAATATAGCCCTTCGGGTTGACAAGATACAGAGGCAGTTCATATAGCGATTAGAAAACATGCCTGCTGGGGCCTAAGGTACTGGAGTAAAGGTCGAGAGGTCTGCCCAAAAGATGGAAAGACGACTTTGTTAAAGTCGTTAAGAGATGCTGGATGTGGGCCGCACCAAACCATTACTATGAGAAATCTATAGGGCGACTTATGTCCAGCAATGGACATTTTATAATTGTGATGATTATGATATCCTTATCGGATCAAACAAAAGCATTTGATAATATTCAATCATTTTCAAATGAACTTATTACTACAAATTATGTTGATATTTATATTTTTTAACTAATCTAAGCTGAAGATAAGCTCACTATGATTATTACAATTTTTAACCATTTGAAATACATACTCAAATATGAAATGAGTCACAAGTTATAAGGCGATCCGGGTTTAAACATTAACAAAATATGCGAATCAGACAGTGATATTGCGGGCCGGAGGGAACTCGATTTTAAAGACAGTTAGAGATGGTATCGGTCGCCGGGCATTTTAATGAGTAAACAATCGATGCACGGCGCACGGCTGGGCGCCGCACGCGCGCCTTGCCACCCGCCGACTCATCACTTTCACAGCCCTTACAGCCGGCGCGCCACTTCTCTTTGCGAGATCTTCTCAAAAGTATTCAAATTCAAAAAATCTTTGTTCAAGTAAGCATTTACACACACTTGAATTATCAATTCATCGTCATCGTCTACATTACGAGTACATCAGCCGATTAACGACCACTGTGAGAAATAGACCTCCTTCAAAGATCGCCGAGATATTTCCAGTGAATTTTCGCGATCGTAACTATATCATCGATCTATCTTGTGGAGATCTGCACACGCCGTGTTTCCCGCCTCGTGGTCACCACAAGAGAACTTTTCGGCCCCCAACTGCCATCGGATGCACGAGCGAATCGACAATCATTTTAACATTATAAGTAACAAGCTACCATGAGCTCTAAATGCCGTTTTGCCGGAAGAGCCTACCATAAACTAAACATCTGCTCTTTTTAAATGAAATTTAGCAATGTTGATGTTTACATTATTATATCAAATCTGTAACCGAGACAACAAACTAAGTTTTACACGTTTTGATCAAGTAAAACTCTTGAAACCAATAATAATAAGATATAGTAATAAGATTAACTTTATTATATATTTTTAATTATAAATTTAAAACTCACAAAAGAAAGGTCTAAGATATTTTGTGTAATTTTTTTGTATAAGCATTCAAATTGCGGATGCGGATGCGTGTTATGGGCGCCTACAATGTCGTCTATACGGAATTAAAAAACTAATCAACGATTAGAGATACCTTTAAAATTTAATGGATCAAATTACTATGTCTTAGCAGATCGAACTCAGAGTACGTATGTACCTATCACTAATCATTGACATAAAACTTAGGTTGTCGTTTCAGCCATTAGATGCCCACCGCAAGATATAAACCTCCCCCAAAAATATCTTTGGGGGGGATAAACCACGATCCCCACCCTTCGCAAGCGCGTTGGCAATATCAGTGTGATATTGTGGTACACAGCGGACGCTGCTACCCATCCTCTGAAAACTTGTTTCGTGAGTAATGGAAATTCTAATTAATGCATAAAGTGTGAATTATATAACATTGAATCACGGGAATCGAACCTGCGACTTACATTCTACATTATTTCCATAACAATTAATGTAATTACTTTCTTTGATAAGAAATTACATTAGCAACGATTAAGGAGTAAAATAAAATGCTCCCTCTATGTTAACAATATTTACTTTCGTGTTCTCTAGGCGGAAATTTTTATACATTTCTGACACAATATAGAGGTGCGATAGTTTTTCTTAACTCTATGTTATTCCTCCGTTCAACTTACCGGACCTTCTCAAGAAAAAATCTACAGCAGAATCTTTTGATGAGTTGGCCCGGCACATTGTCCTAAATCTCAATGCATTTAGCGGTCTGTAGCGCTTAGGCAGCAACTTGAAATAAAATAATGTAGCAACTAATATACAATTGAGTATTCCAAATTGTATTGTTAATATGTATAAATTTTAGCTGTATTTACCCGCAAGAGAAAATTGTGTAAGAAAAATTGTAAAAAATTATAAAACGCTGTCGTGCCTCGCAGCTGGGAGAAGAAAGATCCATATCAAATAGCGGTAACCCTCTCCCAACTGTCTGTGTTTAGTTAAAGCGAAAAATAAATATTGTAAAAAAAATAACACTGGTGTTACAAATTAGAATTAATAAAAAAAAATTGTAATTATGTGTTATTATAATTACAGTGTAATGAATGTCTAATGAATTTTACATTCATGTTACATATTTATGGTGATAAGTGTGAAAGATTTAAAGGGAAAAATATATAGAACATATGTCAGAATAAAGCTTTAAAATTATCATTGTCTTTTGGAATGCGATAGGTAACTTTTGGCAGTAGAAAGCCTGTATCTATTCGATAGTGAACAATATTTATTTTTAGTTGGTAGTAATCCGTTTTATGAAAAAGCTTTTTTACTGTGTTACCATAATAATATTTATTATTTGGGAAAACATTGAATTTTATACATGACGCTAAAAAGCGCTTGTTTTTATTTGTGTACTTGGTATCTTAGTTTTCTTGTCGTCTCAGCGATGAACTTGGAGAAATCGGGTGCCTGCATTAGGTGAAGAAATCGAGGAATAATATGTACTTGGTTCCGACCGGACGAACTTTTTGCAGGTTTGTTTTTGTCTTAAATACGATAAAGTATCCAATGATGAATTTTTACTCACAATGATGTTACGTTTGGTAAAATTGGTAAAAAGTAAAATATATAAAGACGGATTTATTATAAAATTCTTTATGATATAAGAAAATTAAATTGAGACTCCTTTCATTTAACAGGTGTGTCGTCCACGTACGTACATGTCGTATTACGAATCATAATTTCTCTTTGAGGGGTCTGTAGTGAATAGGAGAAATGGAATAAATTTATTAATATGAATAATAATAACTCACTTCCACATGGATCCGAGGGACTTGCTGAGCTCTGCGTTGTGCAGCGAGGGCCGTTGCTCGGACAGGCGCCGGCGCATTGCTTGCGCGAACACCATGAACGCATTCATCGGACGCTTCACATGTTTCGGAGGCCTGCTGTCCCTAAAGATATAAATTTTTATCATAAAATATTGTATCTAATTTGTATTATTTCTAAGTAAGAGTTTTAGATGAATAAATAAAATAAAAATTTTATCGAAGGCAGCAAAGGAATAGTAGACATCTTCACAATCTCAATTATATAGAAGAGAATAATTGGCAAAAAAACAATCATTGTGAAATTACAACGAAATTTTTAAATAATCTATTAAAATATCTTAAGTTGATTGTATGGTTTTAACGGTTTTCATTTATTTTTCCGAAATAATGAAAGCTGACTATTATTCTCGAAAAAAAAAAACTAACGTATGAACACATCAGCTAAAGATGTGATTATATAAAAAATAACAAAAAATAATTTATACGACCAACAATTTATTATACTCTTAGTTAGACTTATTAATATGTTACGGTAATGCATTGGTAGCAGACCTAATAACACTAAACCTTAAAAAATCGCAATTTTATGTAAATTTTAGTATCTATGTATACTTATAGTAAGAAATAAAATTGTAAAGAATCCAACGATCAAAATTGCATGTCATGATCAAAAAATATGCTTATAGATTGTATTGGTGTTCTTACCGAATAAAATTTTTTTTTCTTATATTCCGAGCTAATGTAAATTATAGTTAATTTGTCTTCATTATAACAATATCGAAAGAAAACTATGCAACACGTAAAATGTCTTTTTACACTTGGTTTACCATTAATAGATATATTTAAATGACTTACCCCCCACTAAACTTCGTCATTTTATTTGTATTTATTACTTAGCTACGAAAAATAAATATACATTAGATTTTCTAAATGAGGAAGAATAACCTCAAGTATTCATTTCTACTGCCATGTTTATTTTTTAAAACATATTTATTACGCACTATATTTTCTTCATAATTTTAGAATTTTCGACAATTTTCATACAAAACCACGGATAATATCAACTTATGCTTATATTAATCAAGTTTGTATTGTCTTGTAATGTTGTAATTGACGTACGATGAAGAGAAAATTTATTAGTATTGTATTATATTTATTGTATTATATTTTGTTCGTTTGTGATTCAATGCAAATATCGGCAAAGTTTTTTTTTAAATTAATAACAATATAAGTGAACTTAACCTTTATCTAAAGATTAAGCGTACACAAACAACAAGTAACAGACCCTCGATACACACTTGTGTCGGTAAAATTCAATCGGTCGGGCGTTCGGCGTGCGTGCGATAATTACTAGCCGCCCAAAGCCATCAGGCGATGACTATAAAGAAAATAAGTTACGAGTACCCTTTATTTACGGGAGCAGTAAAGAGTTGTGCCCGGCGCATGTAGATTTGTAAACAGCCGAAGTGGCGGGCCTCACGTCATTTTACGCTCGTAAACCTCTCTCATTTTATTACGTTTTTATTTTCTAGTGCCGCGTTCGGGTTTCCTCGAGATCTCAATGCTGACAATAAATTATGTTTTTTCAAACGCTGACACGCCACTAAAAGTCGATCGATTACTAACGGATCGGTCGAAACAGCGCGACCTATAATCGCCGACGACTTCGCCGAATTGCTAGCGGTTTCCTTCTTTATTAGCGGGAATGGTTTCTCATAGCTAAATAATGTTAACGGGAAATCCGTTAGTTTGTTTCCATTATGAGTACTATTAATTATTTTTACACAATTCGTCCTAATGTAGTAATAGAAAATTTTCGTCCTAGTAACATATAAGGAATAATTTAAAAAAAAAGAATTTAAAATTAATAAATTGTTATTATAATACATAAACAGGTTGCATTTTAATCTTGTATCTTATAGGTGAATCATGGGTGCATGTCAATAAAATAGTATTTATTTGCCGGTGTGTTTCATTAAAGGAACTTGGTGATTACTCAATTTTGAAATAAAAATAGTAAAAAAGCACTTCTTTAGGCTCTAAAATCAAACCGTATGATATTGACAAACATTTATTATCCATTTTTTTGTAATGCATATTTCGTGTATCATCATGACCTGACATGATGTCAGCCGATTGACGCATACTGCAAAGCATTCATTTAAATTTCATTTATTTGTGTAGTATATCTATTTATGTTTATTTCATTGTTATTCTATGTACTGTGTAGTACATCCATATTTTGAAATATCTTTTCTTTTATAATATTATCCTTAAGTTACCCTGTACATTATTTCAGCCATATCGATTCAAAGATTGTCTGGTAGAGATGGCTTAGAAAACAACCTTTTGTTTCACCACTGCATAAATTGTATTAATAATAAAAATAATTTTAGATATCTACTGAATCTGCACAGTTGACGGACAAGAAAGCGTTAAAATTTTTAATTTTATACACGTACATCATTATTTTTTGTTAAATATCCTTGTATTTTTTGTTACAGTGTACAATAATGTATAAATAAACAAAACTTAACTGAAATAGTCTGCCAAACAAATTTGTAAGTATTTTGGTAACACAGCCATTTTAATTTTTTCATTCCTTTTCCGAAACGTTTCAGGGCCTGCAATGAACTATTAATATTGGCATATATGCCGCAGAAATCGACTGGCTAGACTAACTGTGCGCTCTTCGTTTTTAAAATAGGCCTCCTCCATAAATTTCCTATAGAATTGGGTGAAAGGGTGAAAAATGCATCCACTGTTTTCTGACAACCTTAATAAGGTTGTCTGTCTACCTTTTGGGTGGAAATCCTACGTTGCGCTTGCCATTTCGTCCAGTTTCAATCAGTAGCTATGATTTTCAGAACTGAACTTATGATTATTCAATTGTGAGTTTCAGAGGCTAACAATTTGCAACTAATATATATTTCAGACTAGGAAGTGCATAAACAAAAACATACTTTCTATCAATAGTCCTGAAATAAAATCAAAGTTAATTAAACAAAAAAGTTTAAAGCGTCGTTCTGGAGCGAGCGAAGTTTTTGTAGACTAAGACCTACCGCGCGTCGCCATCTGGTTAGTAACATCTTAGCTCTTGACAATCACTGATACTATTTGTATTTTGTAACATACTACCGAGTACTCCTAACGTTCGATACGGTACAGTAGTACCATAAAACATCAATGAGACCAGACATCATTGCTACTGTGATTTTAACATTTATTTCACAAAAGATTTTTGCTCTTTCATATGTTATCATAATAATAAACACAGTCATAACCATTTTCTTTTTTGGTGAAAATTTACACAATTATAACAACACAAAATTATTATTACTTACAAAGTTGGATATATTTAATATGAGGTAAGACAGTTATGAGTTTATAACAGATTAACCATATTGAAGACAGCTGAGGAAAGATATATATTTTTCATTTTCATCTTTGAGTCGGGGGCTTAAAATCATATTTTACAGTATTTAATTAATGAAATAAAATAAAACATAGCAAAATGATCTGTCAACTATGTTTAAATATACAAAGAGATTTATTCTGTAAAAATTTTAAAGGGTTGATTAACCCTTTAAAGTTTTTTCACCTAGAATAAATCACTTTGTATGTTATAAATATTTACTATATATACAATTGTATATGAGTGCTCATTTGCCACGAAAACGTTATTACACCTATATCCAATCCTCCTGTATAAGGAAAACCGCTCTGTTGTTTTTTTATTGAATTACGGCAGGCCATTAACTTCTGACATTATAAAGCGGTTGACGTTATACATACGTTCTGCAAAAATAATAATGAACAATTATTAATTTATATAGGTAGTAATCCAAATTTCGAAAATGTTTTTTGTTACTTTATTACCATGACATTGTTTATTATTTCGGAAACCATTGATTTTTGGACAGTTTAGTCGTCGTTTTCAGGCCATACAAGCCCTTTGTGAGGCATAGACCTACCCCAAAAATATATACTAGACGTTACCTTAATCGCCACGCTTGGCAGGCGAGTTGGCGATCGCAGTGTGGTATTATGATACGCAGAAGACGCTGCTGGCAATCCTCTGCAAAATTTGTGTGGCAATTCTATATAATTAACGCACAAAGTGTGAATTGTATAAGATTTTATCCTAGGAATCGAACCCGCGGTCTATGAATGCAAGTCATATGAATATAGGTTATACCATATATTAATTAACAGCTAGTGAAATATACATTGGTTCCTTTAAATATTTTACACTTATAGCCAAATTATTTATTTATTTTTACCCTTTTAGCGATAAGTAAAATGGCGGACTTTTGTAGCCATTCTACCAGTCAACCCAAGTCGGTGCAGTGATAATTATTAGACCGCTGTAGTATGGATTTAATTTATTATATGTACTTATACTATGTATGCATGATACTATTTATTTTAATAAATATATAGGGATGTATACATATGTATAAACAATCCAAGGGTCTGGTGTCATCCATAATAAAATTAATATTATGTAATTAAATTTGATGCAAGAAATGGTTAATATATTAAAAAAACGATTTGCGTATTAATGTATAGAAATTGAAGTAAAAGAGAGTGATTATGACGATTACCTCGTAGGTAACATGCAAGCTCGTGTTTACAGCTGTAACACAGACGGAGGTGACGGTGAAATTAGGAGCGGAGCAGTAAATCATCCCGTCCATGACTATAAAACTTTTTGTCAGAACGCCTTTCCGTTTCGTAATAGGTTTTAACTCATTTAGTATTAACAGAAAACGTAATTCTGTCAAAATTTTATCGTTCCTTTTATTATTTATATTATTGCACCTGCTATATTATTTGCTCTGAAATTTTAAAATACTACGTTATTGAATAAAAAAACATTATGAAGTGACTTGATATTCAGAGTAGCAAATGGGTTAAGATACAGAGGTCGCCTAGTTTTGCAATAGACAGATCAACTAAAAGCCCTTACGTATCAACTATAAAGAAGTCTGGCGAAGAACTCCAGAAAAGAAACGATGGCAAGAGAATGTCAGAAGGGCTGTCAATGGCCATACGACTAGACAGAATTTTATTTTGTAGACATGTACAGTAGGAATAGAAAAAAACTTGTAAAACTTTTATGGTACTACTAGAGCTTTGACGTGTAATAAAATTAATTTTAAATAAATGAATTTAAATTTATGTTTTAATGATTTTGTCTAGGATGAGTTTTCTTGTAAAAGTAAATACATTAGTTGTTGTTAGTTAAAAATATTAAAGAGATAATATTTCTGCGCTCAATTTATGTATAACTTATGTATGTAGCCTACAATAATGATTTTGTGTTATCAATAAAATCTTTCCTGGAAACTTAGATTAAGAAATATACACTTTTTTAATTACATCTGATTCACTCGTATCTCGACCGTTGTTTTAAGTATTTATTATCTGAGAAGTTAGATCTCGCCCCAGTTCCGAGTTCAAGGCACCACTAACTGATGGGGACCCACAGTTTGCGCGAAGTACGCGTGTAAACTGACAGAGTAAACATCTTACTATTCACACGTTCCGAGACTGCCGGTTACACCATGAAACATACATAAGTTTCGAACAAATTACAAACCGTTGTATATGTATTTTACGTACGTTATATATTACGTATTCAATTTTTTAATACTTTCTTTTGTTTTATTAATTACTTGTGTTTAGACATTAAGTATAAAAAGAAAAACATTATAAGAAATCGTGTAATTTCTGCTACATCTTTTAAGTCTCCTATTTTCCTTTATAGTGTTACATATACACAGTAATAAGCCAAACTACCTCTCACGGTCTATTTTTATGGTTCATCATACATTTTATTGAAAGGTCCTACTTACACGTTACTTATATAATAGTATCTTATTTCGGTATCATTTTATATAACAGGCGTTTATTTTCAAAGTTAATTATATTAATTTAATTACAAATACTAAAAAGTATTCTAGAAATATCTATTTGCGCTAATTATATGGCATAATATTGTAGTGGTATAACATCTCTTTATATAATAAACAAATAATATAAATAGTAATAATGAAAAAAAATCACTAAATGTGTAATGAGTAACAGATTGTTATGACCTTTTGATTTATTAAATCCATTAAAACTGTACCTGCCAGTCGAGGTCAGCCAAAAGCAAAAAATATCTTATAACACGTGTCAAATTTTGTGCCGACAACGATACGCCGTAACTGCCCATTTACAATCTGAGAATTGTTTTGAAGCAAAATGTAAATATTCAACGTCCTGTAACTACTGAACGTGTACAATTATTTATAAAAGCTTTATTCTCAAAGTGTTTAAAATATTTCTGAGTATTTATTTTTTATTAATGTTTATGTTTTAAGTTTCAATACATTTATGAAATACGTATAAATACCGTAGTATTTCAACTATCCGAAGGAATAAGGACCAGTGCAGATTAAATAGTTTTGATTTAACTTAATTGTTAGTATTTGTTTACGACTTTCTTATGTCACGCAAAAATCACATAATAAAATATATATATATTTTTTTTTTTGAGAATAACCATCATTCTATACAGGAAAACTATTATAAACGATTCCAATGATTTTATCGCAATTTGACAATAATGTACGGCAAAATGATAATTCCATTTTGTAAAGAATTTTGTACGCGTCTGTACATATAAGATGTCAACTGCTGATTAATTAGCAGTAACAAAGATTTTAGTTACAAGAGCTTCGTTTGTTAGAAACGTGGCACTTATAACTAATCGTTGTTGGAAACAATTCATGATTTTGTAGTTAAATTCATAGTTATTATTAAATAGCATAGAATAAATCATATTACGCACATTTAAAACGAAGTTCCGTTTTGATTGCTGTAGTTTAACAAGCTGAGGAAATCATTTTAATAATTGGATTTTATTATTTATCATATTATTACATTATTATTTATATATCATTATAAATTACATTACTTCTCAGAATTATTTTTTTACTTTCCATTATTATTTGTTAATCCTTCTTTTATGATATTACTTAAAGGTGATAATCTTTATTAACGTATATCTGCACCGCCCAAATAAATAACTGCTAGAAAATGCCTTCGACATTAAGTTCGCCGATGTACACTCTATGGAAAGTGTTTAAATAAATAAATACCCTGTTAAATATAAAAAAATGATAAGAATAAAAGATAACAATCAAGTAGATAATTCCCAAGAGTAACAGGAGGCCATTGGCTGAGGAAGTCATAAACACTGCGGATGGCTGTCGTCTATGACGAGCCCGCCCACGCTATTTCTGCCTCTCAGAGCTGCGCCGGCGCACCAGCAAATCTTACATAAATTTGCGAAGGGAACATTACGTTGGATAGTTTGTTATATGTGTTGCTTGTTCGTCACAAATAACCTTTAAACGTTTAAAAGCATGTGAAGCTTGATTTCAATATTTCAGTATTGTACTTTTGAAATTTAATTTGAAACTTACTTTTATATTATAGTAACGTTAAATAGTGTTAATAACATCAAAACAGGATAGGTTTAGATCAAAAAGTCGCAAAAGTAGAATCTTATGCCTCGTGATGTCTATTCTGACTTCATTAACAAGTCGCACTGATTGCAAATATGTGTTCAATTTTATGAAATTATTTATTCATATTTATTTAACCATTAGACGTTTTGGAATGAGATGTTATTTTTAATGTTCTTTTACAGTGTTTATTGTAAACATCGAAGAACATGTACATTAAATAGTTTAACCGTTTTTCTGTCAGTCCATCGCCAAGTACTGAAATCTTCTAAACATCCCCCCGGCTCAAGTTATCTTTACAGCTGATTTAACAACAGTCGTAAAACAATTAATGGCGCTGTAAAGGCAACGGTAGCGATGGATGCCCACACAATCATTACCCCGCCACTTGAGGCAACTTATCATACACATGCAGGGGAACTGAGCTCACGCACCTATCACCTGGCTTTATGGCTATCCATGGGAAATTTTCAAAATACCTATGCACCCTTTTTACATGGGGAGTGTTATCTTACTATATTTAATTAGTATTCGTCCGATAGTAATTCAATCCATTCAAATATTTAGCTCTTAAACGAATTCTATTAGAAGATAATATATTACTGACAGAGTTCAAGTAAATAAAAATTGATATTTACTTTCATTGACAAAACCATATATAAAAGTAGTATTTTTTAATATACATGAAATATAAATAATGGCAATAATAATCATGTATATATTTACTTCACAATTATTTATATTTAATTTTTTATAAAACGTGTTACACTAAACAAAACCTGTACCAAACAAAACAAAGATACATAGTAATATTGACATGTGGTTATATATATAGGAATTTAAAAATTAAAATAAAAAAAAAATACTGTAAATACATGTATGTCCATAAAAATTAAAAACTAGCAATGTGCGGATTTTATTTCTTAAAATTGATTTCATCTAATGATGAAAAATTAGCTAAATCACATCGTGCACACTCTTGGCCGCACACCTGTATATAATAAAACAAGGAACCAAGTATACAGATTTAGCTTTCGAACAACAAATTAGTTTTCCAGGTAGTCACTAAATGTATATGTTCATAAAAATGTTTTCATTCAAAATAAATATTACGTATGTGTATATTTTATATATATATATATATATATATATATATATATATATATATATATATATATATATATATATATATATATAAATATTACATTTAGTATTTTAAAATGAACATGTAATCAAATTACAATCTATTTTAAATACATACACAGATATTATAAGAAAATTCTATATTTGTTTATGTTAAAATGTTATGCAAGAATAAAAGTGTTTAGTTTAAATGTTATATTTTAAATTTATTTGCATACCTAGTGTCAATATGTATTATTATTATAATGTCTATTTAGTTTTCAGGGCGTACTAAAACATAATAAAGCATAACATTTCCATGTATTATTTTCTTCATGTCCTAATTCTGACATATTAAATAACGAAACTGTTCTCCTAGGGACAGCAAAGACAAAGGCTAGACTCTCCACAACCAGTGAGTCTAAAGTTATTTTGACCAAATCGCTCGCAAACAACTAACCTTCTTGGTAAAATTACTGGTTGTGGGAAAAGACTACGTAGACCAGTGCTTCCCAACCCTGTCTGTATCACGCCCCACTTAAGCCTTTCTAAAATTTTTACGCCCCTCTATGTAATATATAGGACATAATTTTAATATTTTAATATAAATGTATATTAGCAAAATGATTATACTCATGTGGAGTTCATTTTCTAATTGCCCCTCTTAACAGTCAAATTCCTCTCCTGTGGGGCGTGGGCCCCACGTTGGGGAACACTGACGTAGACGATCATTTACTGGTCTAGTGTAGCCAAGCCAGTAACTGTATACTACTGCCCTCAGGAAAGCACAGGATGGCATGACATGGAAAGAGCTCGTCGTCGATACCGTCAAGATGAAGACGACCTTAGCACAGACTTATTATGAAAATATTTTATATTCGTTATACAAAAAAACCACTAGTTTTGATACCAAAACCAACTTGAATTAAAATGTCTCTGTCATTCCAATTTTTAAAATATTACGATTAGTCGATTTTTATCAAACTAGTCCTTGACATACATTTCTTGACTCCCATGCAATTAGGGTACCACACGAGGGGTTGATGTATGGGAACGCATCTGTGTCCACACTGCCATTGATAAGTCCAGCGCGCGCGCGTTATCTACCACTGTATAATAAATGCCACAAAATTTTATGCCACAAGCATATAAAAAAAATTGTACATTGGAAAATTTTAAATTTAATAAATTATTGATTTCTTATTTATTTATTTACTAAAATGTTGCTCGATTAACATTTGTAAAGGCTATTAGCTCTATTTTAGTGAAGCGGCTTCTGTTATAATTTTGTTGTTTTTGTTTTGTTTATAGTAAGATTAAATGAAGTCTTCTAAATCATCTGCTGAAAAAATACGTTATACGAAATATTGAAATACGTAATTCATTTTCTGTATGACTTTCTCAATTAAACGTTTGCATCAAAACTCGCGTCTTTAGACATCTTCAGTACGTGTTAACTTCACTTGATTTACTTTAGCCAAACTTTTGAAATAAAACGACGGGGCGAAACGGTCACCCGAAAGCAAGTAATACATCTTACTTCAATGTCACGTAATAAATTTGTGGTTTTTCGGACACCGCAACGAGCTGATGCTTTTCAACAGAAAGTCAGTAACGATTGCATAATGCTACATAAACGTACAAGTATATATTATTGTACTAACCTTGTGGTTCTTGTAAAATTACTTTAGGGTTTTGTTAGGGGCATATTTACATAGATCATAGTGAAAAGTAAATAGGCCATACTTTCATCATCTTTTATCCCAAGAGGGCATCGCGAATAACATTTAGCATATTCCAAATAAGTAGGCGAGCGGTAATGAAGAGCGGCCGATGCCGGTGCTAACAGCGGGCATTACCGCGCGCTCGCTAACCGCTCACACGGCGCCGACCAGATTACGCTCTGTCAATATTGAACCGCGCTCATGCTCCGGCAGACTCCGCGTCGATGTTCATCTTCGATCATTAAAATATTTCAACTAATCTAACATCTTTGTTCCGTACGATATGTGTGGAATACCTCCCCGAAATCATCCCATTCCGGTTGTCTCAAAGCAAATATACAAAGTAAGTAATGCGTTTTAAAGTATTTCTAATAAATCATAGGGCTTAACATGAATGAATTGTTTCGACTTGGATATGTAATATTAATGCATAAATGTCGAAATAACTAATCTTTTATTTTTTAACTACATAAATATAAGGGTTTTCAAAGCGTAAGTGGGCAAACTAACTGATCGTCACGAAAATCGAAAACATTACCAGAGTCATAAATGCACTGGCATCTCTTAAATTAAGAATGATATCGTTTTTAACGATTCACGATGAACTATTATAAAATATATTATAAATCTATGTAATATGTTTTAAAATACTATGAGAAACAGTTCTATAGCCGGGCGTCATAAAATCTCTTTAAACTCAGTTTAAAAGAGATAGTCTGATCTATGTGTGTAACTATGTACGGTGCTGTCGTACCCAACAACTTTTAAGAGAATGTCTTAAAATGATGATGACAGACCATAATTACAAAAGAGAACTACATTGTGCTATCGTAATATAAATTTTAGAAGTTCTTTACACAAAACTGTCAATCCTATTACAGCGAGAGTAATTTTTTGATTGATATTATAAGGATAGATTTTAAAAGATGTTTTAAAGATATTGTAAAGGTTTCTACAATTTCAGAATTCATTTTTAATCGCATAAAGTTTTTACTAAATTGAGATAGAAGATTCTTCAAGACGGAGTTTAATAATAAAGGACTGCGGCAAGTTTCTAACTGGAAATCCAAATGTCAAGGCACCACGAATACAACCGGAGGAGTGGTTCGAGCAAACACAGGAGGTACAACGCTGTCGGCACCTGTGCTACATTTGTTTGAGCCCCCAATTAAAAGGGAGGTTAGAATAGCTGCGCACACCTACATCGATTGTTTGTACGCACCGGTGAGCCAAGATGAGGCGAGGAAATCCTAATCTAACAACAGACCTCTAATTTTGGTGCTATTGATGAACTTCGTAAGGAATTTGTATTTGGATTACATAACCCGAATATTTACTTAATATTTAATGTAGCAATTTAAGACAAATATAATTTACAGTTAAGTTTTGTGGCTTTCCTTATTCTTTTTTGCCTTATGATTAATTGTAAAATAATATTACTATAATATTAATAATTATAAATTCCAGAAGCAAAAATACATTTGGTTAATATAGATCTTGACTTTATACATTTAGTAAATA
Organism: Battus philenor; assembly: GCF_028537555.1. Lineage (NCBI taxonomy): Eukaryota > Metazoa > Arthropoda > Insecta > Lepidoptera > Papilionidae > Battus > Battus philenor. The sequence continues at coordinate 8,776,377 of NW_027181678.1, read as the reverse complement.
TCTTTATATGAACATTCAAGAACAGATGTAATCCATCTAATGTTGAATAAAGATTTTTTTTTTCATTTTAATTTGAATATGCCTGGACAATACTTGAATTTAATTTTATTTATAATCTCTTCACACAATATCACCAACTTTGAGCTGCGTGCAATAACCAAAAGAGAGGAAACGTAGGTATAAAAATTGCAAGATTTTATTAAGCTCTATCAAAAAATATTTAAACTTCGACAGAAGTTTCAAATTTTTCCTACACGTTGTTGCTACTACCAATCGAATACTAAGGAATTTATAACCAAAAGTTCTAGTTTCTTTACAAACATTTTTCGATGGATTTATATATTAATTTTACAGTTTTCGCTTTGTGTAATGGAGGAGCTAATGCCTTACAGGCATTCTCTACCAGTCAAACTTGAACGGTGCAGAGATAAGAAGTGGGCAGTTATGGAAAAGTAATTAAAAAATAGATAACATAAAATACTAATAACTATATATACATGATGAATATTTTTAAAGTCGTATTAAATATAATGAAATAGGAGGTTAGGATATATGCGTTAATTACGCAATCATCTATACATATACTATATTTTATACAATTAGTGAAGTTACATCCATTCTTACTATCTTAATTCAAAGGTAGAATGTTTAAGACAGAAAAAGAAGAATAGGAAATCGAAATGTAAGACAAAAGTAAGCATAGAGAGTAGCTAAGGCACCTAAATTCCTCTTTAAATAACAAGTATTATATAATAATATGCTTAATATGTATGAATGTTATTAAAGTGGTCAACAAACGCGGGGTGCAGACCGCTACCAGCCCTGGACATCTAAGCGGGAAGCCAATATCCAGCGCTGGACGTCCTACGACTAAAATAATGACGATGATGGGAATATATAACAATACGTGCATGCGGTACCTACGACAATGTGATAGAGGAATTGTACATCAAGTACCTGTTATTTAAAAATAACTTCTGTTCAGTGCCAAATTTGCACCCGTCTCCTTGCGGCGTAAGATACTAGCTAAGCTTCAAGTAATACTTTACAGGCCATAATTTCACTTTTCCTGTTCTAATTATAGCGCTCTTTAAATTTAAATAAAGTTGACAGTCTACTATTTGTCAATAGAGATAGACCTTATAAACAATGAAATTATTTAATATTTGTATAACAAATTAAAAAATAAAGGTATTTTAATAAACATTGATAAATATTTCCCCAAATTTATGTACTTTTATTCTCCTTATTGGAGAACCAAAAAACCAAATTTTCTTAGTTTAATTAATACAATACCAAAATTAGTCGTCAATCAATACTTAAGTTGAACTCGTCACGTAAGCCATGAACGCTTAGCACACAAAAAGTAGAATCCGGGGAGTCCCTCATAAAGGTTAAGATAAGCACCCCACAATGAAAATGTTTGCGCAAGCGCATTATCGCGGCAACACGCGGAAATAAATCGGTAGGTAACAGGAAGATGATAAAAATCGTCTCACGACCCACCCCAAAGCTAACTGTCATTTCTACCAGAAAACTAACAATTAGCTCGGTAACTTTATTAAAAATATACAGCATGTTCATAAAACATAATCTCGTAAATTTTGTTTGTTTGTATAAAATTTCGAAAATGTAATTTTAAAGAACACAAGTATGTCAAGACATTATATTGGCCATTTATTTAAAAAATGTTCGAATAAGCAATAAAGTACCTAAATAGTGCTAGCCATTGAAGGAGTTTTTCTCGGAAACTTTAATTACATCCTACGGTTTCATGATACGAAATCACTTTCAGCTACATATATTTTTGATTAACGATCGAAAAACATTTTTATCTTTTAACCTTTCATACAGTACTTTTAGCTCCTGGCTCTGATACTCATTTTACTTAATTTATATAGATCATTTATATAAATCTGTAACCCGACCATTTAATATAGTTTTCTATAATACGACAAAATCACTTGTTAGAGATCTAGGATAAATGGAACACAAGATATTTAGGAGGAGAATAAAAGTCCCACGAAACGTTATTTAGTAACGCTGTAATAAAACGGATCTGCTTTTGAATCGTCGTTTCGTCGTCGTTTCAGCCCATGGATGCCTACTGCAAGGCACAGAGAGATATTTAAATGATATTCCATAATAGCTACACGTTCACATGTAATTCACGGACCCTTCCGTTCCGTGAACTTTTCCGATGAAGCTGTAAAAGCTCACAGGGCTAACAACACTAATTTCATCCGAAACAATAGACAGAATCGCCACGCTTGGTAGGCGGTTTGGCGATCGCAGTGTGGTATTATGGCACGCAGAGGACCCTGTGGCCAGTGGTGTAATTAATTTACAAAGTGAGAATAAGAGATAAGACTGTATCCTGGGATCAAACCCGCAACCTGCGGTCGTAACGGAAGTCTCAGTCCTCTGCCACTGCTCTACCACAGCTCAGTTTGTTTCTGTGCTGCTCATGCAAATAGGCTTCAACAGCAGTCTTTAATAACTGTCTGTAATAAATTTCCCAAAAAACTTATCTTTAATTTACTGTACTATTACTGACTACGTCGTATTAAAGATTTATTTTGTTACTCTTTTACAACATATGGTAAATCCATCGCTTTGTTTGCTCTTAGCAATGTATAAGCGATTTATTTTATTTTATATAGATATAAAAATTTCTTTAAATATTATGATCTGTACTCCCGACCATCTCAAAGTGGTATAAATGTTTTAAAAAGGAGCAAAAAGCTTTGAAGCTGGAAACAAACTGTACATATACATATGTCGTATAACTCCTTATAAATTGATTACTCTAAAATGTGTATTTACACGGAGAGTTAGTAAACAATCGTTAATTTGAATATGTGGTAATCCGAATATTCATCATCACTTTAAAGCTATATACATATGACCTAATACCCGGTATACTGTATAAGTATGCATATAAAGAAAAATACGAGTCGCTCCACCGAAAATATCAATAAGGCGTAATAAAATTATACTTCAAACTTGAAATGCCTCCTTTGAAAAAAACTGATGGAAGTGCCGACAGTTGATAGGAAATTAATAAACAAGGAGGAGATAAGAGATAAGGCAGCATTCAATTAGCGGCGTTACATAAAGTGCCGTTTTTACTGGAAGCGCACCGATGACCCCGGGGTGTGCAACGCAGTACGTATATCTTAAACTGTCATAATGCAAGCGATACAGAGTTATTACGGAACAGTTAAGAATAAACAGACTATAAATTCTTTTAACATCAAACACTACCGGAAAGCAACTTTTTCTTTCTCTGAAAACACAATTAGGTTTTATTAACATCTCAGCTCTTAAGAAATCTACAGATGTTTTATTTGTATATAGGGTAATTATGTCAAATAGGTAGTGTGAGACAAAGATAGTGCTCTACGAAACTGAAATTAGCCGATTATCTCTTTCTATAGGTCGATGTGCAATATTTATCGCCGGGTACTATAATAATGTGTAAAAGCTTTAAGGTATCGAACGTATAGTTAATTTATCTGTCGATTAAATATGGTACACGCTATCCAAAAATTAATGGCCTTAGCAAATAATACTCGTAAATAACGTGGTAGGTACGGTAATATAATATAATAAAGGTTTTCAAAATTCGGATTACTACATATTCAAGTTAATATTTGTATACTATCTATCACTGCAGACTTTGTAATGACAGAAGTTATAAGCCTATCGCATTCAAGTAGAGTTTCAGATTGATCACTGTATACAGGTGATTAGACACAGGTGTAAACGCGTTAAAGGTTTTAGTTGACAAATTTGTTATACATTCACTTTTTTCAAACCTACAACTAATCAACTAACCAACTTTCCACTCTCATCTTTATTATCAAGATAAAATAAAAAAAAATAATTACTTACTATTAAAAAAAAAGGTAAATAAAATAAAGTATTTTACAGTGCTATATAAGTTAAGAGGTAGACTAGTATGTTCTATGTATATTATAAGAAAATTAAAAAAAAACATAATTTTATTCGGTACCCCGTACGGAGTTTAATTTATTGTTATCCGTAATCAGTCGAACCACTTTTAAATAACACAAAGCTCCAAAGAGCACTTGAGCTTTGAGTGTTTCTCTTATCGAAAAGTGCACGAACCTAATACGTTAATTTAACTATAACAATACACCAGAATTGATACATTTAATATAAAACAAAAATATAGAACAATGGCTACTATTCCTAATGCTATGAAATTAGTCTAAATTGCCCTTAATTAAAATCTACTTTAAATATGGTTTAATATAAAATGTGAAACAGTTGCATATTTTATTATCTGTGGTATAAGATCGGCAATATCTAATCTATAATTTTAAGTAAATTAAAAAAATCTACGATTTACTATTTTTTATTTCAGATTTTTTTATAGATATGGTAAATATATTAACTAAAAATATAGATAATTAAAAAACAAATGCCACAAAAACTCAAAATGGAATGTGTAAATCACTGAGATGAATTTTCGAGACATAACTAAATAGTAACTCTTATTTAGTCTGTATAAAATAATAATGTCTGCATATATATTTAGGAAATGATATTCCACTCCTCAATATATTTTTTTTTTATAAAACATTTCAGTAAAAGTAAAGATTTTAGTAAGACCATAAATATAGATGAAGTTTTACAGAAAAAAATCAAACTAAGAATAATCTTTTGATTAATCTTAATTAAGTTAATAATTGTTTTTATTAATAAAATAATACAACACATGGCCATTCTTTTCAATTGGAATACATTTAGTTTTCGTTTATTCTTTTTAATTATTTATGTCTATTGTTATTGACTGAATGCAGAGACACAGAGTATAAATTTCAAATGAAGAAAATCTGGGAAACGTATGGTTTTTTTAATATAATTAACATAATGGCCGTTTTGACAGCTGCACTATCTTTGCCATCGATTGCATGCATATTTACCGTAAATCATTGAATTTATACATAAAATGCTATTTACTCTGCATAATTTAATACAATCTGCGTTAATATAATATTATATTCAAATTCAAAATATATTTGTTCAATTTTGCATTTACACGAACTTTTGAATCTTCAATAATTTTAACATTATAGATTAGAGCTACCGCCGGCTCGAAATGCTAACCTGCTGAGAAGAAAATCACCCGGGACGGAACTCAACAGTTGCTCTTTTTATATAAATTATAACAATGTTTGAAGTAACGATTATAGTATCATCCATGTTAATTAATCTTAGTTCCACACATTTCGATTCGATTTCGATCAACTACTCTTAAATACTATAATAAGATTTAGTGTAATAAATGAAAACTTACTTAGTAGGCTGAGGAACAATTGTATCATAGTTAAAAGACTGCAGCAGCTTCCCGACGGCCTCGTTAATCTCTTGCTTCTCGCGTTCCTGTTCCCAACTCATGTCGGCACTCGGTCGTTTCTTGTAACTCGCGTACAAGTGGAAAGACGCGCGTCCGTCGACTCGCGCGCACAGGCTATAAAGAGTTCCTTATGCGGCGTGCTATACTATAAAAGCTCGTAAGGGCGCGCGCGCCGAGGTTTGCGCGTCTCCTTGTTTACATCTGCATCCTCGTCACAATTAATAAAAAATAGTACAGAATATTAGATGGGATGAAAGATATTGGATAAATATTTTTGATATCTATTTAAATAATGTAATCAAATCGTAAGCTTTTATATTAATCCTATCTTATACAAATTTAACTGGTACACAATTTAAACTTATCTAATAATACATTAATAAAATAATTACTTCATAATATACGTAATGAGATATCAATCTCAAATGTATTTGTTACAAATACCAATCTCACAATTTTTAAATTAATAGCTTACAAAATAATGTAATTAACTATCAAGATACTTTTTGAAATCTTTATTTAAATTTGGATGAAATTTTCTAGATAAATTTAGTTGGTATAACACATAAATAAAAAATAATTGTCGAACGTTAAAACGATCAGCGTCATTTGTCTTATATTTGTTAAATTAAAGTACGTCATTATGTTCGGATGATTTTCCGAATTTTCCCGTTGTCTGAACAGTGAAGTGGGCGGAGTGAAGGCCCGCCTCGCGACGCCATTGGTGGCGATCGCCGGCCGCCATGACGTCACTGCGCCCGCGCCGTTATCTCTGCGCCTACCGCAGAGACGAATGCACACAAATACATTACAAAAGCTTTATCTTGCTCTAGGACTTCGAATTTCATAATGTTTATTAAACATATCTTTCATATTCTTAGTAAAATACATGTACATCTTTATCGGTAACAAGAAAAATTTTTTCATTATTGCGTATATGGCTAAAATATTAAACTTGTGAAATGGATCGCAAAATTAACCAATAACATTTGCAATTGTTTCGGAAATCATAACTTTAATGAGTTGAGGTTCACGGCTTACTATTAATCTCTTTATAAATCTTTTAATCTAAAGGCTTTTAGTGTTCACTACCAAAACTCGTTGGAATACTATATCGTTATTTCAGCCGCAGAAATCCAGTGCAGGTCATAGACCTCCTCCATAGATTTGGAATAACATCGCTTGGAATCCTGCATCCAGTGCGTTCCGGTGACCCTAACAAGGTCATCTGTCCACCTTGTGGGTGGATGCCCTATAGGTATTGGTCCCCCGTCTCCACCCCAGAGCCTTAAATACCTAGGGTCCATCTGTTCTGCGCGCTTCATAGGCTACCCACTGCCATTCCAACTAGAGGATTAGCTAGGCTATGTTAGTTACTTTCATTCGTCGGATATTTTCAATAAATCGATCTCGTAGAGAAATCACAGCCATCTATATGTCTCATTGAACAACTATGTGCTTGTTCTTTAAACTCCAAGTGCGAGACAACGTTTTCTGTGTCGTAAGTTACCTCAGGTAACATGAGAAATGGAATTTATTTGAAGAAGAACCATCTGGCTGAAACTTAAAAACAGTTTTGCAAGGCACTAACAATTCGAATTCTATTTATTGAACTGCTCAGCTCTGCCAATTAGCGCGATCTAATTTTCCATTCAATTTACGCAATGTAACCTCTAATTGAGTTGTCAAGGTATCGACCCGCTGCATGGTTAATTTACCAAATTTTATACCATACTAACGAGCTGACTGGTTTACTATGGATAAATTTGACGCATTTAATGACACGCCAAATTTTGTTATTGTTATGAATTAATATTAAGGCTAGAATAAAAAGCTAGAAGATGGAAAGAACATTTGCCTCTTGTTATGTTACAAATATTTACAAATAATAGTATAATATATAATATAATTCTGGTGGAAAACTATTGAAATCTGAACACCGTCATCGATTTTTTACGTAAGAGTAGAAATCAGCAAGATGTTAAGTAATGAATTTATAGGGTGATTGGTTATAGGTGTAAAAGCTTTAATTAGTATACTAAAAATATAGCTAATTTGCTGTCAATTAATATTTGGTACACCTTATCCAAAAATCAATATAGTCAAAAATTCTAATAGAAAAAAATAATTAAATTAACTAACGATATAGTGACCACTTTATGCAGAGCGTTTGAATAAGTCATTAAAAAGATTTTGTACGAGTATATGATTTTTTATATGATGATTTTATTCTTTATGTAAAATACGATAATGTTACATAAAGAATGGAATTGAATTAGTTTGAGACTAAAACATACATCCCATCTTTAGAATTCAGAAATCGCAAGCTTGCTTGATTTTGATACTTGTAATAAATTGTTAAAAAATTACTCAACAACTCTATTACCAATCTACACTGTGTATTCTAAAATGACCTATATAACGTTTTATATAAGAATACTATTTGCATCAAGGAGGCAACAGATCGGAACAAGAGCTCTGAAGTGTTCGCAAGAGATTAATCTTTTGAGCAGAACTAGCAAACAAATCTGAAGACCCATGTCAAAAGGATTGTATTGTCCAAACCCGAGGTGATGACAGAGATCGAAGAGTTCTACGGGTAGTTATGCTCTTCGACACGTAAACCTGTTACCAATCTAGCCAAAGACCCATGACCTAGACTGACTAGACACTACTGAATAATTTTCAGACATCAAATCAAATTTTATTTTATTGTTATTGCAACTATTACCTAAAATAGTAACTAGGTATAGTTTTTCTGGAACCAAAAATACTTAAGTAATTATTTTTTAAAAAGCGGGCGTCATCAGTTTTTGTTTACAACTCCTCGATTAAGCTAATATGTGTGCTCTATTATGGTTCATTTTTATGTTAAACCTTAGATGGAATTTATTTGATAGAATTTACTTGATTAGATAGAATTTTTTTTTTAAATTTACGCAGATATGCTCAGATATAGTTTTCGTCTCATAATTAAGAATGACATACGAATTTTTTTTGAATTCACTGCTTTTAACCTTTATTAGCATTTATGAAATATTCTACGAATATTTAACTTTATATTTTGGGAATACATATTTTTTTAATTAACACTTTTAAATTTGTTTTTAAAAAAAAACACTGCTAAAAAGAACGCAAAATTATTAATTGTATGTTGAACATTATAAGTGCATGTGTAGTAGTAGTATGTTGTATGCCTCCTAAGCTTTTGATTTCTAGAATTAATGTAAATAAAAAATTCTCTATGGTCTGTTAAGCTTGTAAAATATTTGATAGGTTATTGACTTGACGATTCAATAGATTGATGTATATTTTTATCTGTTTCAACTGAAATTTTAAAATAAAATCATTTAAAGCTAACTTGTATAAAACAGCTACTCCTCGTTCCACACTTACATAAACTTACAATGAAAATTGCTATAGAGGGATGTGCCCACGGAGAACTAGAAAAAATATATGAATGTATTGAAACAATACAAGAAAGGGAAGGCATAAAAATAGATTTATTAATTTGTTGTGGCGATTTTCAATCTGTACGTAATAATGATGATTTGCGGGCAATGGCAGTGCCTGAAAAATATCACAATATTTGTACATTTCATAAGTAAGTATCAGTAACACCTCGAAAGTATATGCTAATGTACTTTAATAATGAATATTTCTAAATTTTAACCTTTAAGACTTCTTTACTTTAGGTTTTTAACTTATGTTTGTTTTTGCATGCGTATATATTACCTAAGAAAAAATCTTAAATTATTTTAATAAGCAATGTATTGTCAATAACCTTTGAAACTTACATACATATTACAGTTTCGTAGTTTATTTTTTAAAAACTTTTTTTCACAATAATAGGTAATATTTATTTCAATAGGTATTACAGTGGTGAAAAACTTGCTCCATTGTTAACAATTTTTATAGGAGGAAATCATGAAGCATCAAATTATTTACAAGAATTACCTTATGGTGGCTGGGTGGCACCGAACATTTATTATATGGGACGAGCTGGTGTCTTGAAGTTTGGAAACTTAAGGATTGCAGGTGTGTGCAAACATGGAATTTATATGGTTACAATAAACAGAGGGGACTCATCATCATTGTTATGTCAGCCGATAGATACACAATAAGACATAGACATGCCCTAAAGAATGTCACAATGATATGGTTTTGCACTGCCCATCCAGAGGCCTCCCGCAATGTTGACAATGTTTTTACTCCATCTAGTGGGGGCCTATCAATGCCATATCTACTGGCACATGGTCTCGATACAACTTTTCGGCCCCCACAGTTACAAGAGCATCATGCACAGCTTACTGCCACTTCAGATGTAATTATTCTATGTTTGTTGAAAATCTTGATTACAACATTGACTTAGTTACCATTGTACTTACATAAGCAATAAATATGACAGCCTAATGTATCATAAGACAAACCTATAGGTGTTCACCTGATTGAAAATTATTATTTGTGTATAATATTTTAAATATGCCTTTAACTCTAAAACAATATTTTGTATTAGAAAGTGAACAAATTAATCAACTAATAAAGTTCATGGTTATTTCACATGTTCAAATAAAGTTGTTATGGTTTCAGGTCTGTCAGGTATTTTCAAAGGACATGATTATCTACAAGGGCTTTGGGAGAGTCCACCTTACCTACAAAATTCACTAAGATCAGTATACCACATAAGAGCATTAGATGTCTTCCGTTTAAGTCAGCTCAAGGAACAAGTTCATGTCATGTTATCACATGACTGGCCACGAGGTATTACGGAGTATGGAGATAAAAATAATTTGTTGAAAAGGAAGCCCTTTTTACGGTACATGTCAAAAATAAAAATAAATATTAAAATATTAAAATGAAACCTTCCAAAAGAATAGGTTGACATTTATTTAATTTTTGAATAATGTTTCAATGATATTAACAATTTTCAATTATTCAGGGAGGATATTGAATCCAATCAGTTAGGTAGTGCCCCTGCAGAAAAGCTTTTGCATTTGTTGAAACCTCATTATTGGTTTGCTGCTCACTTGCATTGTCAATTTGCTGCCCTCGTCCAACATGAGGGAAGTGAGACAAAATTCCTAGCACTTGACAAATGTTTACCCAAGCGAAGACATTTGCAAATATTAGACTTGCCTACTACATTTGATGGTGATATGTTATTAAAACAAGATGTAGAATGGTTGGCGATTTTAAAAAATACTAATCATTTGTTGAGTGTGAAAAATGTTGACTGTCATATGCCTGGACCAGGTTGCAATGAAAGGTATGTATAAGATTTCATTACAAATTTTCACTAAAATCAGTCAAATATGCCCTTATCAATATATAAGACGACAGACATCACTGAAAAGACTTATTACCTTTAATTACATCATTAAACAGGTATTGCATCAATTTAAAATGAATTTTTCTAATTTTTCGCATGATATATATGGCTAAAATCCATTGAAATAGATTTCTTAGTGTAATATTTGTTTAAAGTAATAATGTGAAATTAAACTTTCAGGTACATATTTAGCCCAACAGAAGAGGAAAAACATAGGATTTGTGAATTAATGAAAACCTTGACAATTACAAATGATTCATTTGTTATGACAGCTCCCACATATAGCCCAGGAGCACCAAAAAGTGTAACAATAGATCCCATCATGAATCCCCAAACAATTTCTTTTTGTGAAAAATTAGGTATAGATGATCCATTGCAAGTGGTCTTAGCCAGGGCTGGAAGGACAATGAAAAAACCATTTGTTCATAATGAATCAAATGTGTCTACTAACCAAAGTGCTTTTGTAAGAACACCTGTAAAATGTTCAAAGCTATCTTTACCTGCTCCAGTTACACCAGCTGAAAATGAAGACTTATCACAAACAAGTTCTGTTTGTTTAACAAATATAACTTCTGATAATTTTGAAAACACTTCAGAAAACCTAACTACTCCACCATCAAATAAAAAAATATTTAAAAGAAGGAATTTGGCAATGTATACACCTGATGTTGATGATTGTGTCAACACCTCAACAAGTTCTCTGGGAGATTCAGACAGCCCACGCTCCAGTAAACTGCCATGTAGAACTTAAAAGTTGACTACAATAGATTAATTTAGCTTAAGTAAATGCAATCAAGATTGTGCAAAATGTGAAATATTATAAGTAAAACAAATTGATTACAAGGTCAATCATTTTATATAATGTGAATTTATATTTTTAATGAAAATGACTATTAGATGGCAATTATCTATGTGACAAAATAATGTGTATATTTTTTTATGAAAATTTTTAATGGACAAACTAATGTTTACTTGATAGTAAGTTATGAATCTTGCTTATGACCCATGTTGGGTTACTGACACTTGAAATCATTATTATCAATATTGAAACAAATATTATCGTAAATGTCAGATACAATTTATTAAGTACTTATTAAAATTGAAAATGACAATGGATTTTATTATTAGTGAAGCATAAGTTTGCTATTAGTTTATAGATGAAGTTTTTCAATTCTACCAATAGCAAGATGTAAGGAATTTACATTATCTTTGAGCTGTAATATGTGTCATATTTTATGATTTTGTTGTTGTCACTTGAACATTAAAAAATTTATACAAACATTACAATAATTTAAATATTTCAATAATTAAGGTTCTTTGATTTAGTACAGTGGCAATTTGGGATTAGTGCTAATGAGATGAAATTTATCTTTATAATTGAATTTTTTACTGGATTCAATCTTAATTTCTCATTATTAAAGAAACTTAAAAATTTTTAAAACAGATATGTATTTGTAATTTTTGAAGATTCTTTTCAGTGAGATTGCTTAATTAGTAGTGCCTATTTTAATTTTATCAAATACTTTAAATTTTACATGATACAATTTTTGTACAGAGTTCAAAAATTAATGCAATCAAATATTAAATATCCTTTCTGAAATAATTTGCTATTTTATTCATTTTTTATATATCTCTGTAGTTAATTAATTGCAATCAATTTTAAAATATAATGATGGATAGTTAGAAACCTTTACGTACATACATGTAAAAGCAAATAATTGTCAAAAGTTTATGTAAAAATCATTCTCTTACAAAAAAACATGTTTGTTCTCCAAATTAATTTAATTTCTAATATTAAATGTGACTTAATAAATGCTCTTTTAGTTGTGGAATATTTTTAGGTATAAAAGCACATTGATTACATTTAAGAGGTGTTGTCATTAACTTTTTATGTTCATCATTAGTAATTTTCTTAATACATCCATATTTAGTTAATTCTTCCAAGACATCTGAAATAATTTTTTTAGCTATTATATATTTTATATATTATAACAAATGTATATAATAAAAATGAACTTGCAAACAAAATAAAACTCAATATTGGATCAATTTTGTGATCCACACTGTTGAAGATTTCTACAAGAATTTGTAAATGGAACTAGCGGTAAAATATAAGGCTATGATTTATAAATTTTTATCAAAAATATACAGTGTAAATTTAAAAATAAAAAAATACAGACACATCAATACCAAATGATTGATTAAGTAAATTTTCTATTACAATTACTTTTTATATACTATTAACAGAGTGTTAAAAAAATCTTTGTTTCTATTAACATTATTTTTATTACAATTAATAAAGTAAAAGCAAATTTGATTTGTTATTTAATTAAAAAAAAAACTGAAATTACACCATATTTACCTTCATAAGGCTTGAAAAAAGCTGTGGTAAAACTATTCCAATGGATTTTATTTTTCAAACACGGTGAAACCATGTCAATACTGATTATATGCATATGAAGTCTTTGCATACTTGGCATTGCATGGAAACCAGCATTGAGTGTATAGTCTTTATGTTCTTCCTGTATTAACTTGTATAATTCACCAAACTCTTTTATTAAAGATACATGTTCTTTGCCTAATTTATAAATACTGCTTATATTATCTTTGGGTAAAACAAGATAATGTACTTTTGCTTTGGGATATTTATCTCTAATTGTAACAATTCGTTCAGTCTCTTTGTAAATTAAATCTACATCTTTCATGGATTCTATTAAACCTAATGACCAGTGTTTTTTTACTTGCTTTGGGGCTACACTTTGAATGCTCTCTTTCACGTCTCTTAAACGTTTACTCATTTCGATAAAGTTAAAAGCAAATAAAGTATGTGTGTCTGTATTTAATGCTTCTTCTTTTCAGCCGATAGATGCTCACAGCATGGCATAGGCCTTTCCCAAAGATTGCTACAATCACCGGTCTTTATACGTGTTTCATAGTAATAATTTCTAACGAGATGTCAAAAGTCAGTGACCGTGTGTTATTGTAATAAGTGACAGTATTTACAAAACGACAATAATTTGTATAAAAAATATAGATAAAAAAGTATGCATCATTTATTTAAAGTAGCAACTGGAAAACATTTAACTATGAAGTCTTTTTCAGTCTTTCATTGATGTCAAACTTTATGTTCAATGTATTTTTTTTCTTAGTTGTTTTATGGAAATTGAGAATTTATTTTTCAAATGAGTCATTCTTGCAATGTTTCAAAGAAAACAAGGGAGTTGCTTCTTTAACAAAAGGAACAATGTTAACTAATCTCTAAGAGAAATTGCCTGAAATTCCTCGATACTCTTTATTAATTTCAATTTCCTTATAAACAATAAATTGTGTTTTATTTATGCCCTGTCAGTAATTAATGGAATTATAAAGTTCCCAAAGAGCAGAATAAATGTGGTGATAATCTGTTCGTTTTTAATTTGCATATTTTTTCTTTAAGGTAAATTATTTGGAGCAAATTACTATCGCCGTATGTTATGATGACAGTGACGAGATGATTGTCAATGTCAATGTCTTTTAGGAAGAAGAGTATGACGTAATTCAACTCAGATCCTAGTATTTTTTAATATAAAATAAATTACTGAGACAATTAGTTCTTAACTTAAAATATTATTGTCCATGACAATAATATAAATATCAAAATGTGTTTTAGTAGTATGCGAAAAAATTTCTTTTAAATATCTTCCTGCACCAGTAAACTGCCGTCAGAGATACCAAAAGGCATCTAAATTAACTTGTTCAATTTCCGGAGAAAATATAATTGAAAATGTCTACTATCTTTGTCGTGATGATTGTTCGTTATTGAGATTTGTCATAGTATAACAAAATAATAATAATATATAATACAAAAAATCACGAGCAAGACATTTTAAAATTTCTGCCTATTCCGTTTGATATTATTTAAAATTAAAGAGTGTTAGCGAATTTATAAGTTTTATGAATTAAGGAACTGGGATGGACTTACTCATATTCTTGAGTAGTATTTCGTGAAACTTTTTAAAAATATTCCCTTCTAAACAGTTACAAGAATTAATAACTATTAACTACGAAACTGATTGATGAGTTAATTTTCGACTAGATGCCAATAATGCTTCATTAAAAGTCAAATAAAATATTTAAAAAACCATCGTGTATGCACAGTGCTTGACTGTATTAGTTTTTTTATATCTAACATTTAAAAAAAAAGTTTTATTGCTAAAATCGTTTGCATAGTTAGGTTTTACACGCACAGCTCTTTTTAAATAGGAAATAAAAGCACAATATAATTTTATCTATTTATTTGAAACTTATATCTTCAGAAATTTTATGGAAATAGTAATTAATAGTCATGACTGAAAAAGTAGTTGTTACAACTTGCGATTTTTCAGTCATAAGTTCATTTACAATAAATCTTATTTGTAAACAATAAATACTTAATAATACTTGAAAGAACATTTTTCACCTATGAGTTTTTTTACTTAATCTACATTTCAACAGACATTTCTTATTGGTCCATAGAAACTATTACTCCCAGGCTGTTTGTTAACAAAAAAATATATATTTAAACAAAAAAATTATTAATATGTCTATTGGCTTTGAACACTATCTGCAAGCAACCTAAAGATGGTTTTATAATCCTAATATTATTTTTAAAACAACGAACTAAACTTGTTATATTTTACTATTAAAAATGAACTATTTATGATTGTATAATTCATAATATTATTCCATACTTTTAGCTATGTTTTACAGTTCGATTGAAACAGAAAAATTGTAATAATTCACACCATATATAAGTAGTCCTTTCATTATTTTAAGCGCGACGCGAAATATATGTAAACTGTTTTATTAAACAACTAATGATATGCACCATATTTCTATATAATCATAATTACAAAAATTCATTACCCAGTTTTGTAATTGGCATGACCAACAATTATAAAGTTTTAATATAAAAACATATATTTTTTTCAAACTAAATAACAAGGAAAACCGTCGTTTATTCATAAATGTCGAAGGTACCTATAAAGGTATCTTTATAAAATTATTCAGTATTTGGTTGTTCTGAGTAATGTAACCTTCATTATTATAATCTAAAATAAATTACGTACATAAAAAAAAGCTTATATCAAAATTTTAATTAACATTAGAAATATCATGTTTATTACGAACCTACTCAGAGTTGTCAGAATACCTTGATTGTAAACTTTAATATCCAAAATAAATTATTTTTCTACTGGTCAAAAATTTATGTGTCTACAAATAATGTTGCCTATTATTGTACGGTGGGGCGGCCTGTGTATCCCGTGTCCGGAATCGAATGATGGGCGAGGTCTCTCAGAATCTGCTCGAATCCTTTTCCCGATGGCGACTGCAAGCTGCTGTTCTTCATCATCGTTGAATTTAGTTTAGTAGCGAGGTAGCACATCTGTTGAATCATACAAATTACGTAAATTACATATATTAATAAATCATCTATCTAATCACCCATTTATTAACAAGTCATACAATTTACGCAATTTTGAATTTAAATTTTCAAATTTAAAATAAAGCCATATAAGATACAAGTGTTCTTATATAGCACGGCGATTACTCGTATTCTCAGTCTATCAAGCATAATCTCTCTTAAAATAGTTTAAGTCAGGGAAGATCACGAGGGAAACATCAACCTTATAAAAAGAGACTTTAGACTGAGCCGCTGCAGCTGTTACAGTATGTTTTTTTTTAACCTGGCTTATACTGCTGCAGTGGCATTTGCAGATTCCACGGGTGCGAGGCAGGGCGCTAAGGGCACTTAGAGTTAAACCTCTTTACTACAATTTCACTGGATTGGAAGGCCGCCGAGCTTTTATCGCTTCAACGGATGCTCCATAGAGTGATAAGGCTCACGGATCCCAACGAGGGGACTTTGCTTAAGCTGTCATTCGTCGATAATACCTGTATAGAGATACCTCTACCTTACTGTTGTTATAACCTAGCTAACATCATTACACTTTTATCACGATCTAAGGCGGCACTTACAATCAACGAGTTTGTTTGTTGAACAGCAGAAAAAGAAAAATTTAAGAACTAAGTGATCATTGGCTGTTACAAGTCTACGTGCATGTGTTCATTACGCAGGTATTACGGCGCCCTCGTCGCCACTACATTATTAGGAAAACACTCATCGTACAACTATTAACGCTTTGACCACCACAACAACAGGCGTGTCATTCGACGTGGCGTGACGACAGAACACTTCATGTTATAATTCTCGCGGGAATATTAACAACCATGTAATTCGCAACACAAAAACGCAACACACCAGTGTTTCATATTACGATAAAAAACAAATCAATTTCTAAACCGAATTAGCGATCTAGGGTAATCTAAATTTTAAAGGCCTTTAAATAAGCCGTTTAAATATACTAGGAGACGTCACTCACCAGCAGAGCAGACATAAAGAGTAATGCGCCTAGCGCAACTGCCAGCATCATGGAAGTGGCGCAGGTTGACTCGGGCGGTGTGCGATGGAACAGCTCCCCCGGCATCACGACAGTGTACTCTAAGTTTTCCTTGAAGCGAGTGAAAGGCGTGGATCCATTATCCGCCGACAGCGCCGCATTACTCACGTTTTGTGCTTGTGAGTTCTCCGGCAGTGATCTTCTGCGACGTCCGTGACCTGGATTTTTTTAAATATGCGCCGAGTGAGCAGTATTTTTTTGATATAAATATTATCAGATACAGCGATTGTAGATACATATCGAATGCGACATCAAGTCTGAAACATCAAGTCTTAATGTATGTTAGAAATACAATTTCAATTTCGGTATAAAACTAAGATGAATATATCTTAGATATGTGATTAAATTAGAGCCTAGCTCCACTTTAATACAAGATATTTAAGACCACGCTTAAGGCGAAACCAGGTCGTAAACTTCTGGTACACTCGCACACCTTACATTTTAAAACCAGAATGCAAACGCCTAGTATAAATAGTGAGGTTCACTCGGTGTTTGGCACTGGTCGGTCTAACATCTCCTGAGGATGCCCCGAGGAGGGGTGAAACACGTGTAGAGTAGATTAACGGTGATAGTTGTGTTTCGCATTGTTTACCGCATGCGCATTTATCAGCGGGCTGGCGGGCGGTGCACTTTATTGCATGACTACTGCTGCATAGCGGAAGTAGTTATAAATAAGTCCCTTTCTTAGTAAGCGAGGTTACGTCTGAATCTATTAGATATAAATGGTGAGAACAGAAAAAAGTCTTTTACCTGAAGGTTCATACAAATCAAGACAATAATCGGGCTGGCAATCGGCCGCATCCATGCATGCTTTGATTTGTGAGTGTATCCAAAGTGTAGAGCGTTCCTTCATAGACGCCAGGAGGAAGGCTTCGAAATCTAAGAACACCTCATTGTGGCGCTCGCGGTACCGCGCCGGTTGGTGTGGGATGATTGACGCGAAGTCACGGTTCCGACATCTTAAACAATTGAAGAAGAAAATTGCAACAAAATAAGAACCAACTTACAATTTTTTGAGTGTAAAGTCCCTGGAGAATATTTTTGGATATATTGCTACTTTTTTTTACATTAAAAATGACAAATTTGACTTCAGTAATTTTATTGATAGACTGTAACACGGTATATATATATATATATATATATATATATACATATATATATATATAACCATACACACATATATATACACTACTAACTATTTTACAGACAGACTTATGTGAACTGTTTATGCTATGACGCATATACTGAGAAACGTAGAAAATTAAGCAAAATTTTGATGATAATCAACTATGGTTAAACGTAATCGCGGTATAGCAACTACAAACAGGTTAATGGATAAAGATGCAAAACCTTAAAAGGGGTGAGTATAGCTCATTTGTCAGCAAAAAGCTTTTACACTTTTTCCTTATCACCATGTTTAAAGTGATATCTCTGAAAGATAAAACATTTTTTTTCTGTAAGAATGTGACAGAACTTTAAAGAAATCTTCCAAGAAGTTATAATTTTTTTCTTATATTGTGACTTATTTCGTATCACACTATTTTTACTCTCTTTTAGCACCTACATATATATAATCAGTAAAGATCGTTGTGAGTTACGCGTTTGTATTTTTTTTTGTTTAAAATCTTACATTTGTCATAATTTCTAATATGTATCTATTAGTTTTTTCATCAAATAAATAAATAAATTATAAAGATAGTATATAAGATATTACGTACCCATCTTTAACAAGGAGAACGGCACCAGGTGCGTGCGGTCGGTCGGGGTCGGGCGAGACGGCCACTTCTAACAGTTTAATGTGGCGCCAGGCGGAATCAGGGTTGATGCGGGCACGCAGCTGTAGCTTAGTGCCTATTGGCACAGCCTGGTGCAATTTAAGCACAAAATAAAATACAGTCTTTTAAACTATGAAGTGAGTAAGCGGTGCAATAGCATATAGTAATGACATACCCATAACGATGTTAGCTATCAAAGTCAATCATTTGAAACACAAAATCTGGCATATAGACGGCTAAGCAGCCGTCACTGAGTTATAAAATCTGATAAGCGTTATTAGCTCAGTAATTTTATAAGTGTTTACGCCTTTCATAACATGTTTGCAGCAGTTTAGCTTTAATTACATACATATTGTCAAGACCTGTTGACAAATTAAAAAAGGACGTACTCCAGCGAATTTACAGTTTGTAGTGACAATGGTTGGCCAAAAGCGCGCAAAACAGATGGCCTTGAAGTTCTGGAGTGGAGGCCATGGACTCTGTCTATGGCGTTCGTTGCTCAAAAGTTGCTGGATGCAGACCATTTCCAACCTGTCTTATTACAAATCTAAAGGGGAGGCCTATATGCAGTGGACGTCCAGCGGCTGAAAGAATTACGATGAAAATGTTATAATAATAAAACATTTATACCTGGTCTACGGGCAAGTCAACCGAGTGATTAGTGTGCCGAGACGCAACCGGCGGCGCTTCCTTGTACAACGCCACTTCATATTCCAATCGCCCTGGCGTCTCTTCCACCACTCCTGATACTCGAGCTCCGTGCGGACTGTTTGATAAATATTGTTTGAAATTAATTCGTGGCGTTTAAAACATAACTTAATTATTTAGTTTGAAGTATTGATTATACTAGCAGCGTAAAAATTAAATTCACTTTCGTGTCAATAAATTTATACGAATATTTAATTTGCAATTTATAATAGTGCAAAGTGATTACGCGGCATGGCGCATGTTAATGTTCTAGGGCAAGATCCGGTGTCATGAGGACAGAATTACTGCCGTCGATATATTTTAAGATAGCTTTCTATGAAAGGAATTCTTCGGCAAGTAGGACAGTCACACCTGTATTGAGATAAATTGGCGGTGATTTCTCTTTTAATTGTAGGCCTGGTACTTGGACTCAGTCAGGTTGTAGTGAAACCATTGGCAATGTTATTTTCATCATATATATAATTCTAAACAATTGAAATTTTGCTTATCTTATGAACTTTCTTGATTCCTGCAAGTTCTATAATACAGGATATTTTAAAGTGAAATTAAAATTAACACTTATCAACACAATGGACAAAGGTAAGATTAAAAGAAGGGCTTTAATAATGGATGATAGGTTTAATGCACTTGACATGAAGCTTAAAATCTAATCATAATAAACTTGTTTAGACTTACAAGCTGCCAGCAAAACCAGCCGCCTTATTTTCGATGATGGTGGGTTCTGGCGGCTTGCACATGATGATTAGCTCTTGATCAGACTGCATCACCACGCCCGGAAATTGTGGAAACCATACCCGAACGTGCACGAAGCCCTGCCGTACAAATGAACATTAATTAAGATAAATTAAAATTACGTAATTTTATTAAGGTTCTTGTCTATTTTCATCAAAGAATTCTCAAAAAAATCAGACGCAGTTCCTATAAAAAATTTTTGTTACAGAAATTAGACCGTTTATTTAGATGCTGATAATAATTAGCCGCGTCACCATAAAACTCCCATCCCGGAATATTTTCTATACAAAAGCGCTTTCCGTAATAAGCCGACACTTATACTATAGCTAATTATATAAGCATAATATTATTCGCCATCACTATATAGTATCATAAACCTAAAGAACTTGGTTACAACAAAAAAAAAATGCGTAATGACAACACGGAAGACATTGTCGTCTCACAATGCATGTAAACGATATCTAGAACGGACCACTGATGGAAAACCGTTCAAATGCCGGTCGTGGAGCTCCAGTTCATGCGAATTATTTGCATTTCTCCCTTTTTTGCGTGAATCAGTGAAACGAAACGTCGTTTACGTGGTGCGTTGAAAATGGGAACGAACAACAATTGGACATACTTATGACATCAATGTCCAATCCAACAATTATTTAAAATGAATTTTTTCGCACAGGTAAAAAAAACCTAAACAGTCACTTTAAAATCTCCCTCATATCAGAATAATATGATCATAAGCTTAACTACACCCAACGATACCAATCAGATAAAATGCGTGAAGAAAATTAAAATTTATATTCATGGGATTCTAATTTAGCTACAATTGGCAACATCGCATTTATACTTTTTTTTTAAAAAGTCGCCAGTCTTTAATTAGTTATCCAAAACTCCCACTAATCTTCTTAATTTATAGTATAGGTAATAAAATTATTTAAAATTAGAATGAGTGTAAATCACAGTTTCACTAACAAACTGATAAATAAAAAAAGTTAAACATATACACATAACAATAAACGTGTATACTATCATGTGGCGACTTCTCTCGAGTATATTGCGTTCATATGTACATTTGTTGCGATTCCAAATGAATTTTATGTTTGAAAGTTTCATGAAAATATTGTATGTATAGAAATTTGACTGTGATACGCGGGTTTATAATTTTCTAAAGTGCTATCGAAACTACTATTTCGCGCGTGAAGTAAAAACGCGACGAGACTGTAGTATCGCTCTGTCGGTCTATCTTTATCGGCCCCCATCTCAACACACCTTCCTAAGGAACTGTACAGCGGTTTCAATAGAACGTATAGTAAGTAAATAATTTATTTTCTAATCTTGGCAAGTTTTATGACAATTTGATTTGCCCGGCACTGGTATTGAAGACAGTCTTTAAGACATTACTATATTCTCACTTCAATTGAAGTTATAATTACAATAATTCTCACAACGTAGACATACGTTACACTATCTAATCGCTGTGACATTACTTGCATTGACATTAAGTTTTCTCTTTACCTCGATACCCAGTATCTTGGGTACCGGTCCCCGCGGCAAAATAATAATACCCCAGCTGAATGCCTCGTTGTGTGTAGGTCATACACTACATACTGTTATATTAACGGAATAGCTTATTATCGATGACACAACGCACCGTGCTTGCATTCATCAGCCATCGATAGTTCGTCGGGCGTGATGAGTAGGCAGTTTCTAAATGTGTTACGTGCTAAAATATTTGAACCGATGACACATTTGAGCCTGTTAACATTTTAAAAATCGTCAATACACATTGGTGAGATTTGATTTTATATCATCATTTCAGGACGCCCACTGCAAGAAATATGCCTCTCACGCCGACTTTCGTCCTACGATGGTCACTATAAGCTTTTCAACTAAATACAGCTCGAGAAATAGCAGAGCTTTGACAAGAGAATACAAAAGAATAACAATGTTCGAAAGAAGACACCGTTATTAAACCGATTGTGTTTATAAAGCATTATATTCGATATGCCAAATCAAATGCAGAGTACTATATATAGTTTATTGTAGATAATATCACTTGATTAGTCAAATCGATTGATTTTTATAGCCCGGAATTAAGTCCGCTCTTTTATAAAAATTTGATCTTTTTTCATAGTTTTCTTAAAGAAGAGATTTATTGAAGGCATACGAGAGTTACACATTGTGAATATTGCTGAAGAATGCTGGCTTCAAAGGTATAGGAGATATAGGACTTATTATTTTAACCGCAAGACGTCAAAAGCTGGACATAAGTCATGGTAATTTTGAGTCGTCAATATTTAATACTATTGTAGTAGTGGGAGTGGCAGCTACCTAATGTAACTACACGGTGAAGCAAAGTATAATACGGTGATATGTTAGAAAGGTTATTAATACAAAAAAATACTTCAGTACTACTCTGAAAAGGCATTGAATATAGGCTGTGCTGGCTGCTATTATTACCATTAATTTAAAAAAATTAGACCGTTTATTGTCATGACGTTCATGAACGACATTAATATTTTTTCATTGACGATATACTGTATATGACTCATTGAAGATGAATACAACTTATTTTGAACAGAACTCTTTGGCCATTATGGATTAAGCAAGATGACCACAGTTAAAGAATTATAAAGCTTAAAGTACATGTTTATTACTTAAAACCGCAAGCTGTAAGCGGTCAACTCTAAATATGTAAACCAAATACGCTTATATTTCGTTAAGGTCGCAGATTTCAGATCTACAAGCTGTGGCTTATCATGATCACCATCATTAAAACCATAACACGTCCACTATTGAACTTAGGCCTCCATTATATATTTCCAATTGAACCGGTTGTAATTGGTCTGTTTTTCGCGTCATGCGATGATCTAAAGAAGGTCGGCTGTCCACCTTGTAAGTGGACGTCATAGGCTGCGCTGCTGATCCATGGTCTCCACTCTAGAACCTTAAGGCTACAGCGGCCATCTGTTCAGCGCGTTATGTGACCTGTCCAATACCACTTCAACTTATCAATCCGCTAGGCTATCTCAATTACTTTTGTTCTGACTAATATAAAACTGTTAAAGCAAGGACAGTTTATGATTTGAATTCCTTTCAAAATCTTTTTTAATTATTTTTAAATTAAACATTTAAGTAGAGCATGGAAATTATTTCTTTGGCTGCAGGTTTATTGTTTTCTTTACTTGGGATAATGAACCTGCCATGTTTGGTTTCGTAAAGCAATATCATCTCTGAACTCTTTAAAATTCAGTTTTGCTAATTTTTTCCTTAAGTCTTACTCTTGTAGTCTATGCCCGCAATATCGAGTATTATACTCGTATAATAATCTTTACACATGAACACAGTAAAACATCTGTAATATCTTTGATAGAACCTATTCTTCCGAGATCAGAGTTACATTGGCAAATTATATATTTTTTTTCACTGATAGCCTAAGAAAGTTCAACATATAGTATACCATACGTCATGCCTAGAATAAAATATTATTGAAGAGGTTATCCAAAAATTATTTCCGTTTGATATATGGAATAATATGTACTATAATACGCAGAATTTAATCTGATAAATATTTTATGCGAAATTAGAAACATGATGTAAATTAAAATACAATTCTTTTTTCATTCACATGTCTGTTGTACACATTGTAGCGTCCACGTGTAAGTGAAGCTAATGTCGATAGATGTTAAGTTTAGCGCAGTAAACGCTTTCCATATAGCCTGTTTGAATTAGTTGCTCTAACTAGGGCAACTGATAGTACGTCCGCTTTCTCGTTTACGATAGAAGCAACAACTCTAAATATTGTAACGTAGAGCCAATAAACGTGGGACCTTAAATAACAATGCAGTGTCAAGGGTTTCAAGTTACAAAGTCAATGTTATATAATTCGCTAATTAATGTCCAAAGCTATCTACAATTTTCAAAATAATCTTACGCTATATTTTTTGTAAGTCACCTTGACACAAGATAATATTAAATATATATATCACTTCATGTTACTCAGCAAAGGCGGCATTCATCATCACAGCGGAAAGACGTTCACGACAACATATAGGACGTTATTGATGGATATAGACCTCTACAAAAGACTTACAATAATACTGGTTGAAAATGTTATTTGGGTTATTTCGACCACCTTTGCAAAGGCCACCTTTGCAAAGTCCACCTTGTGGACGTCTTACACTGAGCTTGCCGGCCCGTGGTCTTTGCAGAACCTTAGGCCCCCAGCCGCTGTGGCACCAGTGCATACGAGTAGAATAATCCCACACTCTCCTCCCGTGGTTGCTGTTGAAGCTGGCTAAAGTAAAAATATCCACGTACGATGTGTAGCAGCATCTTCTGAACATTATTTGAAATAAAAAAAAACTTCGCACGCCAACCCGTACGCCAAGCGTGCCAAGATTTGACACGTACCTCCCAAATGTATACAGGTGTTATTTAAATAGAAATAAATATAAATTCGTTGTTTACTAGATATAAAAATACGACCAATGTAAGATAAAAATACGTTGTCTACAGAGGAAATGTCACGCAAGAAATCATTCGCCGACAGACTATTAAACAGAACAATATTTTTTTCTGACACCTTTTCCTTAAACAAATAACATTGCAACCTTTAAAAAATAGTACGCCTGAATATTCAATGATTAAGAGTATGTCGGGGAATTACCTGCGTTGTTATTACTCATAAACAATTTTGTGTAATGAGAAATTATTAAACATACGTTTCTCTTCAATACGCCGCATTTCGTGAAGTCGGTGATACGAAGCCTATAAAGCAAGGCTGTAGGGTCCTCCGGCTCCGGTCTTATTTGGCATACGGGGTCCGCTAGCGGATCGGTCGCCCGGTCGTCGGCGAACAAGGGTGCGCCTCTAAAGCCCTCGGGCTTCCTCAGCAGAGCCGTCACCGAGTCACGGAGGCCGGTACCGCCGCTGGCAAACGTGCACTGGATATCCGTAACTGCAACAAGAATCTATGTTGTATTTCGTAGAATGTGTAACTGGATATGTATGTATATATGTACATACTGTTTTCTATCCTATATTAATGTAGATATATTACAATAAATATTAACAACATTTTTATAACTAATATACAGTCAGTATGTTGATGATAAGTATATTTATAGATAAACTATAGGCAGTATTGTTTTCTCTAAATAATTCTTTATATTAGCGTGTTTGGAAAGAATGCGATTTTACGGACGAGAAGTTGTCGTAGAAGTAATAATGTTATTTAATGGAATCAGGCTTTACCTTGCGGAAGTCCATCCTAAGTAAAAAAAGGACCAATATTTAGCCACAATAAAAACACGTGTTGAGTGATTTGACGGTGGCAGTTGTGTAATTCGCATTTTTTGTTGCACGACTATCACTGCATGTACGGAAGTGGCTAAATATTGGTCCTTTTCTTACGTATAACGTTAGTCTTACACCCAAACACTAGGATGATTCCAAAAGTTTTACAATTTGAACTCTTAACGAATTTTATCATCTTGCAAAATATATTTTCTTTTGATTTAAGACGTGAAAATTTTCGTTGTGTGATTTTTACGACTTTTATTGTGGTCACATCAAAGTCACGATAGGCTTCGGTTAGCTTCTGGTGATGAAGCTACATGTCATTCAGCTGTTTAACTAGTTTTAAAGTGGTTGCACTAATGTCACGGACGTTTTTCTCTTACCAGTTACCAGCAAGCTTGGTCATTACTATGTCAAAGTCCAAATAATTTGCAAGATCATTTAGGCTTTAGAAATCTATGTGCTAGAGGAATATCTCATATTTAAACCAAAGCTCAAAAACCTCATTGTATTCTTTGTTAAAAAATGATATTGAAATTCGACATCAGTGCTTTAAGAGCTGCCAACAAAAATTAAGAGAAGAAGAAGCTTAGGGAAATGAAGATACACACACAGTACACTAGCATTTGTTTGGCGGTAGTTTTGGAACAAAATTGAGATCAGTGTCCACGCCCCAGAATCCTCTCTTATTAGGAAAACCTGTAAAACGAACAACGGAGTATTTAACAATGGAAGGTGTTGAAATGTTTGTGCCTTTTTACAGTTCGAAAAATCAACGAAATACCTCGTGGGATACGGTTGCAAGATACTGAAGAAGTAATGGATGTGTTTGAAAACTCCATGGAAAAGATCCACAAAGGGGAGTGGCTTAAATACTTATCACAGTGGTTTTACAGGACACAACGACGCATAGATTGTCAAGGGGTTATTTTAAAAAACAATCCAATTATCAAATTGTTACTTTATTTAATTTTTGGTAGTCTAATTTTCAGTATCACACCAGGAGTATTCAGCAAATGATTAGTAACGGTATAATAAAATAGTTAAATTATGTCTTTCCATCTGTATAAAAGTAAGTAGGAAGACTCAAGGTCACAGAACAAGGGCTACTTGGATTTTGGTCGCGAGATCGAATCAAAAATGAGAAGACCAGAAGAAGAACTAAAATCAACGTCGTAGCATTACTCGTCTGAAGTAGCAGTGGAGTTGGCACATCGCTTGTGCGACCGATGGCCATTGGGCTTGTGCCTTGCAGTGGACCTCTATCGGTTGAAGAGAAGAATAAAAAGAATATTTTTATCCTGCTCTCTAGTAACTTGGTAAATAAAAATATTAAAATTATAATTATTATTTACCTAGCTCACATACTTTAAATTAAATTTGCATGTAAGTAGCAAAGGTAATGTGCAAGTTGCTGGTGCAAGGTGAATGCGAGTCACAATGCACAGGCCGTGTAAGCGTAGTGTTTAGATAATAAAAACTGTAAAAGTGATAAACAAAAAGAAAGTCACAATGTAAACTTGTAACGTAGACATTGAGATAGCAATGTGGTTACATATTTTACAAAGTTTAAAAAACACGCATTTAATTAACCTAAATTGTATAAATTTTAACGGGCTAAGAGTACTTTGGGTTAATTACTCAATTGTAACACGTATTGTCAATTTATAACTACTTTATTATCTTTTAAATATTATTTTATTTAGGAGTGTAAAACTAATTGGCTGATCTGCATTTTAATCTTATCATGCACGTAAATCTGACTAAGAATTATGGCGCGAGAATGTCCTTATTCGTTTGTGAGAACTTTTGTGGGACTATAATATATAACTTGTAATTAAAGAGATTTTTAAAGTTTAAAAATGTTTTAAAGCTCCTCAGAATTTTTTGTTATCGGTGATGACTTCCGGCAACAAAACGTGGTCTCTCAATTTGAGCATTAGCAAAATCACAATCGCGCAATAAACCATAGAGTATTATGCTCTGAAATTCTCTACTACATTGAATTCGAAATAAGGACATTCGTAGATGAACGAAACTAACTGACATCGCCCAGCGGATTGGCAAGTTAAAATAGCCTTGTGCAGGCCACACAACGCGCGGGACGTATGGCCACTAGGGCCTTCGGGTTTAGTTTCAAGGTTCAGGAGTTGAAATCATGGATCGACAAGCGCAGTTTAACTTTTATTCATAAAGTGGTATACGTTCTTATAAAAAATTGGGAAGACTAATATTTAATTTTGCTTAAAGATACTATTTGACTTTTTGCAATAATATAAACAGAATTAAATACAAAGACATAAACATAGACTATTAATCCTCTATTGTATATTACAAATGGATAGGTATATTGAAGTAACAAACTTTCTAATGATCTTTATTTACAATACAAAACACAAGAAAAATTTTCATTTTGTGTATAAATATTGACAAGTAAAAAGGTTAATGTATTACGCATGGGTCAGAGGTATTAGTAATAACTAAATAATGCATTTTTCTTTCTGTTGAATTCGACACTGATAGCCTCGCGAGTTATTACAGCTTCGTCGTAATAAGTTCGTTCGCGGAAATAAAGTGGTTAGGGAACTATAACAATAATGCATTTCAAACATAAAAATATCAAAAAAAGTACCCATACAATGTATAAAATAGTTAACCAAATCGCCCACGAGCATGTGTTATTTGTTTACAGTTGAACCAAAAAAGGAGCTGCCAATGGCTCTGCTGACGGCTGCGTTTCGTGTAATTTATGCGCACCTAGTGGTACCCGGTTAATTAAAACACATTCACTCACCATCGTAGTCTTGAGCCGGCACCGCTCGGACCTGTAACAATGAACATTGAATTTGATCATAGCCAAACGTACACATTGCCGGCCAATTAAACACATTGTTTGCTCGCCCCAATGGCAGGAACATGGCTTGTGTTTAATTATCGGACAATCTTAAAACCTTACAATTAATAAGAGAATATTCTTGAAAGATTTATAACGCGGTTTGTGGAGCGTCCTGTTACACACGTATAAATGAAATAACTGTTGTGGTGTAAAAAGATTATCATTAGCTGATAGTGATTGCACATTTTAGTTATTCTACTTGAAATGTTTAACGTTTTTTATTCACATGTCTAATTTGCGTTGAGACCGCTACACGGCGTGAACGGTAAATCTCTAATATGTGTAATAAATGCAATTAAATGCATATTATACTATTAAATGTTTTGTTACTTGTACAAAGGCTGCTACTGAATATTGGCTTATTAAAATGTATGTACTTGATCTATATTTTTTTCAAAATTCTTTGTAATGAGTGATTATATGCTAGAATTTATGCGTTGACCACACGAAAACTACAAAGCGTTTAGATGTTTATCAAAGTGTTATTTTAGATAAAAGAACATCTTACCACCGTACATTAAAAAGGATTTGTTGTAAATTAAATACAAAGTAAGGCTAGTCAACAAAAAAGTTTTTATTTAAAATGGATATCACGGTGGTCGTGATCAAAACTAAACCGAAATATGTACAATTACCCAGTGAGACTGACCATTGGTCATGTTATTCGCCAATTATGTTTTATTCGGAAATTAAACCAAAACAATCTTGTACGTGGGGAATGAAAATAACTGTAAATGCTAACTTATGTTATTGAAATTGAATTTAGATGAATAGCTTTTATTACAGGGCGGTCAGTTTCAACATCGGGTAATAAAGCTGGTGTTTCAACAGCATGGCGAAATTCATTAAATCGTTTTAATGGTAAAGCACGCCCACTGCGGATCATGGAAAGAAAGTCGATCATTAAAATACAATGGTCTTATTTAAAATAAAATCGTGTTCTCGTTACAGATTGAACCTCCCAACATCTATTTATTAATCTAACGTACTACGTTTCTACATATACCTTAAATCTAAAAAATCGCTATAGCTTTAACTAAAGTAACTATTCTAGAATATAACTTAATTAATATCACAATTTTTAAACATATAACACTTTTTTAAATATTTATTATTTCTAGATTTTATGTTTGGTCAAGCCACAAGGTGGAAAGACGACCTCGTTAAGTCCGGCGTAGAAGACATTGAATGCGGGCCGCTTCCAACCAGCCCGATTGGAAATCTATGGAAGCTTACGTCCAGTATAATGATAGTGATGATGTTTTATATTTATTTTGATATAAAAAAAAAACAAAATCGATTTTACACAAAGAACCAGATAAAATGTCAATCCTACATGAATAATGGTGTAGTTTAGTTGGTGTAGTTTTATAGTGAAAAAAAACCTTTAAATTTCCAAAAACCTTTTATATGAAAAATCTAGCCTTAGTTAAATAATTCTTTCTATAAACCGTGAAATTATTACATTTAAGTTAAATTTAATTATAATAATCCATTTCTCTATTATAAACGAAAATATATTCGACATATAACCTTTTGAAATAAAGTAATGCTTAACCTGTATCATTGTTCCAGGGTTAAAAGCTATTCGTAACGAGAAAGGTGAGTGATATCTGTTGTTCGGAAACACGGATCATTTGTAAACGTGAGGTTCACTCAAGGTTACCTCGATAGCGGTAATAACTTTAATATCTATACCATACCACCATACAAATTCATATTATTTAAAAATGAATTCACAGAAAAAAGGCGGATGATTTGTATAGACTAATTTAATTGCACATTATTTTTGTATTCTATGAAAAGAGACAAAACATTAATAGACATGTTGTATCAAAATAAATGGCTTTGGAGTAATTTACAGATTGTGTACACAAATGCTAGAGAAAAGTGTTAAATAATTAACTTTCCACTCTTTCTATTCTTTAACATGTTAAGAAGAATTTTATATTGTTACTTTAATGCATTCGAAACGCCATATCATTTGCATTCGTTATTTTTTCGTCTTAACTATTATCTTCGACTTGTCAGTTACAGTGACTGCGAAATTGTAATGAAGAAAAAGGTAGAAAAGCCATTTAATAATCACAATCGCAAAATAATATGGTGCATGAGGTGACAAAAAACTAAATTGACATATTATTCTATTCAGTGATTACCTAATCTACAAACGAAAACTGTTATACGCAGTAATGGAATGGTAACAAAAAAAGAAAAATGACAAAGCAAATGTAGTAAATACAACAACAGTCAAAAATTCGAGACTAATGTTCTTCTTCTTCGGCAATAATCATCACAACAGCAATCAAAAGCAATACTAAATGATTAATACACAACAACAGTACTATCGTGTTTTATTTGGTAGTATGTATGCACCATTGCCAAAATTCGCTTTCAGGGGTTAATTAGATGACCGAAGTTCGTCGTGCGGAACCAACGATCGAGCGATTCTACGAAATTCTTGTATGCAAATTTAATTCCGGTGAATAAACGGTTTTTCTCTAAATTGATGTTACTCGAATTATTAAGCGTGAAATCGGCTGATACGGTATTACAAAGAAAGAAAAATGCTACAATTTATTTACATGTATTCTGTCTAAAAATACACAATAAAAATATACAATATGGAACATAATGTACCTCAAGACATGAGCAGAGGTAGCCCCGCAGCGGAGAACTGAGGTTTGCCATAATAGGTCGCGGGTTTGATTTCTTTCTATTTAATGTACCAGATGTTTTTAGTTTTTTCCATTCGGCGACAAGTCATCAGTTTTTTAGTTGCAATATTGACCACTATGCTATGCGTTAATAATAACTAAATTTTACTGACAGTACTATTTATCTTTTACAACGCCACCACGTGTAAAGAAAGATTTTTACTCTTTTGGCAGTTATTTTTTGGCATTTAACAATAAAATTAACAATGGCGTTCCTGTCATTGAATCCACGGGGCAAATTAACTGTATATTTTGACTTTTATTATTATACTTCTATAACAAAATAAAGTTGTTGGTAAAACGTTGTTTCCCATGATCCCTTATCACATTCCAAGCTTATTAGTTATAATTAAGTAAGCTGTTACGTAACTAGACGCGGAATTCATGTTGACAATATTTGTAGTAATATCTTCTAATAAGATTCATTAAAATATTTAGTAAAAAGTCATTTAAAAAACTAAACATAAAACACATCATTTAGTATCATTTAGATTCTTTTTTGGACCATTAACAAAGATAATTTTTCTTTGTAAATGAAAAAAACATACTTTTAATGAAAGGGTACAAGTTTTTTATACTTACTATTATGCCAAGGCTACAAGCTTTAAACCTAATAAAGAGAAACTGTGATGACCTTCTGGTCAGAATTTTCATTACCATCTTATCAGCTAAAGGTTTCCCACAAATATTTTCAACAAGAACCGTATAAAAGCGGCATGCATCCAGTGTCTTCCGACGACCTTTAAAATCTCGTCTGTCCACCTTGTTGGTGAAAGTTCTACGCTGTGATAGCTGGTCCTCGGTCGTTACTCCAGAACTTTAAGCGAATTTTTGCGTTCAATTGGGCAAGTCCAATAGCGTGCTATTGAACTTGCCCAATAACACTTCAACTTGCTAATTCGCTGAACTATGGCGATTACATTGAATCAATTGGCTCAAGTCATTCCTGATTCAATCTTGTAGAGAAACCTCGTACATTGCCCTCTCGATGGCACGCCGTACAATTGTGAGCTTGCCAAGAAAGCCCAGAAAATAACATGAAAAATATATTGGACAATTAGAAAAAAAACATCAATTATCAGTTGTAATGACGAACCTCGTTGTAATACCGGGATATCTGACGTTGCGTAAAATTTAAAAAAAGTTGCCGCTAACTCGAAACACCATGGACCAGTGAACACGGCGGGTGTTTTAGTTAGCTCATAAATTTTGACTTCGCGACTGCACCGGTTAATAATGATTTACGAATTTACAATATCTTCATATATATTTTTGCATGGTTTACATTCCGCATATTGACACAAAACGTTCATTCATTGGGGGACGTTTTATTAAAATAAAAACTTTCATATTATGGATAAAACATATTTCATCGATTAGGGAATATCTCATACATCACATTACGGACAAAATATTAATTTAATATTAGTAAATTCATGAGACTAAGGTCATGTTTTAGAGACCCCATACTTATATAAAATGTTTATGGACTTGGACATATTTTACACGCTATAAACTAAAATATAAGATGAAATATATTAGGACGCGTGTGACATACTATGGATAGACAAAAAAATTCACAAGTTATGCATATTTTATTCGTCATATACGCAAAAAATCAACAAATTAATCAAGTCAATCATAAAAATAGTAACAAACAGTTTAGTATTCTTATGATCATATTATGGCGTATAAACTTTTGGTCCTAATAATTTTAAGCCAAATTGCACAATTAGCAATCAAACGTAAAAAATAATCTGTGTATGCGCCGGTGCTTATAATCTCGGTGGTTTATATTTTTTAAACCAGGAAGTGTTATAATTGCTAGTAAATGATGCAACACACTTATATTGCAATACACGTAGAGTGTTCAAGATACTGTACCAACTTGAGACACATTCATTACCATCATTTTGAACAAGGCCGCAGAACCCACCTGTTCTGCGCGCTTTGATGAATGTTCACTGGCACTTCTACTTGCCAATCTGCTTGGCTTTATCATTTAATTTCGTTTATTCACGATCCTTATTCCCAATTCGATCTCGTATAGAAATCCTAAGCCCTTCCCATGGCTCGTGCGACACTGAGCAATAGGGCTCAAAGTGAGAGACTACTTCACTGCCGTAAGACATACATTAACTCCCATTAACCCAGTTATTATACTATCTGCAGCTCCGTTCAAACCGGAAAACAATAAAACTTCCGCAACACATACACGCTAACACACTACCATAACCTAAAACTAACTTTTAAAAATGTTCATAGCTAAAAACCTAAAATTTATAATTTGAATTTTATTGATTTTATATCGTTACGAGCGCGACTAGGCCCAGAGCTATGAGGCCTTATACAAATATGTACGTACGTAGAGGTACCGAGCGATCCGCAAGTACAATACAATAGGTGAATGAATAGCTTTTTTTGTACCTTTAAATTAATTTAAGCTAATGTTAATATTTCGTATTCTTATTGCGAATATACCGTTTAATTGACTTAATAATACATACAGAAAGAAAGCTAGAAATATAATTGCTTTTGTATAACTCAAGCGTTTAACTAATTGGGGCACTTTAATTGATCTCTGATCGGAGCATGATTAAATCGTTACATCAAAACTGGAATCGAAATTACAGAAAAATCGTCGATAACAGTAAAAGTATATAATCGATAAATAAAGGAATATTAAAAGAATCGAAATAGAACGTAATATTACAATCGAAGTAAAGCTGTAAGGTTTTCACGTTAGGAGCGCTTTTTCTTTCATGTGTACAATTGAAGGCAATGAGTGCGCGTGCGTCGTGCGGCTGCACGGGTCATTAGCGTACTCCGCGATACATCAATCGATCAATCGTCGATACATCATAGAAGCTTTATTGCCAATCGGTCAATAAAACCGCAAGCTCCGAGCACTCGGGTAACGCTTGTACCAATAATTAAGGGCAGCGATACAACATGTGCGATCATACCTGTTACAATTAATTTATACACATCATTCAAAAAAGGACTAAACCATACAACGATGAATCACCGATTAATTCATTGTAACAGATTTATTACAATAATATACCTTGCATAATTTATATTACATTATTGTACCTCTGTATAAATTATTTAGCTTTTGTTTACTATCTACGTATCCTTCTAGGTGTATTTTTTTCGTTTTGTTATACTATATAGTGTAAATAAATAAATAAACGTCTTGAAATTCACTTCTAATGCAGACAAGGTGTCATAAATATAAGCTAAAACTGAGAGCTTAGGTCAAATTTCCAGATATTGATCACGGCTTAATGTATCTTTGGAGAAATTAAATATATTATATCCATTAACCAGCCGCTGAGTCCAGCGTTCCTTGGGATCTCTTAGAACCCATGCAGGCGTAATGTATATATAAAGAAAGATTTTTGATTTTTTTCCCTGTGGAGACGTTATCAACGTTTTTGCGAGCAGATCCATCGTAGAAATAAGAAAGCTTTTCGATTACGGTAATAGATTTATAATACGATAATAGTGCCTGATGGAGTTGAGGTTCGGTCCTCGGTCAGATGGCCTTGAAATAATGAACCTGTTTCGAAAAATAGTCCCGACCGAGATTGTCTTTTAAGATTCCTTGCATCTAGTTATTTCCAAGAGCATTTGCGTTAGCTTCCTAAGAGCTTAATGCCGATAATAAAGTCTAAACCTCAAGCCCGATATATAAACGCGAAACTGCGTTAATCTATTTCAAAAATATTATAGCATAATTTACGCAAAACAGAACTATTGGTGTTTGATATTAAGTTAAAAGTAAATAGACTAAGTTTTTTAAATTTTACTTATAATATTATCGCTCTTGGTTTCAAATTTAGTTCACAGAATAAAAGTAATTGTTCGTCTGTGCGTCAGATCGAAAGTGTCGATTTTACAGCATATCTATAATATTCTTACTACGGGAAAAATCAAAATAAAAAACAATTAAAAAAAACGGCGTGTTAAATTGTAGTCTATGTTGATACCTTTGAGCACTTATTTTTCACAACTATGAAATGATAGTTTTTATTGCCATTGTGTCAGATTAACTTGATTCCGAAGTGGTTCGTCTTTAAGCTTTTTGTGCGGCTAACACAAATCTGCCGAGCGTGAAATTCAATATTGTAAATGATTTCGATCACGAGCGCACAATGCTCGCCGTTTAATTTTGGAATGCATTTTACGGTCTTGGCAGGTAATTTTACTTTACTGTAACCATTTAATATTTCCTCTAATTTGAAGATACACAGATTTGTTCAGTATTTCTATATTGTATAAACCCTAACATATGAGTAATTGTACAGCCAAAACGAAAGATTACTGGCGGTTATTTTTTTTAAAGATTACAGGTGTTCAAGCTTAAGGATAATATCCGTAAAGGTGTTGTTCAGGATTATACATTAAGAAGTCCTAGTTTTAGATACTTGGTGATAACAGAATTAACCCAATCAAAATTTACGTCGATCATTCAAATAGAGTATTTTGTTCTGGAAAGGTGTCTGTTATTAACTTAACTATAAATCTTATATGGTTATTAGCTTTTGCGTGGCCATGTTATACAGAAGATGTACTTTTTAATATTCTGCTTGTCATATAAATTTAACACGCAAATGACAATAGCTATTTAATAATACAGTCCGTATTTAAAAAAATATGATTTTTTTACATAAATAATAGTAAATGAAGAAAACATACCAACAAGAGCAGCACGAGAGCGCAGTTGACGGCGCTCGTCATGCTTGCGGTCTGCCACACTCGAGCGCGGAACCAACCGTTAAAGCTATCTGCCCCGATTACCTTACTGATGCTACCACAAAAAAAAAAACAATATCGTTGTTTTTGGAGTGCTGTAAACAGCCGTCACAAATATTTATTTAAACAGCACTGGCACAAAGCGGGCGCGTCGGAACTTTGCTAAGTTGGGAAAGAGTGGTAACGTTCCCGCGCAATCGTCAAGTGGCTCGCGTCGGGCTCCGGTCGTGCTCCGCGTGATGCGCCTTCGGTGTCTCGAGACGGGACTGCGCAGTGGCGCGGCCGACTCGCTCGCCTCTTGAAGGAACAGTTAACCATCGCCGGGGAGGGCACCTGCCCGTCGGTACCCTGCCGTTCTCACGGCTCCACCACCGATCCGCTGCGCAGTTCGGCAATCTTATGATCTACATTTTCGATTGGCCTCGGATTAGCTGAATTAGGTTCTAACATTCGGTGAAGGCGTTTCGCTCCGTGACATTCGCGAGGAGAAATCACCGCTGATTGATAACGTTCAGCTAAAGCTCACCGGGGTCGCCGACGCTACGATTGCTCATAATCTATACATCTCGGTTTACTACCAGCAAGCGATCGCGTGATAAGGTAGCCAATACAAATGGACTGACTGTTATTGTCCGAGAAAATTAGGGTTATCGATCTCATTTATAATTAAAAATGCTATAGAAACTTACTTATTGCCCTATATAAATAGATGTTTACTTTCATTTATTGTTATCAATAATTATTTAAAGCTTAATTTAAAGTAATTATACGTCTATAACTTTTTATTAGCTGCGGGACAGGTGACAAAACCGTCACCGAGCCGACTATAACTGTACTATCAAGCCTTCTACATTTTACACGCCCTTAAACTTTAAAAAAAAATCGGTTTTCGATGTCCATCATTTTATCTATTATAATATAATACATGACTCATCATATCATTAAGACGTAATTTATAATCATATAAGGTAATACCGATTATAAATTACTTATAATCGGTATTACCTTTGTTAAACAAATATCAGTAAGTAAGCTCTTAAGATATGTGCTTCAACGTAATGTCGTTTTCTTAAAATATTATTTACGTCTCAAAATGTGTTTATTATTTATGTACCAGTTGGGGCAAATAAATAATAAACGCTAGTTTTTATGAAAAGTTTAGATTGTTGTAACTACAATTTATACTAAACGTCCTAGGCATTAATAAATTTTACTATTAAGTACATTCCGGTACATACAAATAAAGGGGTTAATCGGATAGCGACTGTATAGGCTATACAAGGTTAACCTGCCTTACTTTAATATATGACACTTTAAGATATACATAACTTCAAGTTGGATATTTTGGGATATTTTGCAAGACAACCAGACTATGATGACATTAATAATGACATATATGGCTAATTGGCTATAGGTGTAAAAGGTTTAAAGGGGTAAATGTATAGCATTTGCAGCCAATTAATGTATGATACACCATATCCAAAAATCAATGGTTTTAAAAGTAATAAATAAAGTAATAATAATATATTAAGGAAAAGCGTTTTCAATACTCGGATAGTTGCATGTTAAAGTTAATTATTGTTTACCATGTGTCTCTGCAGACTTTGTAATGCCAGAAGTCATTGACCTGTAAAATTTCAATTGAAAAAATAAACTAATGAGCCAGCCAGCATTAACACTTTTAAAGCTTTTACACCTATAACTAATCATCCTGTATATATACTTCGATTAGATCAAATACGTTAAAAAGTTAAGTACGCGTATATTTTTCATTTGTGATATTAAAAGAATAAAAATTTGTTAAAAAGGTTTAGACAATGTTGCAAATAAACTTTTCAGTCGATCAATGGGACATTCTCTCATCTAGGCTATAGACACAAGCAAAAGCGAAACCTATAACTAAGGCAAGAGCCTAGAAAACGTTGACCGTTGGCTAGAAAGCTGGTTTAATTTACTACCCATTCATTTTAATAGCAGCGGAGTATAATGTTAGCGTAGATACCTGTTCGTTTATGTGTATATTAATATAATTCATTCAATTCCTTTATTGTAATTGACATGTTTTGAAGGATTAGTGTTAGAATGTTTGTTTAACTGTAAGGTAGCTTTCATTTATAACCTTTAACAAGTGCCATGTATTATTAGGACGTGTATCGTCCTATATACTGAAACACTGTGTCAACTGCTAAGAAAAGATTATAGAATTTTATCACGTGGAATGTGTTATGCCGGTTGATGCGAAAAATATTTTTGTAGGAAAAGAGATAAAGAGGATAAGTGAGACCAACCGCAGACAGTGAACTGCACGAAGGAGCTTATACCACTCCTGCCAATTCCTGCAAGATTTTCTGCATGTTAAGGCCCTGCAGCATAGCGCGCGTAAATTCTGTACTTATTATGAGGCAGAAAGAGCCCTAGCTCAACCCCATACCGTTGAGCTCTATATATGCCTTTAAAATGCAGCAGTACACAAAAGCGTTTCCGTTATTTTAACTCTTAAAAGAAGGCATTGCTTGTTTAAGGATTAAAACATAACCATACGCAACCATTACGGAAGAATATTCTGTGAAGGATTCACAACCAGAAAGGATAAAGTTTTTAAAGAATAATGGATATATTTTATTACAGAGATCTCTATGATAAGAATTCGAAATTCACTGATTGTTTCAAGAATCGGCCTTTATTAAATCGCAAAATTCTATGTTTTAACAAAAAAATATGTTAGCGTTATTACGGAATACAAAGCGTGGGAAAGAAGTAAACGTTGTTTACGTATTCTTTTCATTTCGGTAAGCGACAATAAGTATTAGAGTTTCGAAGTTTAGTCATATAAAAAAAGGTTTCTTTCGATAACAGGTTGAGTAAAACACAGAGCCAAATTTAAAAAGCAAAAATAGCCCAAAGTTTTTTGTCAGCGGCAATTTCGAAACTCGGAGCAGCAATTTTTGCTATAAACCTAAAAAAAAGTAAAAGTATTTTTTAAACAATAAAAACATGATTAAGGTATTCAAGTAATAAAAGTTTGCCCTAAAACGTGGTCCTCAAAGTTTCGAAATATTAAAACTTATTTTAAAATCGTTATGTGTGATCTTAACAATTTCTTATGCGCTTTCGATGAGGAAGGGACCGAGTGCTTTTCTACGAAAGAGATATAGCACTAATATTCATTGCTTAAAATCTCATGTAAGTTTTATCCTCGGTTTACCGTTGGCTTCATATCTATGTTTTTAGGAGCAAATTATATCTTATGTAGTAGTCGTATGATTTTTTTTTAATTAACCAGCATTTACAAATCAATACATGCTACAATAACTCTTTACAATACCAAGGAGAGTATACTACTGTTTCTAATTCTTAATCTATTTAAAATATATTTTTTTAATTAAAATAAGATAGAAGTGGTACATTCTATTACTGATACACCTATCCCCCGATTGACACGGTACTTGTTTTACACGTTTTCGCTTTTACACGGTTTTCCAAATAAGTTTTTTTTTTGTTTTAATAATCGATTTTATTACCATCTCTCATAATGTAAATATTTCTGCTTCAAACGTCGAATCGGCACAAATTCGAGAGATGAAAGTGAATTCGAACCTTCGATTCCGAAAAAAAACATGGGAGTAATTTCTAACAGGATAATAAAACACTTTTGGGTTTATTTTTTGTTCTTCTGTTTAATGTATTGCAATTAAATAAAAAAAAAACAGTGTTTCCGTAACATATTAAATATTTTAACTTGTCAATGCATTATTTTTATTTCTGTGTACACCAAAAATATTGAAAAAAATCACAACTGTTAAATAGCAATATTATGCATTTTCTGCAAGTTTTTCGATTTACACGGTTTTGACTTGATAATTTTGAATTTTTGATTTACACGTTTTTCTTAGGAACGTATCTACCGTGTAAATCGGGGGATAGGTGTATTTTTAATATGCTAGAATACCATATTTTATCAAAATATACAAATTTCCGAAGTAATATTTTACACACAAAATTTCAGAAAATTATAATTTTAAAAACTATGTAGTGATGCCTTTGAATGTGAAATTATTACATGAACGAATGTCACTGAAAACAATTACGAGAGATTCACTAGTGTACGGCAGTGATTTACTGACGTTAACTTGGTGTAAAGTGACTTGTAATGCGAATTTAATGTCTTCGTACTGTTAGCTTTTATTCAACATAATATAACGAAGCCGTATTTTTTGATTGCGCGTTCCTTTTACATTTTGATAAATTAAAAATTTTACTAAATTATTATCATTACTAAAGAGACATTTTTAATGTAAACATTGTTACAGGAATATTAGCTAAAAACATATTATTATTTACTATACATTTAGTAGTTTTGTTACGATATAACACGGCTCATGCGTCAAACGCCAATAGCATCTTAATGAGCTAACATGGTTATTACATATTAACGCAGCAAACAACCGTATAGCGTGATTCGCTGTATGTATCAACTGGCGTTAAAGATGCTATCCATAATTAGCGTATTATAAAACAGCAAAATAAATCATAATTAATGCTCGGTGTTTAATCATAATTACTTTCATATTTTATAATATTTAAGTAATTTATTCTAAAAAAATATTTAAGTATAGAAATATACTTTGATAACGAACACTACCATTTTTTTATAATTTTATTCACAAAAATATTCATTATATTCACAGGATAAAAAATATTATCGAATTGTCATTTTAAAATAAGTTCGGTTAATAACACTGTCAGATGATTTCAACAAAATTCTACAAATTAGTTGTAATAATTCTTACAAAAAAATTTTATAATTATTTATACAGAATATATATAAATTTATACAAAACACAATAAGAAAAAATTATAATTTATCTGTCACTGCGTTTTTTTTCTTTTTTTTTTTTTTCCTTTTTTTTCCAAAAAATCTGAATGTTCTAAGAAGTTGTAAATAGCCGTCATAACAACCTAATGTGATTGCAACGTGATATTAATTTATGAACGTATTTTCACAAAAAAAATATTTATACAATTTTGTAGATAATGTCAAAAAATAAAGAAGGAATGTAAATTTTTTTGTACTAATGCATCAAAAAATGTCTGTTTTTGATAACCGGAAAGCGAATAATTAAGATCTTACATTTGAATTGAATACATTGATTAGGTCAAGGCAACAGACTATAGTGCACGAGTAACTGAATCGTTGGTTAATTCACGATGCAATTGAATGCGTCGGCAAGCGAGAATGCGCGTGCCATTGTCGAGTTTTTGTTGCCATTATGTTCTAAGTCGGTGCTACAAATCGAAATATGTGATTGATGGTATCAAACCTTCCGCAAGCTGTCGTGACACTCCGGCTTTATGAATCTCTCCGTCGCGCTTCGAAATCGATATGAACAGTAAACTCGGACCCGTTACACAATCACTTGATGTGTTGTCCATGAGAGGCAAAACCACACGCTTTACGCCGCCACAACTATAACGCACATTCATTTACTTTTGTTTTAAGAGTGATTACAGAGATATGAGGGATCATAACGATAATAATTGTACAATATTGTAGACAATTGCAAATGCCTAGAAAGTATTCCAATGGGGTACAAACAGGAAAATACATACATTGTTCAATATTGTTGTAGCGACGCGTTAATTAAATAATTCAGTCTTGCAACGGATTCGAAAACGGATGACCAGATTATCGATGAAGCGTAAAATAGCTGAAAATTTGGTTGGATTGTAATTAACGAAAAGTAGAGGAGCGTTTATGGTTAATCAAAATGCTAATAATGGTCATACAAAAATTGTCACAAGCATTAACACCGCAAACCCCGCAAACTTTGCTTAACGGATCGTTCACACGGCCATTCATCACGGACGACTGCTTCTCATTTCGACCGGACTAATCGGAATTTCAGACTACCAGCAAATAGGACAAAAAGCAGAGGCCGGAACAAACGAACATCTAGTACGGCGAAAATTTGAATAATGACGATCTAGCGGAATAGTTTGTTCTTTTTAACGCTACGGTGACTGCATCTGCGCTTACGTCGTCGGCTGTCTTTATTATGACGGGTTGTTACTATGAATACCGCATGTCAAACATGTGGTTTTTTTATCTATACGTATTAAAAGATTTTCATTTATGTAAGCCATAAGGCTTAGACTTGAAATGTAAAAATATATAATTTATGCAAAATCTTTTTTGTCGGGTCGAGATAAGCGAAGGACGGTTTTTTCGAAGTTCTTTCAACAAGACGAGTTGAGGAAGCATTCAAAATACATATTGTCAAACTATAGCCAATATAGGCATAAACCTTGGCCAGAATATTTTTTTGGTATGGTAAAATACCAAGAATAGATTTCATGAAATTATACCCTCGAAGCACATGGCCACGCGAAGCGGGCGAGGGGCATGTAATGTATATAAATATATAAAATCGTCTGTTTGTAATATTAAAATAACCGCTTTTAAAATCATACATATGAATATATATACACGGTACATGTACCAAAATAAATTTCTTAATATTTGTCCATCTATCTGTTTGTTCCGGCTAATCTCTGAAAAGGCTAGACCGATTTTAGCGAGACCTATACTGGCAGGTAGCTGATGTAATAAGGAGTAACTTAGACAATTTTATGTTAGAAAAATTCGTATAGTATAATAATATCATGAAATCCACAAAAATCTGTGCGAACTACGCGAGGCGGGCGAGGGACAGCTAGTACATTATTTTATTTATTCATCTTTGTTCTATAAGAAAAGTATGAATCGAAACGGATAAAGAATTTTTTCATTAGTGGGACTGCTTTAACATCTGTTACTAAATGAAACGAATAACGCAGAAACAAAATAAATCCATGTAATAAAAAAAACTAGTAATAAAATTTTATTCTTTATTAATTAGGTTTTCGAAGTATTATTTTTAAACATTACATAAGTGAAAGAAAAAAAAATATATAACCCAAAAATGTTCTGTTTTAGAAATATAACAAAGTGGGTTATTTATTCCGGGGCCGTGACTCGATGCACCGTTTCGTAAACTACGACCTAAATGTTTAGATTCGCAGCCTGAACAAGCCAATAATACAGTTGGCACATTAGTTATTGACGTGGTCTCTCCTCCCCGATAATTGTACCTCACGTATGTACACATGTAGAGCACGC
Source organism: Battus philenor (assembly GCF_028537555.1). NCBI lineage: Eukaryota > Metazoa > Arthropoda > Insecta > Lepidoptera > Papilionidae > Battus > Battus philenor. Next base: position 8,733,137 of record NW_027181678.1, on the reverse strand, counting down.
GGTAGTATAATACCTGTGATGATATCACCTTCATCGCGCACGAAGCTGGAACATAAGCCGCAACCCTGGGTAAAGATTTAAACATTTCCTTTTAAATATTTTGAAGGTCATAACAAAATATGTAAGTGTATGTGTATATACATATACTGAGGTTACGGTTTAGGTGTTATCTCTTACATTATATTGTATTCTCTTATATTGAATTTCAAAAAAAATTAACATGTTTAATCTGTAATATTTGATTCATGATTTCATTTAAAGTTCTGTTTGAAATTTTCTCTTTATAAAATATTAATTTATAAGTAAAATAGCCCAGCAATTATTAAAATAGGAAAAAAAAATATAATTTAGAAGTACGCAATTCTGATAAACCATCTACATATTTATCACATGTTCTATCTATGATATATGTTTTTATGGTGTACGTGTACGTATTTGAGTGTTTGAATATAAGTCTTAATTGTTTGATTAGATCTTCTAGTTGAATAAATACACTTATTCTTGTAGCTATAATCAATGTGATCTAATTTTTTACCGTAGCGCATTTTTCAAAGATTTTGATTAATGTACAGATCCGAGACATGGTTACTTACAATAGGTTTTTTATTGACTCTGTGTTTGGCACTAATCGGTGTAACATAACTCCTGAAGATGCCCCGTGAAGGGGTGAAACACGTTGTGTAATTTGGCGGTGGCGGTTGTGTGATTCGCATTGTTTGCCGCATACGCATTTATCAGCGGGCTGGCGGGCGGTGCACTTTGTTGCACGACTACCACTGCATGTGCGGAAGTGGCTAAATATCGGTCCTTTTCTTACTTAGGGTGGACTTCCGCAAGGTAACGCCTGATTCCATTAAATACGATAGGTTTACTAAGAAGGCTCAAGGTCACCCAGAGGGTATTGAAGAGATCTATGCTCGTAATTGGCAGTGAAATTTAATCGGAAATGAGTTACAACGGTAGTTAGGGCCGAAAGTTTCGACGACATAGTTAGGGTCGCGGGAAGTGCTGTTTGTGGTCAGCATAAAACCAGTCATCGTATCAATCTTTAGTGGAGGACAATGCCTTGCCGTGGGCGTCAGTCAGCTGAAAAGAAGAAGGATAATAGTAAAGTAGGACATCCACTCACAAGACAACTTTGTTAAGGTCGTCGGACTATACTGTATAGAGGACACTTCCAACTGATCCCATGGACCTCCAACTGTCGATGTCCTACCGCTGAAATTATGATGATCCTCCTTTACAGTTTCCATTTAATCGTCACGATGACCAATTCCGTAATACGGTTAATTAGCCAAAATTATGTTTAGAGGTCTAGCGCTGGCTGATTTCAAACAGAAAAAAACATTGCGGTAAAATACATTACGATAGAAAAGAATGTAACGGTTGTACATCGCACTTATTTATTGTAATACTTTTAAGGAGGTATCAAGTGACAGAAAGAAGAGGCCGTCGAAATTATACGATAATGATATCTATTAGTTTCATCACACCTATTATATCGGTAAGAATATTTCGAAAGCTATTTTAGATTAGTGTAAAGAAACCAATATTATTAACTATTTGTCAATATAGATATTTCTTTTTGATATTAATTGACAATAGGCGATTTATTTATTTATCGTAATCTAAAAGAGTCAAATCTAAATACTTTATTTCACTGTCAATTCCACACTAAAATTCAAAACAGTTTTGTTAAATTTCAAACTTTTGAAATACAGGTTTGTTTACATCTTTTATTGAGTCAAAATGAGTATCGTACCTATTCAGATGAGAAAGGCCTGAGAAGAACTGGTAAATGAAACTCAGCGGATACATGTATATTTTTAAATGAATATAAAATTTCAAATTTAATTAACATTGTAATAGCCTGGAGACGAGCACTAATTTTCATCATCATTTCAGCTGTAGGACGTCAACTGCTGCACATATAAATATGCCTCTTCCAAAGATTTCTAATAAAAATGGTTGATTCCGCAAAAAAGTGGAACAGTAGTGGTACATCGACAGAAATAAAAGTAAGGATTAAAATAAATAATCGTGTAAATAAGCCCGACCATAAGAACAAAACATGTTATAAAATACCAGATCATCTATGAATGTAATTTAATAAATAAATAAAAAGTAAGATTACGAATAAAAATTTGTAAATTTAAAAATTGTAAATATAGACCATGCTGTGTTAAGAACCAAATTTGACAAGGAATGTAGATGAGGGAAATGCGGTGATGTGTGAAAGATCACAGTGCGATGAATTAAAGAAATTGTGAAGAACGAAAGGAGAAAAATAAATAAAAAATATTTAACCCAGTATTGTAACGTCCTTGCCCCACATAGAACAAGGGGAACGTGAGACCCACGGAACCCCTCGGTTTTTTGTTCATTAAAAAAAAACGAGGTGGGATGGAAGCAAGCTGCGCCCACCGTTTTGCGACAACTTTAACAAGGTTATCTATCCAACTTAGGAGTGGTTGTTCTTCTCTGGGTTTACCGATTCGTGGTTTCCACTTCAGAACTGTAATAAAACCCTTGCAGTCGTTCTTCACGCCGGGCGGCTGTGGGCAGGAGTGTGTCACTTCAACTTGGTAACCCGCTGGACTATTTTGGTTATTTCAGGACGGGTACACAAAATCTGTTTTGCCTTCTGCTGTTTACATTGTGTACATCATATTTCCTGGTAAAATTGGTAGTGTTTTTGTGGTCATACAATATATTTTTATACACTTATTCTAAAGCAACAGTAAAATTGCGATGCCATGTTGATTTTAAGGCAAAACCGAGTCGCAGTACATTCGAACTGAAGGATTTTCCTTAATTCATATATATAAATTATCATATATATGTCATTTGTTAAAAAAAAAACTATTAATTCTGTTTATTGTCGACGCTCCCCGTTAATGATCCGGTAAAGTGTGATTACGGGATTTTTCATGTTAAATATTTTATGCATCAAAAAGTCAGCAGGAAGGCCAGAACAAGAAATAATGAATATGTGTTGGCTTTTCCTGAAATCAATAATTTACGTTTATATTTTTTGCGTTCTTATTAAAGTACGACTCGTCTCTATCACGCCTCGTGTTCCGCCGTGGCCTTGCTTTATTATAAGATGCAATTATTCCTTGTGAGATTATTATTTCGTCAGAATTTTTTTTTAAAGCTAATATGTCTAAGTGTTCTTGTCATCATTGTTGCTTTTATAAATAACAAATTTTATTTATATTAATGCATTTTTTGTTGTGTTGGATCGTCTTGATTAATTTGCGTATATAAAATGTTATTTATATTGCCAATCGGCTACTTTTTATTTGGTACAAACACAAAGTAATTTACGTAAAATAACAAAAGTACACTGTAATACATTTTAATAAAAACTTCTTTAAATAATCATTACATAAAGGGACACGAAGACAAATTAATTTCTTGCTATATATCCGTATCGACGCTGCTTTATAATATTTACTCTGTTTATATAGGGTAATAAAAAGAGTCCATTTAAGTAGCTCAGCATAAGTCTCTGCACAAACTATTTTATCGCTTAGAAGATATCAGTCACGTAGTCGCTGTCCTACTCGTTAAAAACTTAAATTGACTAATACCGCCATAACGTCTCAAGTAAACTTCGTTAAATAATAATTAAATACGTGGGAATTAAGTCAGTAGTGCGAATATAATTTTACGGCTCAGTATGACCGTATGCGTATTTAAATGAACGTTAAAATATTTACGTGTAACTACAATATAACGGAATTGTAAACGAATGATAATTATATTTATGTATAAGAGTTTGTTTAGTTTGTTTCATTTTTCGAGAAAAATATAACGGCTACTAATACAATATTAAACGACAAAATGTATACTGGGACTTGGTCGTTTTAATGTCAGCATAATGCATGCTGTTCTTTAATGAACAGTTTATCAAGCATTTCCATCCTAGGAGATATCGAATATTCAGATGCATGTTTACCTAAAGTAGTTTTGTCGTTAAGTAATTATGGAGACGATTTCAGTAAGGTTTAGATAAATTGACTAATATATTGTATTAAAAACTATTTTCTCTGTATCTGCGCCCAAGCAGACGTAGTTTATCATCCCTCCCGTACACCCGGCCTCACATAAGCAAACCCGTGATACGCGCATGTTAATCTGCGCGTAATCCACAATCTTTAAGTCGTAGAAAAAATCACACCCGGTACATTCAAACGCCCCACTATCCTGAAACCGAGACACGTACCTGTGTTTCCGAACAACGCAACAACAATAAGAAAAGCCACTTACACCGCACACCACCATCGTCGCCATACGATAACCAACCTGTCTCGTCGGAAAGGAGGCCGGATCGTATATCTGGGGACCCTTGAACCTAGTCATTCCACGAAACGTTCCCCCAAGCGATCTAAGAGTTCGGCGACCTCCAAAATGATAAAAAAGTAGTATGTGGCAACTCTAGCCAGAGCTGCCCTTGGAGCCCTAGTGAAACGCTACCTTAAAAAAGGTCTCAGGCTAAGTGCTCTCTGCGCCCTGCCGCTTCGAACCCGCAGAATATGCCAATGACATTTGAGAAGCAGTGAGTCTCCTGTCCCAAAAAAACTCCGAACGATCAACTATAGTCATCTATCTCTTTCGACTTTTCCTTATTTCAAAACAAAGTACAAAAATGATTTCGAGCTTCGAAAACCTGGTTATAAAATGGACTCATATGTGAGCAGGAAATTACATTTGGAAACGGATAACCAGAACAAAAAATGACAAGGCTGTAAACTAAATAATAATTTTCGTTTAAGGCTGCGAAATACTCATTTGTGTATTAATCTTTTTTCAAAAGTAAGTCTGATGAGGTTCATATGCAATATATAGCGTTTAACTTTGTGTAGTACTGATGGTGCATCATGAAGTAATAGTTTACTGTTTTTTAATGAATCTTAACTTTAAAATGCTCGATAAAATACCGATCTTAAGTGCGAATCCTAAGCTGATGGACAATGTAATACCTATGACATTAAAAAACGCTAACTGAATTTTTCTGTTTTGTGCTTAATTATCAAAATAACTGATGAAGGCTTTTATGTTCAATTATTTCAAATGGTTATGCTTAGCATATCAATACTCTTTCGTTAGATTTATTATTTTTAAGTTTAGTAACTCCTCGTCGTCCCTTTACTTTCGCAGAGCGCTGAACACGCCTAACCTAAACTTGATATACTCCGTCATAAACCTCGGTACACGCCGATTCTTTACTCAACCGACTCTTACACCGAATGAAGAGGCTATCGAGCTCTTTAATCACCTACGCAAACGTTCCATAAAGTAATTAGGTGCAAGGGTCCTGATGAGGGAACTTCCGCTTGCTCTGGTACTCATCAATCTGCCATATTTCAAGGTTTTTGAGATGATGATTAATGGCCAAGTAGCAAGAAAATTTTATTATAAGTTTAACATAAATACAAAAGGAATTTAATTTAAAATATAAATTGTTCACAATGTTTAATTGTAGCTTATTGTAATTTAACAAATAATATACAGTCGTTTTTATACGTCGATAAGGAAAAACATACATGAAATCAAAAGATCCGCTATCATTATATTGCTATTTCTTTTACGAAAGGTTTAATTAATCAACAAAATATTTTTCATGAAAATGGACTTAATAAGTACAATATCATTATTTTTTTCACAAATCTGTAGATCTTTGGTAACAATGTCATTAATTGTTACATAAATAAAAAAACAGCTTCTCTTTATTATTTAGTTTTGCTTCGCTGAAAGAAATCTACTTTTGTATTATAACATGAATAAAATATGTTTTTCTCGCCAAAAGCAAATAGGATAGAGCTTTAAAGGAACACCTTGATTACAATGTTGTAGACGTATGTTTACCCAAAAATCTGACATCATTGTCATTGCCTTCCGAAAATGTCACTCATTTGTTTTATGAAAGGTGTAGTAAAGTAAAAAATATTTAATTATACTGGCAATAATAATGACTAAATCATTTTTAGCACATCATCTAAATGAATAATTTTTAACATATTATTTAAATAGCAATAATTAAAATAAATTAATTTTTTTATTGCTAATAACATCAAAAAAATAATAATTACTAAAGTGTAGGTTTCAATTAAACTTAGGTTGAAAAAATTATGATATTTGCCAGATAGGTTGCAAAAATTGCCACGGCATATTTAATACCTTTTTACACAGTTTTAAGATACACAGCATAATTACAACAACATGCCATTTGTTTATGTGCGGTAATTAAAAAACAAGAAGAAATCTATAGAAAACATAACCAAGAGTTATTTTTCATATAAGTAACAAGGAACAAAAAAAATTTAAACACGACCTTGTTGATGTTGTATAAAAAGTTAATGTAATTAAACTTTTTCAATCTGCCAGCTAATATTTTGTACAGTGTATTATTAAAAAAGAGAGATAACAAAGAAAGTATATTTATTCTAAAAAAATGTAAACCCAATTAAAAATATTGTGTGCTATCTTAGAATCGATTACGCTGCTATCAACTTATAGTCATTTTCCCAGGCAATGATACATCACTACGCTAGCTCTATTCATTCAGTCGTACGTAAACATGGAAGTGTTGTGTAGCTATATAAGGATGGTACAAGATAATTGGTTTTTATTTTAAAAACATAACTTGCAATGTGTTTAGTAAATAGTACTTAAAATAGGAACGAGTACTTAAATATTTTAAAAATGATTCCTGGTTACGGTGCAGTGACGCAAGCCCTTTTAGGGACCCTTCTGACGTGGGGACTTACAGCTGTAGGTGCCGGTTGTGTATTTTTTATTAGAGGAAAACATGTATGTAAAAATCTTTTCACTTTGAGATTATTACTGTTTACTGATATATTTTATTTATTAAAACAATGCATTACAGAGAAAGTTGTTAGATGTATCACTGGGATTTGCAGCTGGGGTTATGACGGCAGCCTCGTATTGGTCTCTCTTAGAACCAGCGATTGAAATGTGTAAAACTTCCGGTATTTATGGAGAAGAAGGACAATATGCTTTTGTACCGGTTGCAGCAGGTTTCTTATTTGGAGCTGTTTTTGTGTTTGGAACAGATAAATTTCTGGATTATTTAGGCATTAACTCTACAAATATGATGATAAGTAAGTACAAATTTTAATTATTCTTATATTTTAGTAAGTATTATAATTATCATATAAAATATCAAGAAACTGTGTTTTAAAGAAATTTTATACAATTTAGATATAAAATTAATAATTTTTATTATTAAAAAATAATTTTGTCTCTGTACTTTATGGTTCATATAAGATTCCTTTAATCCTTTTTTTTCAATACATTGACTAATTTTACTCAAACACTTGAAAGCCTTTTATATTTTTTTAAGTATTCATCTATAATGTCTTAATGGGCTGTTTTCCACAAGCAAGCAACATTGCACTCATTTTGTGTTGAACTGTTTAAATAATAAGTAAAATATGTTGTCTGAAACAATGATGAAATAAAAATTGTATAAGTTTTTTCTCTGATAATTTTAACATTTCTGCCTAAAATATTGCAAATTTAGATCTAAAATTAGAATTCAATTTAATAATACTAAACTTGAAAGTTAGTCACTATGGAGTACAATTATTTTGTAATTATAGTATAAGTTTTTAATGCCATTATACAATCATTTGTACTTATTGTAAGTAAAACAACTCCCACATAACAATTTGTCAGAATTAAGGTGCTGGAATGAAAAATTCTTTTCAACTCAACACTCATACTCATACACTACATAAACTGAAATACTTCATTAATCTAGTAATCTGTTTGAGATAGTGGACGATAACATTATTTGTGCAATATTATTTAATAAGAGTGATAGGTCTATCTAAGTTGCCCATTTTGAAAGCATCTTATATAAGAAATCAGCTTCCGAGAAAATGTATATTAACAGTTTTGCTTGCAATTTAAATTTTTGATGGATAATATTTTAACATAATTAATATCACTAATTATCAAAAAAATCTGAAGTTTTCAGTAACAATTTAAATGTTAAATCCGTTTTTAAATGCTCACCCAGAGACTGGGACTATGCAAAGTTATTGTAAAAAAGATTATCTTAAGCACCCACTGTGTGTAGCCACTTGAAACCCAGTGAAGCTGTAAATGCCAATGGGTGAATAGCATTTATTAATGACATAAACAAAAAGAAAAAGAAGAGTCCCTGGTATCCAAGCTTCTGAGAATTACTTAAAAAGCTGTCTGCGTATCTGTTTGATGTAAAGCACACTCATTAGTTCTTTTATATTAAAATTTAAGCAATTCCATTGGTATAAAAAAATTATTTTAATGATGATTTTGTTGACACTAGGTAATAACATACAAATAATGATAAACTATGTAACACATAAATATATATTTATGGTACAAAAATTCTTAACACTGATCATGTTACTTGTAAAGATCTAAGTCTTGAAAAATAAGGCAGTACTTGAAGATCCAATTAAATATCTTTGCACAAATTAACCATTTTTAACCACATTTGTCTTTATTATCTGTCTGAATTAATATAAATATATTTTTTTTATCTCATTGCGGTTAAACGGTTTAAATCATAGCATTCAAAGTTTCTATCTTATCAAAGGCTTACTACTAGCTCCTTGGCTAAAACTTATATTACAGTGCTATCTTTGTTGACTATGAATGATATTATTGTTCCATTACACTTATATTAATATTATACAATGACTTTGACAGTTTACTAAATTATTTCATCCTTAGGTCCAATGAACATCATTAAATTTCTGAGGGGCAATAGTTTGTTTTTTTCATGGGATGCAATATTCATTTGTTAATAACTTTCAACTGTCGTTTATCTGTTATCATCTCTTCCTTACAATTTGAATGTATATCGTTAGTATCACATTTGATTTTATTTTGAAATCTTAATGTGGCATTCACTGGTCATGTTTCAGGAAAAATATTTAAACAAAAACAATATTTAGGGAGTTTTGGTAGTTAACAATTGTCTGATATTTTTGCAACATTGAAACTAATGGTAAATGGATAAGAGATAGGGTTTACTTAACTATTCACAATGACACTGTTAAGTAAATCATGTATAATATGACTTGTTTTGAGTATATCGAAACAGCTGTACAGCGCCTTAGGTACGCGCAAGACGGGAAGAGTATCAATTGTCAACGTTTAGTCGGTACATAGCGCAGTACACATATCACGTGTCAATAGCTTGATAATTTTCTCATTTCATGGAAAAAAATCCTTTATAATTCATGTCACGTCGCCATGCAGAATCGCGTAAATATGTTTACCCAGAACTAATTTGGTTTTCATATTGCATTATCCTTATGCTTTTGTTATTTGTAAAGTATTATAGATAAAAATCAGTAAAATTTTTAAAAATTGGCATTAATGCTTACACTTGAAATAACTTGAATGGAATGAATATAAGAGATTAAATGCTTCTACAAATTGAAGGAATTATCTATTTGGAAAATATCAGCTGTTTTAATAGTGTGTCGTTATTTTTTAACATGGACTCTTGGATTGTGTTTTAGGTAGAGTTCAATTTAGCCGTGGGAATTTTATTTTATTAGTACCAATTTTAGAATAAATCTATCATTAGAGTGCTTTGAAATACAAAATCAACGTCATGTTTTCTCTATTCAATTTATTTTAATATTTGCTTTTAATTCAAATTGTAAAATTGATTAAAATTTTCAGCGATAACAAAAACTAAAGACTCAAAAGAGAAATTAGAGGACTTAGAAATGATGACCGCGTTGAATCGACGACCTTCTAATCCAACAAGTGTCGTCACACTGGAGCAGCCGGCTGAGTTTGCCGATTGTATCAGCAACCAGCACACCGCGCAACGGCGGCGGACTCATCATCACTCACATCTTTCATTGGTATGTAAATTTGTAAGTTTTTGGTAAATAAATATGCGAAAGGTTATATTTTTCTCGTCTACATATCAGCTGATAGACTTCTACTAATACACATAGGCCTCCCCCTAAGATCGTTACGATAGTTTAAAAGGTTTGATTCATTATTATTAGTGCAATAGCATAAGGATTCTTTGATGCTTTTCAAATTTATCTTTAAATTTCAATGCCTTACTATCTCACCGATGCTGATAAGATAATGCTAAAAGTACACCGTATTAAGCGTAAACTATTCATCTGATCCAAAAACCGACTAGGAACATTGTTTGTTGAATAGAGGAACTTCGTGTTTTGCTTGTTTTAAACCAATTCTATTGGCTTATAATATTTCTAATCATTTTTTATAATATAAAAAAATGGTAGGAAATTATATTAATCTAGATATTTCGACTATGGTTATGTTCTTTTCTGGTGTATATTTAAAGAAAGTAAAGATCATTATAAAATATAAAATTAATACTAAAATGTTTTTAATTGACATTGTAATATAGATATTTTTAATGATGTGCATTATCACCTGTTCGAATTATAAACTTAACAAATTATAAACACAACAAAATTTAATGAGTTGACAAGTTACTTGTGTTCACTTTTAAGGACGATTTTTATGACATTAATCTTTAAAAAAAATGTCATCAATGGCTTCGCAGCCATCCATTCATAGTTCAAACACCAGATTAAATGCGAAAAAAATTATATAGGTACAGACGTCGTATCGGACTCGTAAGTAATTAATGGTGATCCAATTGTTTAAATTAATTATTTTAAATTTTTATAAGCTAGAAATAGCAGATGTCATTCTTTCGCGTAGATTAAAAGAAACCGTATTTTCAATTTATTATTATTAATATATTAATACAGTATTGTCAATAAACTTATGGAATACAGTATAATCATATAATATTAACTAATAGAAAGCAACATTTCGTATATCATAAGGTTGTCATTTTTCATGTTAGGTTTTTTTATGACTAAAAGAATTTAATAAAATTATTTTTTTGCTAGCTACTATATTATGTATTGACATAAAACCTGTTTACATAATTAAATGTTCTTTTTTGCCATATCTGTATGCACAAGTGCATTGTTATAATTGAAGGTATGAACAATATTATCGCAAAATACGAAGAAAAAACAGCTCAAGAATTCAAATAATAATCGGGTCTTCTCATATAACATTTAATCGAAACTTCGAGTGCGGTAATAATAACCGCCTCGATTTGTTTTGTATCGCTGCTTTCATCAGCAAAATGCATAGGTGTGTTTTTTTAAATACCATTTGCGATTTTGCAAAAAGTAGGTATTCTTTTGTTTCTGTCGACTTCATTACTTATGTTCTCTTGTAACAAAGTTATAATGTCATTGACCTTGCATGAATGATATTTGCACTTTACGTTCATTTATTAATTCAATTTAAATGCACACAATAATTAAAATAGATGTTGGTCGAAACTTAAGGAAATGTTGAGGAATTTATGACTTTATTAATGACTGGTTTACTAAGATAATGCACATGGTATAACCAAAGTGAACCATGTTATGGTATATACCATGGGCGAAGAACAAGCCTCAGTATTATTACCGTACGGGTATTTAAAAAAGTTATGGTGTTTCAATTAGAGAAGATAGAGTACAAGTTCTGGAGGCATTTTAGAGTTTTTAACTTTCCGAATGCAATATTATGAGGATGTGAAACACGTGTTGATAATATGACCGGAGTTAGGCTCTCCGTTGTAAAATTTAAGGTTTGGATGTGATGTAAGATACTACAGCATTTTGGCTTCCCCGATTTCAGAGAAAGCCAAAATACTGAGCAAGATCTGCTTTAAAACATATATATATATAATACGAAAATATATTAGTTACATTAAATTTACTACATATTACTTATGATGATTTATCACATCGGAGGCTCTTAGACTGTGTATGATTTTGACTGAAATTATGTTTGATCTGCGTCAATATTTAAGTATATTTGACCTCGGTTTAACTTAGTAGATTATTTGAATTTTATCAATCGCTCGATTTGTATTTAATACTTACGTTAGTAGAATAACTGGTTGGCACGTGAACCCAAAACCAACTTACACTCGCCATAACGTTTAGCCAATTGGAATAAGCTTGTATACAGAATGAATAAAAATATTACAGAGTAATACTTAATGAGAAAGTGTTAAGTGGGTACTATTGGCTTTTGTATTTCTGTTGCTTATCATTGTTGTGCAAGTGTACATTGTCTGCACTAGTCTGAAGAAACGTTCGTATTATATTTGAAAGTTTGCTAACTTTTACCTTCGTTAAAGCACATAACTCGAGTGATTATCGTTTAGATATCACGCGATGTATCATCATATCCCGTACTAACAGATGAACTAATAAATATTTGCATGTTTAATTTTTATACTTGATCGAACTGAAGTTCGGCCGTATCTAGTGAGAGCCAAAGCGGTGGCTGAAGACCTTTATCTTTAATTAATTAAATTAAAGCGTTTATTAACCAAAAGAGAATAGGAAAATAGTACCGATTTTTCAAAGTAGCTTTCTGTAATCTCTTCTGATAATTAAACAAAATGGTTACCATACGCATAACCATACGCATCCTATTGTGGAAACAGGAAAAAACCACCTTGTTAGTTTCAATCTTTCCATTGTGTAACAAATTCTTAAATGTTTGACTTATATTAGTCGTTTTTTGTTACTGACAACTTTTACGTCTTTACTTATATAATCTACAAGCCAAAACTGGATCTCAAATCAACACGCCTATATTCAATTAATGTTTAATAAATTCTACCTCTAAATCGAGAAAAATATGTAATAATAAAAGGATTTATATAAAAATATATAATAACAAAGGTTTATGATTATAATTTGCTTATGTAAACTGAGAAAAATTTAATCTTTTTTTAGTAAAAATTATTTAAGTCATAACCTGAGTAAACCGCAAGTTTAATGCAGTTCATAGTCATTATAAAATTGGCAATCAGCCTAAAAACTTTGATTTGATATTTTTGTATTATATACTTTTATTAGCGCAGTTGTTGTGTTGTTCGTTTAACATTTATTGTTAAAACACTGATAAATATCCATCAGATAAAAAGATAATTTGAATTATTTCCTCTGCACTAAATATGTAGGCAAGGCTATATGATGAAGGCTTTTTTGAATTAATTGATGAATTTGTGCAATCTAACAAAAATTGATGTTAAACTGCCAAACTCATTCCCCACTGTCATATCTTTAATTCCGTCGTATCTTTTCTTTGCGTCTCGATATAGGATGATTAGTTAGTTATAGGTGTAAGCAAAAATCTTTTTACACTTGTTTCCAATCACCATGTATAGAGTGACCGCTCTGAAAAAATGTACATTAATTTATTTTTCTTTTTCAAAGACAGGCTAATGACTTTTGTAACTAAAAAGTTTGTCAGCACAGATATTAAACCATAATTAGTTTACTGAAATCCCAATCTGAATTTTGAAAACTTTTTTCTTATAATTTTACTATTACGTTTTTTTTATTTTGTCTGAAATAATAGATTTTTGAATATAGTGTACGACATAATTGACAACCACGTTCAGCAAACCTTTACATCTATAACCAATCACCATGTATAACGCGAAAAGTTCAAAGACAGCTGACAGTATCAAAAGAAAAAGAATCGTCAATTTAAAAGAAAGGATTTTTATTTAAATTATTGCAAAAATCCGTGTACTGCAATAGTAGGCTTAACAGATAGGATAAACAAATAGTGAATTTGGTACTTCTTTTTAAATCGAAAGGCAATTTAAATCTTTTTTGATCTATGTATTTTTATATGAAAATCAGTGTTTCGTTTAGTGCTTTCAGTCACTAATAAAAATATTACAGTACAGACTTCAAACGAAGTGAAAGCGCATTGACTGGAGATAACAACCTTGGATATAATATAACATTCATAGTTACGTCAAAGCAATATTAAAATCTTACATAGATTACCTTACTAAAATAGAAGTATTAGATCAAGGAAGCCGTTTTTTTATATTAGGTGATTAAAATTTATAGTTTTTGTATGAGGCAGAGGCGGTGTAACTGAAAAGCGATTCATTCAAGTTTTATTAAATAGACGCAAAATGCAAAGGTAGTGTCAGAATACTGGACAGTGTTTTCAACCGGGGGAATTTATGGAATTTGTATGTAAAAAATTAAAAATTTTTTACCTCAAATTCTTTTCGAGAGGTGATAAAGTAATTAACTTATTAGTGTGTATAACTCAAAGTGTAACTTGCGTGATTTTTAATTTTCAGAAAGGGGGTGAAGGTGACGGTGATGAGAAGCGTGACAGCGTAGCTCGCGCTCTGGAGGCACGACAGTCTCAGTGGAAGAGGATCATGCTTCTTGTTGTTGCCATCACCGTTCACAACATACCTGAAGGATTAGCAGTAGGAGTATCCTTCGGCGCCGCCGCTTCATCAACGGAAGCTTCCTTTCACAGCGCGAGGTAAGTCCGTCATCATCCAAGTTTAACCTGAAGTTGTAAAGCCATTTTATTATTATATATCATCAATAACCTTTGTCATAAGATGGTAATAATACCGTAAATTCTCGAAAAATCTTATACCTTACGAAAAACCCACTTTACAAATGTACGTCAAAAAAAGCTGAAAAGGCTATTATTAGATATAAAGTATGAAAGATTTATTTAAACGAATGTCTTGTGCACTGCATGCAAAAAATAATAGGGTAAATCATTCTGCAATCACGTATTTCATTTTTTATTTACCTAGCTACAAAAAGTAGTTTGAACTTTTGTGCACATTAATAAAAAATGTAAACTCTAAATATTTAACAAATATAACAGATAAAATAATATTGTACATGTGTTTTCTAAATATTCTTTATTGTACACGTTTGAAAACATATAGTTCCATAATAATAAACAAAAAAGTAAAATAGGCTGTCTTATAATACGCGACAATTACCTCCAGACAACCTTAGCATGGAAACAGTACATAGAAGTATAAACAATGGGTAGTTAATGAGTACAAAACATACGTAATTACAAAAATAAATACATGTACATACATACATATAATATGTATATTCCATGTATACTTATTATACATATGAAAGTATAATACATTTTATAATCATAATACAATAATAAATAAAAACAAAAAGCTTTTATAAAGACTCTAAGATCAGTATTAATCCGAGTTGCAATCTTGATTTTTTTTAAAACAAAACCATAAAAGGACTCCAATGCACTCATATGCACACAAGAATTGCTGGTAAAATTTTGATTTCTGTTCTCATCACTACAATTCAGCAAACATCACATTTGTAATTATGCTAAATCAGTATTAAATAACGTATTAACTGATTTTTTAGTCGCACATTTTATTCATTTAATGTAATTGATTCAGGTTGTTTGAGTCAATTGATTTTTTGTTCATATTATAGCAGCAGGAATTACAAAAACCTTATTATATTGTTCAAAAGTTGCGGCCAGTTTCTATCTAGTCCTTTTGTACCGTATACAAATTAAAGAATATTTCATATTTAAGTAGACTATACAGGAATATTCACCTCGTGCACATTCCTGAAATTGATGTATTTTTTTTCGTCAATAATATCGGTCGAAAAGAGTAGATTAAATTGGGATCTTATAAATGCAAGCGTCACAATTTCCTTAGCTTTATGCTTAGTGGGAAATTCCTATAAGTGCTTTGTTAAATTAATAGTTCACTGTAATCTGTCGTTATTTGTGAATGTGCATATAATAACGTGCACATGGCAACCACAGAAATTAACGCCACAGTGAAGAATTATTATCAGCATTTCAGCCATAGAACACATTCTTTAAAGATTTCAAATAAGACTGGTTGGAAGCGGCTTGTATCTCCATGTAAATCCTTGTAAATGGCTTACAACAAAAGTCATTTACCCACCAATGTTGTGTGGCTAATATTTTAACCTTTCTTACATATCCTTTTATATTATTGTTACTCCGATACACATCATACTCTAGACATTCTTTATATTACTCTTCTAGCAGTGTAGACTTATATACTGCTCGAACCCGTTGCATAGACAAAGTTCTGTAAGAATGATAAAGATTCACATAATAATGAAGAAATTATTACACTTATTTTACATACTTTTTAGTAAAATAAATGTGGTGTTGAAAGATGCGAATATCTATGAAGAAAGTGATTATTATATTATTATATTATTATATTGATGATAAAAAAAATATGATTTTGAAGTCGTCAATCAGAATAAAAAGAGAACTGTGATGTTATGTTACTTCAGATATAGAAATATTATTAGCAAAATAGTTTTTGTAAAACAAAACCTTGAAACCTCTGTTACTTGTTCACAACACTGTCTATTTGATTTTTTTTACTTTGTAGATTTTCGAAAGAAATTTATTATGTATATAGTTTTCTTTAATAAAAATAATTTAAATGGTATTAATTTGTGATTTGTGAAGGTTTTACAATCATGCTAAGTATAGTTTATTAAAAAGAACCCCGAGTATACTTGTTATCTGCGTAAAATTGATGCAACATGCTATACTGCTATATTGAGAATTTAAATCGAAACTGTAAATATGTTGCTCTTCAATACATGAGTTTGTTAAGCCCGCCATCTGTTGAGAGTTCAGTTATACTTTTTTTTTAGTTATTATATCGCCATCTAACGGGAGACTAAGACAATATAAACGAGTTTAATATAACTGATGCAACATTAAACATTCAGCAGTTTCAACAAAAGATGGCGCAATACTAATTTTATTATTGTACCATCTAAATAATCAAAAGAACGCAATTCACTTTATATATATCGTATTCATAAACACGTGTTAAAAATTTAAAAACGTTATACTAATGAAATTGTCTATTCAAGACTTCCAAGACGTCGTCCTCATGTAGGTCTCATTACTGGTTTGAAGCTTATAAATTAAAGTTTTACAATTGTAATGTGGTATCTGTGTTACTCAATTTGCAATCGTATTACATGTCATTGATGAATAATCATCAAATTGTGTTTGACACGCGACGACAAATGCAAGCACAGCGGTAATGAGTACCAGCTAAGTACGGTGTTGTTGTGATTTGGTGATTACGACTGACGAGTGCAGGTCGAAAGCGATGGCCGCGGCCCGCGCACCGCTTCGAACCCATTAACTCCACTAACCACTAATTGATTATGCGCGCTAATTAAATCTATTAATTAACGTCCACTTGCGTCAACATTATTAAAGACCTATACAAAAATATTTCAAACTTCGCACGCATAAAATTGTCGTAACTGTCGCGTTTTACGACTTTTCACAGTATATAAATAGCCTATATATTACCATGGACTCATAACGCCAGCGAAATTGTTACGTGTCGTCGCATCTCGGTCCGTAACGTCCAGGCGATCGCTGCGCCTACTGCGTTACGGATATAGCGCGGTCGAGCCCAACGACTCGGCATCACTGTCATTACATCGATAGACAACTTTTGCGCATTGCGCGCAATCGATTCCTGACATCGAATTCGAAAATTTTACAAATACCTACGCGTGCTCATAGCTTTTAACCAGTAATTGTGATTCAACTTTGGCATCGATCGTACGAAACTTTTGCTTCCCGAGCTTTTCGGCTATTGGTGCTTTAAAGTTGATGTAGAATCAGCGATTTCATAGTTATGATTGAAAAAGGGTAATGTAGACGACGAGTATCTATGTGGGTAGGTGAAGTATGTCAACCGATCGGCTCATGGGTAGTTGCGGCGAGTGAGCCAAATCGCGCGACGAGCGGTCGGGGGGCATCGACCCGCCCGTGCGGGGAGACGTTGCCGTCACCGCTCGGTGAAACTATTTCACTGAAAAATCCGCCGGCGCGCCGAATCATTGAACGTCAACCTTGACGGTTTGTCGCGTCGTCTGTGCCGCCGCGTGGGTGCCCCAGACGGAACATATTCATAACTGTTAAATATCACCTCCGCTATGTGCGCACGCGGTCCCGAGACGAGCGCGGACATAGCGGTCGATGCTGTCGGTGCCACGAGCTTTCGTGATAGAGCCGTGTGCCCATAGGCGTTGCGCAAATATCCAGCCGCTTCGATTGTACCTCCAGACGCTCACGGAGCGCGCGACCTTCGCCAACACGCTGACTATATGGATCCTGTTATGCAGAAATAATCTATTTTTTAACTTATGATCCATATATTTGCATAACATACTCGTCGTAATACTTTAAAAAATTACGAATAAATAATAGCGCTCTGATCATAAACATAACTGATTAGTATTAATGTAATCAATATTAAATTCTTGTTTCACACAAATGGTTTCCAATAGAATCCAATTATAAAAATAGTGCGAAAATGTAACTCTAACGTAGAGAAGACAATATCTGCATTGAATGATGGCGATTGGACTGGTAAAAAATGACTTTACGAATAGTGGGCGTGGCCAGATAATAAATGTGCCGTTAATCTTACTTATACAAAGGCGACCAGTGTGTTTGATCTGCCTAAATATTAACAACTGTATAATAAAACCATGCGCCTGCAATGTAAATACTAAAATATCTACAACATATTCGATTTCAATCTTTATCCTTGCTGACATTACATCATCTATATGCTTATTTACGCTTATGTAAATACATAATAAATATCAATAATTTTTAACAAATCAAAATGTAGAATTTTCTATGTCATTCTTTTACTAATCAGTCATTTTGCCGCTTTGGGGTTATACATGTACATAGAAAATTTCAGACATGCCTGTGTTAGTTATTTGTAGCATTAAATTTAGTGTAGCGCACACGTTAACACTTGTCCACAAGCTGTTAATATCATGAATAGTATTTTATTTTTAAATTCCATAAAAAATGTAAACTCTTTGAATCTTCTCTATACGGTTTCATGTAAATTCGAAGATGAGTTTAGTCATACATGTAACAGCGATAAACATATAAAGAATAATAAAATATCAATGTTTTAAAATTACAATCACTCAAATTCGTAAACATAGGTACTAGCACCGATTGATAATTGGTGAAACAAATGATTTCTGGTCGGGCAAGACATCTTTCTCCTATAGATGTAACAGTGCATTTACAATTTTCCTCGTGGCTGTGTTCGTCGCTGTACTCTCCACAGTAAGGCAAATATTCTCGATGGATCTTTATATAAAAAGCTTTCTAAAATTTTCGAGTTTTATATTTCTACGTTACGTCAATAAAATTATGCATAATATGTACTGTTATATAATTATACATAATATGAACAGAGCTTAACTAACTTTTATCAACAAAATATCTACAAAATAGTTTTCTTTTGAATCAGCGAAATCGTCTCCTTATATTTTTCCTTTTAATTGAATTCGTAAATAGTTACACTAATCAGAACATTAAATATTTTCACAATATTGTGTTGAGTAGTCACTGTCCAGTCCCAACTGCGACCATTTTTAACAAGTTTTTTTGTGTATTATGTTCATTTTGTAATCGTAACTATAAATAGATTTCTTACTTTATTCAATCATACATTCACCTGAAAGTACATTTGTGTTAAAAAATATAATTGACAGATACAAAATTTAATGGTCAGTTTGTTTAAACTGTAAGTTTAAGAAAAAACAAAAAGCACACAGGTTCAAAAGCAAATTGCCATTGTTTTATTTTACGCATGATGATCATATTTTTTTTCTACTAATTGACACAAAAGTGTGTGATTTCATGAACAAACACGAAAAGTCTCCGTTTCAATCAGTGATTGATGGAAATTTGAATCAATCAATGAATAATTTTTTTTTTTCGAAAATTTCTTGATATTACATAGTTTCTTGTTTAAAAGGTACATGAGTAACTTAAATAGTATTTGAAGATAATTGTATAGTAGCTAGTTTTTATTAAAAATCGTTTATCTCCAGATGTTAATGGGATTACTATATCGGCATTAATGTTTCCAAGTTCTCACACCAGTTAAGAATGCTGTGTTATTATTCAATCGTCTTAAATTAGAGGCTCATGGGCCGACTGTGGATGTACATTTATAGGATTATAATTATATATCTTTTACCGAAATACCCACGTACATACTGGTAGAGCTTTGCGTATCGACTTATACTCTTGTATTGGGTTGAAAGATAAAATTTATTAATTTCACGATATTTTCATTTTGTCAATTTACTCCACAACGTTCCCCGATGAACGCCATAAGATAAGTATAAAAGATGTAACGTATACCCGATATAAGCTCTAAGGATGTCGTCCGAGCATAATAGATGTCGGCGGACGCTTTGTGGCGCAGTTGTTATTATGCAGATTAACACCGCCAAGAATTTGTTCAAATATCGTTACAGGCGCTGGCGCCGTCTCACGTGATTTACGATACGAGGCTAGGGAATGCGCCCGCGGTCGGTCGTTCCTTCCACGGATTTTAACGCGCCTTTGTCGATTCAATATTACACCACCATTGATTTTAATCTGCTCTGCTAATAGTGCATTTTTCACAAACGTTGCCTAGTTTGTTGTGCCTCAAATTAAATTACAAATTATTTAGGTTATTTCATCTTATCTATCGAATATAGTAATAAATAAATTTCATTCTAAAATCTTTTTTAAATTACGTTAAAGATTCTCACGCTTGTTGATCCGGAATTCGATTGAATTGCAGTTTTCAAAATAATTATTTATAACGCGTAAAAACATAAATTTAGCCAGAAATAAATCGACCGTTTCAATTTGATACAGTATTTATGTGAATTCCTGCTTTTTCGCGGCTATTAAATAATTTTATTTCAGACATTTCCTTCGTTTTGATCCACGATGCGAATGATACAAGTTGTTGCTTTATTGTAGTGAGATATTGACGACTTAATTGCGAATAATTATGATATACAAGTCGAATGAGTGTGAAAATTGTATTAAAATTAATTTTTAGTTTGATTTTTTTATGTCTTATGCTAGATAATATAATAAATAAGTCCAACATGCATGTAATTAAATAATCTAAAAAGTTATTGTCTATTTACAAGTTTTGCTAACTTATCGCAGATCACAAAACGCCAGTTAAAATGATGTCTTAACATATGTCGTGTTAAGTCCATGAGATGTGAGATAAATAGAATACAAGATATTGTATAATAAACATGTGCTTCATTTTCGATATCACAATAGCGAAAATATTGAACACCGCAAAAGTTAAATAAATGTGGTGGCAGTCGGCTGGCGGAGGAGCAGGGGCGGCGAGGGACGCGGAGCGGGGCGCGGGGAGTCTGGCCGCATTCCTTCCGAGCCTCCGACCCTCCGCCCTCGCCGGACTTTCTGCCGCTTTCCCATCACCACGGAATGCCATCCGTGTACTATATATGCCTGTCGAGTGATGCAACTTCAAAATTTATTAGTTTGCTTTAATAAGTGTAAGAACGTTTTTTGTTTATATTGCTAATGTGTTACATGCCGATATTATTTGTAACTATGCTCCTTATACTGACTTGCCGATTATAAAGTAATAAACGTTTATAATAAACTACGCCGGTTAAAAATGAAATAATACGTTATTTCAGTACATTGCTCGCGAACTGTGAGTGACTACTTCTAATATATAATAGTTTGAAGTTATGTAATAAAAATCATGAATATTTTTTAACAAGATTTGCATTCAAGATTCAAGCATATCGTATTTTACGTAATTATTTTATTAATTTCTATGTATTGAAAGACCGCAATCAGTTTCCAATTCGTTGACAATTTTGGGCGTATTTCATTAGAGTATTAATTTATGAAAGTGCAATTGACATAGGCTAGGTATATCCCTTGATGTTAATCGCCGGGGTCGATGTCATAACGACACTTGTTTGGATGATGATGATGATATGTGGAATGTATCAGTTGTTGAAATTGATAAGTTCATTAGGCGTGTTGCCTAGAGGTAGAGTTAATTAATATTTAAAAAGAAACTAAGAGTTGGTAAAAATATAAACGGTGATCAGCGTCAATGTGTAATTGTTACATTGGTAATTAATAAAATCTTTTAGAGCACATACGTTTTGCTATTCTAATATAGACTTCTAATATACAATGTATTTATATACCTTCAAAAAGTAAACCAATCTTTTATAGGTAGTAGTGTAGTAGTTTTTAAACCATATTTAGAATATTATTAATGAATAATTTTTTATTTGTGAAAGTATTATATGTTCATATACATTTGCAATAATCATAGCTGCTAAAATTGAAACAGAAATAAAATTCTTTGAGCAGTGGTAGCCCAGCGGTTCGATTCCCTGCATACAATCTCATATAATTTTAACTTAATATTCATTATTTGTATGCTACAAAATATACACATAATTGCAAAATAGTAAAAAAAAAAGTACAACAGGTGGTCTAGTGTGAACTAGGCAATTTCTTCCAAAGCAGATAGCATAAAAATAGAAGAGTGATAATTAGCGGGCACTTAACGTGTACATACTATGTAGTACATACAAAATATATTATGGTTAGTATATCGATAATTCACAGTTGGTTCATTAATTATATAAGATTGCCACTGCCCATAAACTAAATAAATAGATAAAAATAATACCATACAGCGATTGTCAACTCGCCTGCCAAACGTGGCAATTATTATATATACCCCCATAGATATGTTCGGCGAAGGCCTCTATGTCTTGCAGAGAGCGTCTATGGAGTTAAAAAATGTAGTAGATTGCAGGATATTTCATTACAAATTTTGTATTGTGACATCAGGCCCGGTAATGTAAGCTTTCCCTCCGAGTGTTCGAGATAGTTAATATTTAAAACCAATCAACTGTTATCATTTTACATAAACCATTTTAAGAGCCAAATCATGCTATAGTTTACGAATATTTGAGTTCACCGGTTAACTTCTCTGATTTCTTAATATTATTACTATGTATAATAATATAAAAATTATTATCTTCGTACAAATAAATATGTGCTCATATAAATTATATTTGAAAGACCGGAATAAAATATTTAGAACTGAACATATAAATGTAACAAAAACGAGAATAAGAAAACATATATACCTTTTTTAAAATCACAGATTCATGAGAAAACTTTGAAAATCGTCTAGGGCTCACTAGCTCAATCTGTCAAAACTTATTGCAAATATAGTGTGACGACGCTTAGGTGCAGCAAGTGATAACCCTTGAAAGGGCTCCAAGAGCCGTGTTGAAAGTTATGTTTCATAAAGTAGTTTTCAATCCAAGAACTTAAATATACACTATAAAATAAATATACAATATAGCTAAAATGTCTTTGTAAGATGTTACATTTTATAATTAATTCTTCGTCAGCACTCATAGATGCTTTTAATTCTGGCATAAACGATTAATAAATTTGGTATTTTGATCAGAGGTCTGTAGAACAGCTTGATTTAGTCAACACCTTTCGTATTCTCAAGATAATACAATAAAATAATTAACAATCATGTTCTATTCCCTTTCACGTAAATGTAAATCTGTAAGAACAAAATCGATATTGCTTTCGTATCAGGATACTAAACTATTTATATAAATGCATTTAATTAAGTTCCTTTATAAATTTGATGTGTTAAATTATATTTTTATTATAGAATGAACACTGCGAGCGTTAATTATCTGAGACACGGTTTTAAACTAATGTAGGTATTAGCGAACATTAGTATTGCATTGCAAAAAAATAGCTTGTAATGACATTTACATCGATTAAGCTCTTGTCCCGGGCTTTATTTATCTTCGAGCCTATAGTCGCCCTTTGTAAGGCAAAAGCCTTCCCTAAATACATCTATGGGGAATATATCATAAACGCCACACTTGACAGGCGGGTTGGCGGTCGCAGTGTGGTATTTATGCAGGCGATACGTGGAGGTGCTGTTGTCCATTCTTTAGAACATGGATGCACAACCCGCGGCCCGACGGTCGAATACTGGTGGCCTGCCGACAGCAAAAATAATACTCTCGTACATTCGAAAAATATGGAATTCTATTCCAGAATAAAACCAAAAAAAAATTAATTACCTATACTTCTGGCGGCTGGCCCGCAATCAGTTCATGATTTGCTCGAGTGGCCCCTAGTCTTAATAAGTCTGTGCAACCATGCTCTAGAAGCTGGTTTGTGAGCAGTGGCAATCCTGTATAATTAATCTATTTACCACCAGGTTTCGTTTTGTTTTTTTTATTGCGTGAAAAAAAATTACAAAGTTGTAAAGATATGTTTTATTTTAAATTGTTCTTTGCTGGATTAACTCTAAGATTTGTATGTTCATCATTTTTAAGAAATTGATTTGCTCTATCCCTTCTCACAAAATAAGAGTTTTAATCTCTCTCACTTTGTCCCTGACGAGCCTATTAAAATTATCTTGTCATAATAAAACTTCTATTCCGACAGGAATATGTTAAATAAATGATTCATACCGTTGGAACAGCCTGAGGTTTAATTCTTGCGATTAGTTACAGTCGTAAATAATAATATAATTACAAACAATTTAATATGATGTTGGATCCAGCTAATTTTTTTGCAAAATTGATTTATCAATAATATTTTTTATAAAAGCGTTCAATGCCTTTGTCAATTCTATTTTTAATTGAAGCTGAATTTGAACGAATATATTTAGTGCTACTCGGTTAATAATTGATTATTTAATTAAATAATTTTTATCGAGCGCCGGCATGCCAAATATGCGGGTAAACAACTTTCGTTAATTAAATCAGTGATTTAGAAGCAAAATCGGAATGGCCATATTTTATTTTATAATA
The DNA here is from genome assembly GCF_028537555.1 of Battus philenor. Taxonomy (NCBI): domain Eukaryota; kingdom Metazoa; phylum Arthropoda; class Insecta; order Lepidoptera; family Papilionidae; genus Battus; species Battus philenor. The sequence goes on along the minus strand of NW_027181678.1, from coordinate 8,708,445 downwards.
ACTTTCACATAAAGTAAAAATGTCTATTTTAGGAATGATTAAATACAATAATCATGACTACTATGTTATTTTATTTATATTTTTTTTAGAAAAATATTAGTTATATTGAAGGCATTTATTATTTAAAAGAAAAATATCAAGAATGAATTTACCACGATTGACTTTTTCAAAAATACCCTAATTTTTTAAATTTTGTAAAGATTATGAACGAATTGAAACAAAGCAACATTCATTTTTTCTTCTTAATAGGCGTTACTAAAATAAACAAGCGCTTTCAAAAAGTCAAGACTATTAATATAACATACATTTAAAAATGTATTAATACGGAGATTATTGCCAGGTTCAGAATTTTGCTTCTATCGAGAAGAACCTGCCAAGCAACCATAGTAACTCTTTACACGCCATTGTAACAATCTTTCCCAGTTATAAATAGTGATACTAATCCCAGACATGTTTATATCCAATATAATGTAAAATAAAATAATACGTTTCATTTTTTGTGTCATAAAATTTTTAGAAACTTAAAGTTTTAACTTAAAAAAAATATTTTATCACGGATAAATTTATACTCTCAGGATTTTCTTATTAATTATTTGAGATACATTAATTAATGAATAATTAAAAGCTATGAGATATAGGTGAGCCGCAGTGAAGTGCTCGGCATGATGCGATGGTTTAGACTAAGCTTCAGAGCGAGGGCGCGCGGCGATTGGTCCGGCGTTGCATTTGTTTTTATAGGCACGCGCGTTCCGTGTGGTGCATGACCCCACTGGAATGTGCCACGTGCACTAGCCGATGGAATGCGCAACTGTTTACTTTTTTCTTTTTTCCACCGCCACCACAAACAATACCTTTTCATACTATTTTATAACGAATTCTTTACTAAAGCGGAGACTTTCTAAAACACTCGGCGTATTGACAGTTTTTCTGCTCAGTTCCGGTGATTATGAATCTTTTTATCTTTTCTTTGACGACGGTCGCTCGCCTTTCTGGATTAATTGTGTGCCGATTTCGATTTCTAACTTTGTTTCTGAACTGATATTATATATACCAAGTAATGAATGTTTTTTTTTAGTAACGAATTATTAAAATAAATTGACTCATTGGAGTAGCTATACAGTAAATTTTTATAAAAGATTCTTTACTGAATTAGATATATAAATAGTAATGACACGGGCACAGGTCCTTTTTATTTTAATCATACAAATTTAATTATTTACAATATTACGAATGAAAAAACTTTTTTCTTATTATAATTGAAATTCAAGTTGAATAACTACTCCTCGTAGATTTTAACCATTTGAAACATTACGTTCGATCCTGAAATAGATAGCGTTACCGGGCACACGTCAAGAAGACGGAAGTAAGCAATGCCGTACCGGAAAACAAATTTCCGGAAAGATGCGCTCGCGCCGGCGCTCCACTTGCGTTTTATTGTTTCCTGTGCACTCGCGCCGGTCCGGGCGCAGCGCACTATGATCACCGTTCATCTTTAATCCTTTTTATAAATAACGCACTAAAAATCCTGCTTCATTGTTTAGTGCCTGAAATATTATTATATTCAAATGCAAATATTGATTAAAAAAAATCCTCGATGGTATCCCTGTAAAATCATTTATTTTTTTTGACGCCATCGGTTAAATTATTTACATAGAATTTTTATAAAGAAGATTATGTAATAGTAAAAAATAATATATGCATCTATGTATGTATTACGTATTAATTAATTCGATTATGACTATGATAGTATCCAGTATCCGGACAAACTTGGTCTAGGTTTTTAAGATACTGTAAAGTCAAAACATGTATATGCCCTTTATTATGAAATATTTATATTTTATTGATAAAAAATTGTTGTAACTAACTAAAGAACTGAACGTTGTCCTTCGGAGGACAGAGGCGTTTCGTTTAAAGTTATTTTTTTAAACATTACACCATATAAAGTAAACGTTTAGACAAGTTATAAATAATAAAAAAAAACAAGATAGGAAATGGTCCTAAAGTTTATTAGATGTTAAGGAATGTGTGGTTCTTGTCCGGTATATTCACTTAAGATTACATAAATATAACGAAGAATGGCATATTGGGCTGAAATCGTGCATTGATCATGTATCTTAAGAGCAAACACCGGTGTACGTATATTAACACCTAATTAAATTAATTTTGTGAGGGTATAAAGGTGGTTTGTTGTATGTTATTTATTAAAGAGATATGTAATAAATACACCCCTAATGCTACTTTTAAGAAATTAGTACAAACATATGGGTATCGGTAATTATAATTCCTTATTAAAACTTGTTTATGTTTTATTTTTATTTATTAGCGGCAGATTGCTATCGAAGTAGTTTGGTGCAGTTGCGTCGCAAGTGCCGGCTACGTCAATAGTGCATTGAAACGTAATCGCATAGTTTGCCCGCGTCATTGCGAGTTAATTGGGGCGAGGCGTGCGTACGATTCCTAAAAGTATTCTTAATTATTACGCACTCGCGTATCAACTATAAGTTCTTTTTGAGCGTTGACATTTGCTTAATCGTATTTATCGTATATAAAGAAGGGAAGAATACGTTTATGCGTAAACAATTGGCGCAAATTTAAAGGGAGTAATGTAAATGAATAGTCTAATCGTATAAGTTATTGAGAGTTTTATTTTTAACTGTACACTAGTTACGATGGATTTCTCATAGTTAAGATTTTTGTAAGTCTGACCACTCCTGTCCAAGGAGTTTTTTCATTCAATTTTTTTTTAAAAAGTAGACAATATTCTTATGGAAACATATTATTTTTACGTATTATGCGGTAGTAAATTTGTATCGATTTAAAGCACACCCTTTCTTCCTTCCTTTTATTCCTACTATATTGCGCGCAATTTGTTGTATTAGGAAACAAACGTGCTGTTGGTTTGAATAGGAGATTTGATACGAGTTAGTTTGAACGCCCCCATTTGGAGATGCGTTTTCCATCGGGCATGTCTCCCGGTTAGCGCATACGGTCGTGCCACCCAGATATGGGTAGCTGCCGGACGTGATCCGGCGTGGACAAAAACTGACAGTGCTCGGGACGTACTATTAGTTCTGTCATGAAATGACAAAACGGCCAAGGACTGCAAAGTTACGTCTTTTAGACTCAGCGTTGCTTCCAGTATCCATTTTTAAGAACTGGGCTAGATGATACAACTTCTGCCGTTCCTGGTTTCAATCGACAGCACTAACCGTATACCCGTATATAAAAACAAAACTTCTTCAAAAATAAACCTAATCCAAAAGTTGAACCGTCCGACCGACGAAAACCTGAAATGTAATCCAACTCACGAATTTGAAAAGAAATAAGCCTTAAAGGGAAAATGTAGATGTATTAAAAAAATATTATAACAAAGACCGCTTAGTCCTAGTCGCGCCCGCCCACGACGTCAAACGTTTCGGCTACCTTAGGTTACGAAGTCAGCGCATATGCCACGGGTGACGCCGGGATTTCAGCCACTGCTGACGCAGCGGTCATCGCGATCTAGGAGGAAGCCTACGCACCTTTCTTTGGTTGATTTGCCCCTGATGACGGCATCGCCGCTGCTAGTGTCGACGTCCGCAGCAGCTAATACATGGGCTTATGTCGCGGGACTTGATCTCAAACTTGTCAACTGGAGATGCAGCAGACAAGGCAGCAGGCATGTCGTCCTTATGGGTCAGTAACTGTCTCGGATCGGTAAATTATCGCCGACAGCAAGTTTAGTTTCCGACAGGTGCGTTCGGCCATCGACGCGATCAAGTGTCCGGTCCATTTCGGAGTAGAACGTGTCTCGGGAAGAAGTGGCGTTGGCGGTAAGCTTTGACATTGTCAAAGTAGTCAACTTTGCCTTGGAATGCAATAAAGGAGGAATTGATCCATTATCAGCTCAACCAGCCTACAGGGCATAAACCAGCATTACAAACGAGACAAGTACATCGTGTTCATGGACCAAGACGGATAGGAATGGATGACGATCACAGCGTACAAGATTGGATAGACCCCTGTATGCTAGGCTAGTCGGCGATGCTGGGCGATTCAATAGACTACGCTAACAGGTTCGCATACCAAAAAACAATCTTGAACCGTCGTGATGACATCACGATGGCGTCAACAAATCCCTACCTTCCCTTCAGTGGCAGAGTATCTTAAATACCCGAAAGAATTAACCAACCAATATAAAGAAAAAAAATTGAATGTCGAGCGGAAAATAACTCACATTTTTAATATTCAGTGTTTGATTATGTGTAACTGGTCGTGAATCATGATCGTTCACGTGGACCGGTTCCTATCATACTTACAGTCATTCCAAGTATTGTATGAGTAAATAATATAAATAAACTCTGCAATGAGTATACGTACCTCCCGTGTGGTGGCGCCGTCGCCCTGCATGTGAAGTAATGAATGAGTGACTCGACTCTGACAATCATATCCGCGCCTTGTTTTGCACCAGCGAAGACTTCCGCATGCGTTACACTTCTTTCCAAAATTTATATTGTATCACTTTGATGACAGTGGACGTATCCCAATTGATTGGTTATATACACAATACTGAGAGGTTTCAGCATTAACAATTAATAAATCCTATTAACAAAACGATTAACTATTTGTTACCGCTCTAATAATTATAGAATAAATCTTTTATCAAATACAAATTCGCTGTCAACAAAGATTTTTTCGCTTGCTCATTTGTTTACATTGTATTACTAGTTAATACCTGTCGTTTGTGCATATTATTATTAATATGTACATATAATCGAGATATTTGCTTGTTTTCAATGACTAGGATATGTATATAGTTGTATATATAGGATATATAGTTGGTGCCCGGCTTGGTGGGGGTGTCAATGTTGCTGGTATAGTGAACTTTATAACACTGCACACTTTCATATTCACTTCATAAATACGCTATTATAAATTTGCAATTAAGAATACATATATAATTACTCTCTTTTTTAGGTTTTGTTCAATAACTTATGTTTCTTATGTACATTAAAATTCGTCGAATTTTGTTGACATCAGACCGCCGCATAAAAACAATAAAGCTTTTTATTTATATATCTTACTTTTACATTTGAAATGTTAGTAACAACATATTAATACCTTTGCTTATGACTAATTGTTAGTAAGTGGTTTGTTTGTTATTGAGGAACCCTCTTTGGGTAAACACCTTCGTAATTTTTTCCATGCCTCTCTTTCTCTGTCATCCGGTATTTCCCTTCTATGTCGATTATAGCATCAGCCTACCGTCTACTTGGCTCTTCTACTTTTGTTGTTTTTGCTGGTCCCTTCCTTGTTGCCTGCGTGATAGTTCACCGGTTGTCAGTGTGACGAGACATGTGTCAGACCCATGGGCACCTCAATTTTAGGACATGTGAAAGCGATTGAGTCATTTTAGTTTTTAAGCCTTATTACATCCTATTCTAATGGTATTATATTATTTTTAAGTGAGTTTGCTCCATCCTTTTTTGTGGTGTCTCGATCTGTTCAGGTTAATGTGTATAAACCCATGTTTGGTAGCCATACAATAAATAAGGTAAAAGACAGGTATTAAATACAATTTTTTTCAAAATTTTTCTAAGTGGTCAAAACTTTTTTAAAGTTATATTTGCCCTTGTATCGATTTCTTCCATGTCATGTACTACGCTGAAAGATAACTGTTTGCTTAAATATATGAAAAAAGAAATAGAATATGGTGATATCTATATATCACCATATTCTATTTCTTTTTTTTCTCTTTTGGTAGATAATTTAGGAAAGTTTGTTATTGCTTTTATCTTAAATTTATTCAGCTCTAGATCTATTATTTGATTTTCTTCATCTAAGGTGATGGTTATTTTTTTACAATATCGGCTGCATATATGTATGCATCTAAACATAAATACATATATGTGGGTCAACAATTAGCAATGACTAGTCATCATTTGGCCGGGCTACTGCAGAAGGCACGTGCTTGCCATTCATAAGACATCCACGCTATTACCGGCCGATGCGTACACTTACTAAGCGCGGAGGTTTGCAAGGAATGCTGCACTTAGCGAAGGAAATCCGCATCGGCGCCTAGAATGCGTCGTCACACATACCTGTGCGTCCGATACGGTATTGCTCACCGGCGAGCCGTGACATCATGTTCATTTGCATGGATGATGCGATCGATGAAGGCTCGCCACTACGGCTTTATTTCCATATTCGATGCTACCAATTCTATGTCAATTTCTCTATATTTGGAATTTATTATGAATATTCGTGAAGAGCTATGAAGAAATAATTACAGCTTTTTCAGCTTAATCATTACGATACGTTAGATTTGAATGCTAGGCATTGGAATGGAATGGAATAGTCCATTTCCAAATGTGCTCTTAAAGGACCTCCGGTTTCACGGTTCATTTACACTAAAATATACACACCGTGAATAAATATTTTACGATTAAAATAGCGCTTCTTTGCAGACTACATAATGAGTCACAATTTAGCGGGACATCTCGCGTGCAGACGAGACGACCTCACCGTTTCGACCTTATTTATTTTTAATGACAATGCCGTTGTGTTTACTTACATCTTAATTTTTATTGTGACACTATTGGCTAGATCTCAATTTCGAATTTTGAATGTATTCTTCGATGACATTCATATCATACATCGACACGACTCGACGATGTCACAGTACAGTGAAGGTCACAAAGGAACTGCAGCAAAAAACTTCGTCACAAAGTTCTTCAACGTATATGGTGTATGTCATAAAAACAACGGATTTCGTCGAACTTGATTAAACTAAATAGATGCAATGGCGTTTGTAATACAATAACAGCCAACCCGACAAAGAAAGCACTTTATTCAATTTGCTCTGTGTTTAGATCTCTCGCTATTGCACTATATGCTTATAAGCGGACGTGACTAAGCATAACTATATCGGGCGGACAATGTTTTTTTTTCTTATTTTGTCTAAAGCGGGCTTCTAATTTCTACGTATTTGTAATTTGCTGCGGTATACCGCCACTTCTTAACGACTAGCTGCTGCTGTTCTGTTATCAATGCAAGGCGGTCGGTTCTCCGCCTGGTTTGACATCACACGTGTACAGTTCTCGACTCCATCCCTCGTCTTTTTCTTAATAACAAATATTTTATCACCTCTTTAGTATGAACATGACATTCAAAATATGTAAACTTTGTTAATAATTGGTACTTGAACATGAGATTGAATATTATTAACCTGTTTAAGCCAGCTACGATCTGAGTCGATTCGTGCTTAACCACATTCCACTTACCTCTTAATAGAAAATTGTACGTCGCGGAGCCAGGTCTGTTTTATGAAGTGACTTTTATGGCAGTGTTCGCGTACTGAGAGCACACTTTACAGAACTGAATACTGAATGAGTGTTGTGGACTGCTAAGATTTTTTAAAATAATAACTCTCAGTGTACAGCTGACCTACGATTACTTGTCGTAATAAATGTACTATACTATTTAGATCTCTTAATAGTTGCAGAGATAATTCCTCGGAAAACAAAACCTATAGCGTAGATACATACTTATTTGTTGCGCATAGAGAAAAAATGTACGCGTTCCGGACACAAAGAGTTAACGGTAATGCACCAGGCACCTGACTCGACAAACAACCTGCGTTTCTCACAGGAAACCGGCAATCGATCAAATCACACCGCCAGTATGCAAACATACTCACAGCAGATATGCTGCGCCGAAAGGAACGCTCCGCGACGAACGAAAGGGATAGCCTTATGCACGCGCACGGGCGCGAGGTTGGAACAACCAAGTCCGGCATCAAATCCGTGCGCGTGCGCTTACGAATTGCATTCCCATACAGGGTAACGGCGCACGATTGCTTTTCTCCTTCCATCCAGAGGTGTTACGGTGTCTCTCTCGCTCGCGCAACATGAATGGAGGCGCCATGGAATGCGGTCGCGTGACGTGCGCGGCGCCGACGCCGATCTCGATGCACTTAAACATAGGGCTAGTTTTACCATTGTTAGTTAAATCTATTTGTCAACTGAGCCATCATGTGTAAAATAGAAACTTTCCAATATCACTAAATTTTTCGTGACTCGCTTCCGGATTTTTTTGTTAACATCTCGATGATCCTTCCGTAGGGATACGCATATCTTAGTAATAGAACCGAGTATTTTATCGGAACTGGCTCTCTGCCGACTTAATAAGTTCGTGGGAGAATTATTTTACGCGAACCGAGTCGTAAAAAAGGCTTTTTATAATATTTTCACTAAATTCCATCTCATAATTAACATTTACAGACGTTTGAATGTTGATGCTGGTTTGATTACTCATGTTAATGACGTCTTTTTACAGTTAGTGATTTGAATACGGTGTAAATTTTGTTAGCCAGAACGATTACGATACCTTTCATCTGTTCCGCTACAAGAATATCTTACACTGATTATTTAAGAGTCGAAGCCGTTCATTTGGGTACCGATTGCGAGATTCCTTTGACTGCGATCGATTTTTTTTTTAATTTACTAGGTATTTAAATAATTTTGTACATCATTTTGCAACGCTGTGCCGCTACCTGGCTGGGTCTGCACTTAATAGGAATGGCAACAATGTTACCTGTCCGTCCAATGTGGAGCGAGTTGGGCAATCGTTCTCTCTGCAATTCAGTTGTAGCCGATTACTGATTTAAGATGATGAACTTGTTAGCTTATCATATTTGGATTGTGTAAATCTTAAATATAAATAACTTAAATATAATGTGACATAGATCGGAAAACAATGTAAATATCGCCGAGCATAAAACATATTTGCTTTTATCTTAAAATAATACGTTGACATACGTATATACGTACTGGAAGGACATTACGTAACAATGGGGGTAGGCTGACGAATATTCAGAGGTAGACTGGTTTCTTCTATTGATTAAACGATTTTTATTAACTAATCAATAGTTACAGATATATTTGATAATTATACATTATTTGAATATCACACTTCATTTTATCATTTTATTCATTAATCAAAATTAATGTATTTTTAGACTTTTGAAACTTTGGGACAAACTTAAGGATGCGTGGAAAAAGGATAGTAGTCTTAGTATTTTAATTTTTTCATTGAAAAAGTACAACCCGAAATTTCATTTATTAACATAAACTGACAATTACAAATCGTGGACAAGTATTATAGCACAGCTTGTTCAAGGCGGTCACCACAGCTATCATTTGTGATACACTTATTAGCATTACGGGTTATAACTATATTTAAAATTATAAACTAAAACCTGACAAAAACTTATACTACTATAATCATTAACGAACATAGAATGTAATAAACTATTAAACATTTGGCTATTTAAAACACTATTAATTCTAGCTAATCAGATTATGAAAAAGGCGAAGGGTTACATTTCATTAATTTCATCATAAACTATTTAAAAATCTTTAACAAAATAGGTTGGTTATTCCGTTGTAGGAAATGCCCGCCAACTTTGGTTACATTTTACGGAGGTCGCACATATATAATTTTTTTCATTGTGCTTCATGATTAAAATAACAAACAATGTTAATCGAATTCCTAAGCAACTATAAGAATGTTTAGCGCGTATCAGTAACTTTAGATTGGTAAACAAAACATATTTTTATTTGATTCTCCTCCTATTGTTGAGTAAATATTTGTACAGATGTCCTATTTGAATCATATTTAAAAATGTTTATGTTGTTAATTTAAGCCACACTCCTCTATGAATACAAAGATTTAGACACATTAATAAGCCAAAATCGATACTGCAATGCAGTTTGAATCGAAGTGGAGCAGATTGTGTTGTCAAGGCGGCAGTTGACGGGCGGCGAACGTTCTACGCTATGCAAGAGGCTGCTGTTAGCCTCCCATGCGGAGCCCCGCTGTCTGGCGGCCGGGCCTTCGCCCCCCCCCCCCCCTCCCTACCCCTCCTACTTCAGTCCCCGCGCAGTCACCGTCCCCGCCTGCGTTGACTAGCCTCACCACTTCATCGACCACTATTGAACACACATCTGTATTAATCTCTTTTGTTGACCCTGTAGTGTGTCTCCGTTCTATTTCATTGTTTTGTGTTGTTGTGTTATTTTGTGTACCTTGCTACCTCTCACTTCAACTATAATGATAAATTAATAAAATTAATATACACAGATCTTGTATAATTTTTTTTAACGAACCTTAAAATTATTGTTTTGATGTTAAACCAAATTTTAATTTCAATAGCTGCTATGTATATACCTGTAAACCTTTTCGGACAGATAACGTGGGATAGCCACTGACGTTTTAATGAATCCGCAACAAGTATCGCAGAGTATACACATTCACTAAAGTTTCTTACAAACCCGTTGTATATAATTGATGTAACATTTTCTTTTACGTATAATTATAGCGTTACCAACAAAGCGTTCGTAAAAAGTGTTAAATGGCGTAGAAATTGGTCAATAACATATCATTCATTACAATATGAAAGGCGTTTGGTTGGTGAGAATTTTCGATTGTAAGAGAAAGTTGAACTTTTGTAATATGGACGATGCGTATGTCACTACACATTCCATTTTACACATAATTATTTCAGAGCCGCACATGGGGAAAATAGGAGACTCCAATACTGCATTCTCAATATTGAAGATGTGTACACAAATATCTTTATAATTACAAGTTTACAACGCGAACATAACTGTGATGCTCTGATTGAACAAGTGCGGAGATGCTGGCGAGTTTGCGACATCGGCGGCGCGCGCTTGTGCAAATGTGTTGTCGGGGATAGCAACCGCGCCGCTCCGCCGTTAGACGTGCGTGCTTTCGTCCTGCGCTCGGAGCCACGGGGCCACGGCATGAATGGAAGTACGGTATGTGGGTCACGGTGTCATCAATGGGCCGCCGCGACGGCAGGGCCCCGCGCCGCCGCCTCTTGCGCCTCCATCCCATCATCTCGTGAAAGTTGCCACGACTTTCGCGACCGCACGCCCGAACCGTACAATATTTTACACTCTAACGCACTAAAACTAAGTCACTTTTCGTGTAACTCGCGCAAACATTCACATCCGCTTCATCGTTTTGTGCTCGTCTCCGACACTGCGACATGTCAGCAACGGAACTCTATTCTTACGCGCATTAAAGTTCATTATTTCTTTTCGATCCAAATATCGGCCGGGCCATATGCTCGCGCTGAGGAATTCACTTCCGGGTAGGTCAGAAAGTGAAATGGAGTCGTCGGTGATGTAATTGGAATTCGGATGTTTCCGGAGTCAGCGTTGTACCGTTCACTTATAACATTTTTATGCGAAATTGTTGACATGAGTTTTTCGCCATAACTTTTTTGATTTGTACGAGTATTAAATATGGACGATTATTAAAAAAAAGTTTTAACCTAATTATATTAAATTCTATTGATCTAGATGACATTTCAAACACATTTTAGAAACATTCTTGTAACGTGAAATGTTTTATATTAATCAATATACTTGTAGAACTCTACTGCGCGGCAAATCTTAAACGCGACTATCAGTTGTTAAGTCTTGGTACTCATATTTACAAAGTACAATAAAAATATAATAAATAAGTATACCCAGTGTTCTCACCGGGTCCAAAAGCTACTTCTCGGTACAGGAGATGAGATTAAATTATCCTCTGGGTAAGTAAGTAAGCAGTCGTAGTTAAGTGTCCCTGTAATTTGTGTCTGTTAATATGATTACAAAATAGCATGATTGTTTTTGTTTTGTGAGAAAAATGAATATTCGTTTACCCGCCCTTGCAGGCAGCAACAACAGGTAATGTAGGACTCGTACCAACTAAAATCCCCGCAATAGTCCCATCAGAGACACATCCGCAGCCTCGTAAGCACCGGCCGCCTACTCAACTCCTTCTCGACGGAGAAAATTATCTCCTTATCTTCCCGAGTAATGGCGAGATTCAACCGTTTGCAACTTCTTTCTCGGCCTCTGCCTAGTGTACTCTCCCTCACCCAACTTATAATTTCAAAATGTAAATACAATTCTACAAGTTGTTTGATGAAGAGTATCCTTAAGTTCATGAATATGAATATATGCCGGTGTAGCTACCTTTGATGATCAAATACTAGTTAAATTACAATTGCATTACGTAATTCTTTAGACTTTGTTGTTTTTATATTGTCATTATTACTTAAATTGAACTTGGAGAAATTCCATAAAACTATGCAGCCCCAGTTACTCGTGGCAAGAGAGGATTATCTAAATCGCATTTACAAGATTATCCCGAGCTTGTTTCGATAAAATTGGAAAGTGTCTAAAGAATGCGCCTCGAATTATTGTAATTAGATGCATCGAGAAACTCAATAACTACTTCTTTAATCGATATTATTAGTTATGGCATTTTTTTTTTTAAATAAACTATGAAACGCGAGAAAGGTGTATAAGGAAATTTACGTTCTTGGTTATTGTTTTGAGGAGCGATGATATAAAACTATAAATTAGGCGGCCTGTTACCGCGTAAGTTATGTATAAAAGATAAATAAGTGCTTCCACTTTATTTTTTAAGTATAGCCTTACTTTGTGTCCCATAAACTTATGCTTAGCTCCAGCGACTAAAGTTTCATTTTAAGACTGAGACATTTTGCATTGCATTTATATCTGCCTAAAAATGCAAAACTTGCCAATGAATTTTGCCATTACGTGTAAAGGTTGCATTTACACGGAGACAAAATGTCAGTTTGAATCAGTTACGATGAATAAAAAATTTCTAATATAAAATGAAAATAATGACCATTAGATAGTAAGAAGGTGGTTTATCCGATGGTACTACATCTAATGGATACAAAGAAAAGGAAAAACATTTTATACACTTTCGGTGGCGTGGGCTATTCGATTATATGAACGTCTTAACAGGTAATACACTGTAAGCTATCGTGGCTCATTTTAAAAACTTAGGTTATATATTGACGGATGTAAACATAGCAATAAATGTGTATTTTAACCAAAATTGTGTACTTTACCCAAAAATAATTGCCTTTTAGTCGACAAAAAGTTAGTCGCTTTTTATTATCATTCTGTGAATCAAAGTAAGCACTTATGCTATTGATGTATCTCAGATAGTGCAACGGTAATTTTTCAATGCCCTTGAAAAATCAGGAATACAGACAAAAACTTTTATTAGTTCAATTTTCTTTGGGAGCATTGAATTTTTTTAGTACCGGGGTCTAGCCAACACGACGATCGCTTGCTGTTGTCAAAAAAAATATTTTTTGCTCGTAATTGACATTGTGACGACCTCTTCGTTTCTGTCTGTTAGTCCATGCAAGGCCTATATTAACAAGTTGCGCTGACGTTTATTCAGTTTGTGCGGCACTCACATTTCAAGATTATTTACTTTTTGCAATTTGTTGCCAACTTAAAAGATTTTGTTTAAATGCTACCTTCAAAAGCTGCTTACGCAGCGATAGAATAGGTGTGATCACCTTCCATGATCGTTTTGGATTCGTCGTTATTGACTTTAGTTTTCAATTACGTTTTGTGCTTGCGTTTGTAGTGTTCACTCAATACACGACATTGATGTTGCGAGCCGTGTGTTTCATGCTGGTATCGCTGAACTTGTTTCTTGTAATTACTTCATTTTATAGTTTCCATACTGAAATAAAAAATACAAATGTAGTTGTAACAAAACACTGATCAAAACGAATGAATTTGACAATAGGTTTCTACGTGTGACAGATAATTCAGTTGGGTACACAAGTAAATAATATGTCAAATTGACAATATTACAAAATGGCAAGTTCAGACAGAGATCTCTTATTACGTTTGCAAAAAGATGAATGAAATTAAGGTAGTTCATACGCGTGATTATAAAGATTTATACAAGATCCATGGAAATCAACATTAAACGTTTTGTGACCAACAGTTTTATGTGGTTTGGGACGTAGGGCAACATTAATATGGTGATTCTATGTTATCAATCTGCATGCCATAGAAATACGCACACTACGTCGATCAGCAAATAATTCAAGATTCAAGATTAGATTGAAATTTTAAGAATGCACTAAAAGCCAACAATATCAAATAAAAACTTCTGTAGACTTCAATATTCAGATAGTCAAGTGGTAAAGCTCGCCCAGAAACACCTGCCAACAATAAAATGTCAACGTATACTAATTACCCCCGAAAAGATTAAGATGGTAGCAAAATGTGATAAGTGGATACTACGGACGACATAGGATGATCTCAAATAATGGCAACTTGTCTGGAAATAAGTAAGACTGCTACATCTAAAACCAAATAAACCATAAAACATTAAATTCTTAGCAGATTGATGGACTTCAAATTTATTAATTCAACTTCTACCTATATTACATTAATGTAAATATTGATTCAAACGTTCGTGTTACATTTATCAACACTAAATTTTTATCTGATAAATTGTGTTAATCGATTTGTTCTGCGCACTACTAATTTCGCAAATTTAGATTTAGGATTTAACAAGTAAAGATGTTTTATTAATGCAATTAAGATATGATAATTTAATTTGAATTTTATTTATAATCACCTTCGTTAGTCGCTTAAAAAATAGCAATAGGCCAGTGCTTGCGAGATATATAAATAAATAACGGCAGAATATAAAGTTTTTACAAAAATAATTTGTCACTATCGTAAAATAATGAATTTTATCACAATTATCAACTGCAGTGAATATAACTGACCTGCAAGCTACGTTTGAAATATCTACCACAAATTACACTTTATATTTGATTTATAAAATATAAAGTCCGGCCGTTAAATTGACACAGCCCAAGCCGACGAGCCCTCGTGTGGGCCGCCGTTGGGCCTAGTTATTCCATGCGGCGTCAAAAAATGAAACTAGTATGTAGTGGTCCGAGCCGCGGCCCCCCAAAGAGTCCTCGGGCTTCGCTACTTCAAAAGATGATTTATTGTAAACGCCCTCTGTGCTCTGCTTCCTCGAACACGCAGAATTTGCAAATGCCACTTAAGCAGCGGTGTAAGCCAGGTCAAAAATATCCTGGCGAAACCTGGTTGTTTACGGATCATAATGTTACCAAATTTTAATAATCGTGTTTTGTCATTTGAATTCAAATATGGAACAGAGTATCAGTGAATCGTTATTTTAAATGATCGGGTTGGAATAAATAACACCAAGAGGTTATGTTCTGTCGTTTAACGACAGTTACGATTCAACACTGCGTTATCGTTTGACATCGATGTTGTGCATCGATAAATCTTCCACGATTACGTCAATATATCGGATAGAGCTACACAGTGCGAGCTTGTGTGAGTATGTACGTGCGGGTTAATCATTTCTATGTGATTACAACGGGTACATTTATTGCCGCATGGATAAATTTATTCAGTTCTGATTTAGCAATTCGAATTAAGTTTAGTCAATATACTACCTTATAAGTTTTTCAATATTAAATCAATTAACATATTACTTCTGTTAATTGACAAAGGGATTTCGCAAGAATAAGAATTTAAGCGAAATCGTCAGATTAATCAATCATACAATCTTCAATCCACGCCCTTTCTCGGCAAGCAGATTATTAACAGTCCGTGGCCCCAACAAAGGCCGCTTTTATCGTAATTGGTTCAATTGGTTGTCTTTGTCAATCTGATCGCACACAACAACAATTAATAAATATGCTATTAAGTTCTGTAGATATCGCAAAAATAAATGACATATTCCTATAATTTTCTTAATCTTCTTTTTATTATGTGTTTCTTCTTAATCTTTTCAATCACTTAATTAGTTTTGACAAAATCTTATACACCCTGGCTTTCAATCCGTTAATAATTATGACAGTTATCAGAAACACCGTATGAAGATTTATTCTGTGTACTGGAATCGTATTACACAAGAATTATACAATGTCAATTGACTTTTCCCATGTGCCATTTGCAAAGTGAAGCTATATGAAAGAATTATTTTAGCGTATTCTTTGTCAAATGAGTTTTGTCATATCACCAGCTTGGCTATAAACCAACCAATGAACCCAACGTTGCATTGGCAGATAGTAAATTAACGAATCAAACGTATTTTGGATAAATTGTATACCGCAGACACAAATATACGCGAGGACGAAGATTGTAGTGGTTACCACTAACGAGTATTTTCTTTAGAGATATAGTTTGCCTAGCGTCCAAAATAATTTAGGCAGCAGGTTTGTTCACCGTTTTTTTTTTTTTAAATATACATACATTAGTTTATAATGTTAGCAAATATTTAAGTTAACATGAGGCATATGTATATGGCTATGTCTCTAAAACTCTAAAGCCTCTGCAACTGGATGCGTAATGTTTTTAAGGATTGATCATGAAACTAATAAAATGGTGGTGCCCTTGTAACTAAGTGCTCGTAAAACAGTTTTTATGAATGAATCATTTACGAGTAAAATTTTAGATAAATACATATAAAATTTTACATAGCCATCCATACAATTACTATTCTGAAAATCGTTCACTGTAGTTCTATTTTGTTGTAAATTATGATAAAATTGCAGATATTCATACACGAAATTAACTAAATGGCTTAAAATAAATGTTTTATTTATTAATTAATTATTTATTTCATGCAATTATATCAAAAAATATTTCTTAAACCTATTGAGGGCGTTCAAAGTAGTTTCGGTATTGGGGTAATATGTTAGTTAAAGACATTCTTTGAGTCTATGTCAATTACAAAATTTTATTTAAATGAATTGTTGTATTCAAGATATCCTTACGAAAAGAGTACTACAACAACTAACTTGAATATGTTGAAAAGAACGAATATGAAGAACTTGAAATTACGTGGGGAAAATATCTTAATGTTCCGAACACAACGGCGCAAATAACCTGACCTGATATAACTAAAGATAAAATTACTTATGCTATAAAGTGTGTAAAATCAAAAAAAGTTGTCGGTTTTGATAAGATACCAAGTAAAATCTCTCTCCGAAAAAAGCTATTGATGGGTGAAAACCTCACATTTAGTATCCGTTACTATGATTACGAACATACAAGAGCAGTACCGTACCTGAAAATTGGCTGTAATTGACTCTTGTAATACTCCTACAGACGAACAACGTATAACGTTCAGAGGTGTGATGAATATTTAGATATCTTACTTTAACGATCTTTTTGGAAATTACACATGACAGAATTTACTAAAACATGGAGGATACAGAAACGGTTTTGAACTTGGATTGCACTTTTTCGATGCCTTTTTACAGAAAAGTGTTTTTTTTAAGTCTTATCAGTAAACGCTTAAAATGATTTGAAATTAATAAAATTTGAAATAGAGTAGGCAACTAGAACGTCTTAAACCTCGTGGTTGAAAAACAGGAGATAATAAAGACAATACAAATGTGGATACAAAGGAGTTATTTTGGTTATATAGCGAGATATAACAAATAACAGCTGTTCTTACTCACGCAGAAAGATCCAAGGTGGAAGAAAACCTTGCCGAAAACATATTAAATAAAAAAAAATCAGCGAACCAAATTACCAAACTAAATATCTCATGATCTAATTTGATAATAATACAATAACTATATGTTATTCTCAACGATTTGTTACCACCGTTTCCACAAATTTGAATGAATTTCTTATTTTATTAAATTAATAAAATAAATCCACAAGCGTAACATTCGATCTGTTCGGAATTCGCTTATCCTTCGGAAATCATAACATAAATTTAAGATGATGTGTTCTTTATAACTTACTTTAATAACGCTTTTAAAACAAAAATGTTTTGATTGTGAAACCATTTCCTTTTTTTCTCAAGTTATATAACATGACACTGCAGAACAATATAGTCATATAGAATTATATGAATTTTTTTAATCAATTGACGAAATAAACTAATCGAGATGAAAATCTCGAAGCACGTGTAAAACTGTGAAAATAATTAAAGATTAACAATGTCGTGCTATATATATACCACGACTGTATGTATGTGTGTGTGTGTATGTATGTATATTATATATATATATATATATATATATATATACATATTTGTTTGTGTATGTATATATACTCGTATAATTTGTACATAGTACAGTTACAGTACAAATTGATTTTGATTAGAAACTAGATACGTAAAGAAGAATAGACAATGCATTATAAAACTCCATCATTATTGTAAATTATTATTTCTTTTTCCTCTAAATTTAGGATGATCAAGACCGATCATATTAAATTAAGTGACCAGGATTCATTTCTATCAAGAGGCGTTCTAACAAACATTACAAATAACGTTAGCCTGTCTCCACTGGTCACTTGCTTTACATTGTTCACAACTCGAAGGTCAAAACGTGCTCCCTGTATCTGATCATATCGTTGTAATGTAAGTTATGACGCTCCGTTGTTATTATGCAAATGCTCTGCTATTATGTAACGTGGCAGCGGCGACCTTTAGCAGGGACGGTTGTATTTAACGGCGACGAAGGCTGTACAGTTAAGTTGGCTGCATTCCTAGCACGGGGCGGGCGGGGCAGGTGCCGTGCGGGGGACGTAGGACGTCCTCTCGAGGAATGTGCTAGCGCGTTTACCTCCCACACCGGTCGGTGCATTTTACTTGAAAACGGTCTTGTGGCATTTGGCGGTTTTATTTGTTTGTGCATTTCGTTACTTTCATATAAGTTTTTATACGCTTAATTTTTTTTTTTTTAGAAATTTGGCGCTGGGTATCGGAATTCAAAATTTTCCTGAAGGCCTAGCAGTCAGCCTACCTCTTCAAGCTGCGGGATTCTCAGTATGGAGAGCTTTCTGGTTAGTGTTAATTTTGAAGTTATAGTACATTTAACTGTTTTTTTTTTTTTCAAAATGGTAGTACATAGGAATAAAGTTTGAACACGCTTTGTATTCTACTACATGGCAGGCCGGATACTCGTATATTTTTATAATTTTTAAATAAGGTCTTATACCAATTTACTGGAACATTAAGCGTACACACTAATTTAGGAAGTAAAATTATTCAACAAATTTTAAAAAATATATGAATTGGATAATTAAGAATAAAGATAATGTGAATCTTAATATATTTTTGAGACAAATAAAAACATAAATACCGTTCCACAAAGTGACATAAGCGTATCGATGAGTCGCGGTGGCTGGCTAGATGCGGAGAATGCGCTCGTCGTTAGGCCGGATGCCAACGCAGCCAGACTACCCGACCCCATTCCTCTACTGGCTAATTCATTTTGCGACTGTTGCCCGAGTCGTCATCTCTTTAGTTAAGCTTTTATTTAAAAATCTTTTCTTATTTTTACAAAACACTTGTATTATATTTATAGTTGGAAACTCGCAAAACTCTTTAAATGTGCATTGAAAATGAAAGAATGAAATGAATGAAAAATAACAAACAGGTCATGTGCAAAAATCATGATTGCTCACAAATATATATACACATGCCATCACTCACATTAATACATCGCTTTTGAAAGGTTAGTTATTGTTTACACATCTAAAGTCCATTTGTATATACAAAACATTAAAAACAAAATTCAGCATCCTTTTAAAGAGGCCAAATATTAGGTTTCAAAAAGAACTAGTTTAACACCTCTCTTCTTTCTTCACCATCTCGCCTGCCACCAAAGTTCAAAGATTTTTGTAAAGCACTTATTTTTATACTTCTCTGACCTTGTAATATTGTCACTGTTCGAATCCACTGTGCGAATGCCACCAAAGACCTAAGGCTCGAACGACTATCGAACGCCTGGCGGAGCGTACGCGTCGATGGCAGTGTCTCTTGCTTGCATCACCTAACGCTGCCTTGTCTTCGGTTAACTGTGATACAGTTCATACATAACTGGACAAAGGAATAACGACTGCTATGTTATATCCAAATTGTTAAAAATCTAAATATTTTTTTAAGGAATGTTTCAAGGTTAGTACCCAAAAATATCTAGTAATCATAGAGCAGGAGTCAATATACGAGTTATAAAGCTTGACAGTATGCATGTAGACTTCATAAAAAGATAATTTTTCATAGTTTACATACCTCGGTCGTATTGTCCAAGTCTATTAAATTAAAAGTTTATTCAAAATGTTGGGGAAAAACTCCACGACGCAGAGTATACGTGCTCGCGTTGCAAATGATAGTAAATTGTAAAAGTCATAAATATTCGCATTCCTTCGAGTTCGCAAAACTACTGGCGCCAACGCGCCAGGGAACAACTCATACTAGACTGATGAACAGCTTTGCTACGAACATTAAAAGTAAACATTGCCCGAGCGCATTCTTCTACCAAGGAATACTTCGTTACAGTAAACACTTACATGTACGATACCTAATCCCAAACAAGGGAATGATGCTGATAAATAATTATTATTCCTTTGCACATTGTTAACAAAGTATGATAACATCAAATTAATAGTTTTAGTTTAACGCCAAAAAAAAAGAACCAAAAGGGGAAAAATCAAATCTGTTCAAATAATCCTTTTTTAATTATAAATTGTCGTTGAAACCTTTAAAATTGTCCTAGGGCAATCTGTAGGTACAAAACTAGTTTATATGCGAAATCAGACCAAGTAAAGAAATATTTTCGTTTTCTGAGAATATTTTTTTATTGTGCTGAAACGTTATAACCCACAAAAACTGCGGTCTGTAGTGGATCAGTCATCATAGCCACTTATTGTAGTATATTGCGCGTAGTTGGATTTACTTCCTGCTCCTTGGGTGGAACCGGACAGGAATGCGCGCCGGTGGGTATCTCGTCCGAACATCGACCCTGCGACCGCACCGCACCCTCCTCATACATTACAAAATAATTACCCGCCAACTGCCCCCTTCGAAATTACTTCCACATATTCGATTGTATGCAAAACTCTCATGCACTCAATTCAAATAATTATTTGCCAAGTCAATGAGCGTAAACATAGTGTTGTACATTTGTTATCGAAGAAATATACTTATTATAATCAAATTGATTTGAAATAAACACAGCGACATTTTGCAGCGTTTTCCTAAATTCAAAAGTTTTAAAGTTTTAACATCTTTCACGGTTCTTTCGTGTAAACAATTTTATTTGCATACGTTCTATAGTGCAATAATTTTACAAGGTTTTTGAAACCCTTCTAAGTGCATCAAAAAGTCCCAGCGAGGAATGCAAGAAATATTAATAAATTCATAGTCACGGTTGATCGTACATCATGGGTCAGCTTAGCTAATTACGCTATCCAAATATCACCATAGTAAAATGGACTTACGTTTACGTGCACTTAGACCCGACGAAAATTGAGGGCCAACTCATAACGATTAGACGTTTTCAATTAGGAATTGAGATACAACAAGAACATGCAGAAGTCGCAACCAAATATTAATTTTAATGGAATCAGGCGTTATTTTGCGGAAGTCCATCCAAAGTAAGAATAGGACCAATATTTAGCCACTTCCTCCGCATATGCAGTCGTAGTCGTGCACCAAAGTGCACCGCGCCAGCCTGCTGATAAATGCGCATGCGGCAAACAATGCCAATTACCCAAACACAGAGTGCATTGTGTGCATACACTCTATTTTTGGCACTAATCGATGTAACATAACTCCTGAAGATGCCCCGTGGAAGGGTGGAACACGTGTTGAGTGATTTAACGGTGGTAGTTGTGTAATTCGCATTTTTCGTACACATCACACATGTGGTTACAGGATGCTGTAATAGCACACGCGGCCAGAACTTCGATGAATTTGCTTCGGGGAGCATACCCCCCAGAAACTGGTTAGTCACTTTGGGGATATCTGGTACCCACCAGATATCAACCGAGGTCAGCCGACTTGACTAGAATTGATTTTTAATGGGGCAACCTTACCGAGAGTTTGCGATAACAATCCCTATACTTTTATGAATTTGAAAGAAAATATTCGTCGAGAAATCACCTCAATTGAACCTAGTTCACTGCAGCTCCTGGCACAGAACACTAGGGGAAACGTTTTGAACAGTGTGCGCAAAGCAAAGGATGACATTTGGTTGACAAACTCTTTATAAAATGAAATCCGCGTTTATATTCTATCGTTTTATGTTTTAATTGAAACTTTGTGACAATTATTATATATTTTTTTTAAGTTAAAAAATCTTAAACTAGTCACCCTGTATATGTGATCTCGTCAATACGCTCTCGTTTTTTAGTCCAAACGCACTCAAAAAACAAATGAATAAAATTATGAAATGACAATGAATGAAATGAGATGAATTTTAAAAATAAATGAATTATATTTTTGTGTTCCAAATTTGTTGTAATAATTTAGATGTAGCTACATTAACAAGTGCATATCACGATATAGGAATACCACGTTGAAAACGTTTGTTTGCTATGACTGATTTGTTCCGGCAGAGAGCCGTGGAGTAATTTTGGGGCTACAGTGTGCACTGATTATATAAATTTGTTAGAATAGTGTTTGTGCAATTGACGTCGCGTACAGCAATGAATCTGTATAAGTTATCGATGCTTATTTTTTTTGCACGTTTGTACGCTGTACAGCTGTCGGTAAATATCGGTGCTACCTTTAAGAACAGTTTAGTATTTTTCGTTGTACAGTCGGCAGCAGATTTACTTATTAGGCTGAATGACAAAAAATATTGAATATAAAGATGGAAACGAGAACAATGTTCATAATCACAAATTAAACGTACATTTGATATGCTCTGTACGATAAACTTGTGCAAAAAGAAAAAACAAATAACGTACGCCCAAAACATGTTTTTGATAAATAGGTTTCTCTTAAATGTCAGTTTTTTATAATTAACCAATGCTGTAAGTAGCAGACTTGAACGTACACGGTACAAGGCGCAGTTGCTAATAGCTCTTATGTTGTATTAAAGCATAAGGCCTCTGTTAGTTTTTTGTTTCGAGCTATGACATAATCAAATTAACCAGTGCGGTGATCCATTGTTGTGGGAGCTCAGCTGTCTGCCGAACGTTTCCCACCGCATGCGCCTGCGATTATGACTCACAATGACGTAGCGAGCTATCACGCCTGCGAACCTTTTAGGTGCTCTATTCTTTTGATAATACGCGCAATTTGATGCATTGTGTCGTTGTGTCATGCGTGCGACTGCAGCTTTGTCCTTGCGATCATACATTTCACATTTGCCGACTTTATAAGTCGACCGGGCGGTGTGATTTGAACAAGTTTGGAATTGTCCTGTGACTGAAGTCAGACACCGCAGGCAAACGGCAGCACCGGCGGCAGCGCTGCGGTCGCGGGCGCGACTCGGCGGTGGCTAAGAGGACCCATGAATGTAGTCTATTTGGAAATTTGGGTGTTGCGTGATTCCGGCACAATGTGTCGCTGCGGTGCCGCGGAGTCTGGCGCGGGCGGCGGCGCGCTGTCTGCGCGCTCCTCCGCACCCGTCCGACCAGTCGCAGGTCGCAGCACGCCGCCCGCCGCCCGCCGCCCCCCGGCCGCCTCGGGCGATCGGCCTTCACACTTAAATAATTAAATCGAGAGAGCGACGTCGAGGCCGCCTCGAAGCGGGCCCCGAAGACGCCGTCGCGAAAGCTGAACCAGCCTTGGCGGCGCTGATCTACGCAATCGAGGCCGGTTTGTGGTGAGCTTATTGCGTCGTTGGCGAACGTTATCTTCGCGGAAACCTTTCAAGCCACCCGCCCGGGTTCTTTTATCCGCCACGTAATTATTCTACAACTATACTTATTAGCTTCTGTTTGATATATTGTATACTAAGAGACAACGCGAAAGTACGTATTACAAACCGAAAAACATATTATAGCACTTTGAATAGCTGTGCTGAGTAACATTCGAGGCAGATAGCGTACAATTTTCAATGCACATTCAATGAGGCCATGAAGTATAAACTTGAATCAAAGCAAAAATTTGTGAAAGTTTTTTAAGCAACGGCGTCACGGACACTTCATTCACATTTCTCGCGTAACAGTGTGAATACTTGTTAATAGAAATAAATCGGTCATCCTCTTCTCAAAGTAAACAATTGCAACAAGATGGAAAACACTCCACTGACGTAACTTCATTCAACTTAAGCCACAAGAAATTATTATATCTTATATTTCTTACAGTTCACATTAAGCTGACTAGTTAACCAAGAATCCAGTTTCTCGACTTCGTCAGTTAATAATAAAACTACACGTGTAACACACGTACATGGCCCCAAGTTACAGAGCAATTTGTCATTGAAGTAAACAGTCCTAACAAAACTACTCTCAATGATGTATCGTGATCTGTGTTTATTAAGATAAACAAATTATATGCTACTTCCACTTGTATAAATATTTTGAAACGAATCCGCAATCAGTCGCATGTTTTATGAAAGTAACCGCCGCTTTCAATCACGAGTCATGGCATGATTATATAGAAATCAAGATCCTATAACTAAGGAACGAATAGTTTCCCCGCGATTATTCATTTAAATTTACAAAATAATGATCCACCGTAGGTCGTTTCATGTTTCAAAACATCAGCCGCATTCAGTTGTACGCAAAGCACTTGATGTCTGTTTGATCGCGTTTCAAATAAACCGCGTCGTAGTAAACATTTTCGATTCGTGAAAGGAGTAGAGATCGTAATTTGACTTGTAGTAGCAGTAGGGTTTAATTTCAATTCATGATTGAGTGACGGGCGTGCTGTTTTATGGCTTGGCGGCTGAACAGTCGGACAGTTCTGCGAATCAGTGGATATTGTCGCAAATTGCCGCTTTCGCCGCCCACTGAATAATGCATGCGATAACATAACATCACGTCGCGCGCCCGTCGCGCTCCCGTCGCGCGTTCGTTGCGCACAAGCCGAGCTCGTAACGCGTACTTCTGGGTACCGAACCACCACCGGTTACAAGCGAACAACCGAATTTTAGAGGTTCAAGCATAACAGCGCGCAAATCTTCCTTGAACATTATATAACGATGTTGTAATTTGCTCTTGATTGCTTGAAAATGTAGAGATGCAAATGATAGGAATGTATTCATTAACATATGAATGTAATATCACAAAAGGTGAGAGATGGCTACATTCCGCAGTCGAGACTGAGTGGTATAGAACGGTAACGATGGGTCCTCCATGCAGCAATGCAGCAGCGGGGGTTATGGACTGTCGGTGGCGAAGGCGGCAATTTCCCACAGAAGCGACTCCTCGACCAGTTCGTCGGAATGTGGTCGTGGCACCGGCGCGCACTTTCACCAAAACAATTCGTTGGCGGCCTCTTTCGCCACCGCCGCGTGCCGACCCGCGCTCTCAAATCGTACAACATATTAATACATTATATTCAACACGCTTCTCCGATATAATCGTATTATTTAGTAAAATATATGTTATAACTCCCTTTCAAACTGTTTATATGGGATGACGTAATTGATATAAAATCTTTGATTCAAAATTTTCTATTCAAATTATCTATATTCAAGCAGGCATTTACACGCACTTTCGAATCGTCAATTATTTTAACATTATAAGTGGTAAAGCTACAAGCATTAAAGAGATTAACAGGATCTGATTTGAATACATTGAATAGTTTACTAATGCAGGTTTGCTATATACATGACGTAGATGGTATTCTAGGAGGCATAATACTTAATGAAAGTCCATCTAGACACTGACAAGAGTCGATAATGATGGGTAATATCAGACCTTTGTCAACGGACATGGACTTAAGTTCATTTGTTCATTTCACTGATCTGTAATAAAAGAGGTGTGTAAATAATAAAATCATTCCGAGAGGAGCTGGACATTCACAAACGCGATCTCTGATAAGCCGACCTGCTGGATGGATCGGGTAGTAGCAATACTGTTACATACTTTAGCTCTCAACGATGATGCTAACGTATCTGCAACTCTTGTACGTGGATGTAAGTAGATACTCGTACTCTTGTATACAGACCGAAGACATTGTTGGAAAACTATGTGAGGCGTGTAGTCCGCTATGGCTTTTTGAAATAATGAGGTGGATTATGAAATAAAACTGGTCAGAATACGGAAAAATTAGATCATATATTAAGTAAAAAAACTTTGACAGCCGTTTGCAACTCAAAACAAAAAATAAAAGAAAATTACGTTGTCAACCCAACACTACAAGTGCTGTTGTGCCGACTTAATAAAGGTTGCGGTCTCAATTTGTTTAGTATTCGGTGTCTAATAACAATTGAAAGTATAAAGTTAAACTTGAATGAAATTTATACGTTTAAAAGTCACGAAAATAAACAACTCGAGAAAGTTTTATACTGAGAACTACATTTCATGCACTTATTCTTCGTAGAAAACAATAAAAAGCTCTTCCATTCGTGTGTCGCAATTGATTTTTTACTAAACAAAGTATTAATAGTTTCGAATGTGTTGCAATCAAGATAATGGAAACGTAAAATATTCACCTACATGTCGGTACAATCCAATGAGAATCGGGTCACTGCCAGCGCTGTGTTTATTCTCAGGGCGGGAGAATTAGGTCAACATCTGGACATTCAAATTATTTATATTTCGAAACTATTATATTTCCTTTTTAGTACACTTCTAATCTTTTGGACTGTACAAAAAGGAGAATAACGGTGGCTTTATAAACACGTTAGAAAATAATTAACCAATTTTTAATTATTTTTTTTTAAATCGTATAACAATAATCAAGAGCACTGTAAAATATGTGCACACTTTTAGTTACTATATATATTAAAGACTAAATATTATTTTTTCATTTAAGGTCGAAGTACCTTTTAGTATTTTATTGGGAATCTGGCTCTAAACTTCTTTATATTGATTGAAATAAACAGAAAGTTTTTCAATTTTGTAAGTTCATTTGTGATTGGTGTAAAAATTTTCCTTGTGAATATTTATAAAATGTCATGTTGTTGACTAGGTACGGGCAGCTGTCGGGCATGGTGGAGCCGGTGTTCGGGGTGCTGGGCGCAGTGGCGGTGTCCGCCGCGCGGCCCGTGCTGCCCTACGCGCTGGCTTTCGCTGCCGGCGCTATGATCTATGTCGTAGCCGACGACATTATTCCTGAAGCAAACGCCTCGTAAGTTACTTTATTTGCTTACATTTGGTCGCATTAGTCCATCGTCGCCAATATTTATTATTTATTCATTTATTTCAGCAGACATTAGGCGTAATCGCCGGATAGTTTCTTATTACTGTCTTAAGTTGTAATAATAATAAATAGTTTTAAATGAAACGTCCACAGGAGCCATACAAATCATTTGTTTTTGAATAGTTTACTAACTTTAACAATAAACTTCTAGTAATTATTAATACGTGCTTAAATGTTATTAATTACATAAGTCTTTTTATAAACATTGCACTAAATGTAGCCTATTGTAAATGAAACAATCTAACATTTTCCAAGCTGAACCTCAAAAAAGTATTCCTTTTTTGAATACCCCATACAGTAATACTGGTCATGTCCTAATCGAAGTCTCAAGTTCTTTTTCAAAGGACTTATTCAAATCACATTAAGAGAAGAGGTGAGACCTTGAGATTGTCCTAAAATGGTCAGACCTAATGCAATTGTCTCGACCCCTGCTGTGCGCAGCCCTCGTCTCGATCTTCTTACAGTCATTCGTTTCAAACTCGCTTTGAGATAAAAGTGTCGTGTTTAGTTGATACACATCAGAATTCCTTCATCAAATAACATTTAGTCGAGCTGCATTGCAGATCTTTAATAGGATATCTCCAACAAAGGGGTAGGGTACATCTCTTGCTATAACTATATTGACTAGGGTCCGATGTGATTTGATTGTTCCGATTCAATCGACGTTTCGCAGCCTTGGGAATTGATTAAAATGGACCTTATTAGTTGTATAATGTTTTGAAAAACCGTTACGGTGACAGGAACTCGCAAAACGCTAGCGTTATTTCCCCTTAACGACAAATTCTATTGTCCATTGCATTATTGTTTGTAACCGGTTACGAGTCCCTTCCTGCACGACGAACTGGTTGCTTCAAGGGCCAATTGATGAGCTGCCCAGACTTTTTGCTTTCTGCGAGGGGCATGAACATATATAATAAATAAACATGAAAACAATAAGGAGATTACATATCTAATGGTTGCTGATTGTTCACAAATGAACAAATACTGTAAAAATTTTTTGATCGTTATCACGTAAAGCGTTAAAAAATATGCAAATATCACATTTTAAAAGATTTTATGTACTCCGAATTCTCAACGTTCATTGAAATCGTATTTCTGAACGAAAAAGAAGTTCTTATTATTACACATTTTTACGCGTTTAATGCTTTTTGTTTGTATATTGTACACTATTGATGTTACCCGTGATATCAATAAAATGTACTGAATACAATGTTTCGTGTGATACGCTGTATTCACATCAGTACTGCCCAAATTATTCAATTTCTAAACCTTACGCGACGCTGCGCTGAGCGGGGGAAACTCGAGGATTACGAGGTGACACGTCAAAATTCTTGCACCAGAATCAAAACCGTTCCCTTGCTTATAATAAATATAAAAGAATTAATCACGTTTATTTCCAATCTGATTTCCTGTTCGCTATGGCTAGTATTTTGACTTTGGGAGACTTATAAAGTAACTTAAACTTGCTAGTATCGGGATTTAAAAAGTGAGAATTAAAGTGTAATCATCGCTTGTGCAGCCGATGGCCGTTGGGGCCGAAAAGTTCTCGGGTGGCGACTGGTAGACATGTCGCGTAGGTAAGGCCGCCCGCAAGGTAGAACGACGACATAGTCAAGGTCGCAAGAAGTGGCTGGATGCGAGCTGCGCCAGATCAGTCACTGTAACGATCTTCGAGGGAGGACAATGCCTTGTAACGAATCTGCTACCACCACGCGCTTACTCGTAATTAGTCCTCTCCTCAGAATTTGGTTACTACTCATACTATTTTAATGGAAATGTAATTGGCGTGAAAAACAATAGTGTTTCGCAACGCACAAGTCCGCGCAGCCGACGCGCCGTCGCGCCGCAAATACCCGGACAGAAATACCGACGCCGTCTGACACCCCGGATACTCCCGCCCTCGCCGAGCCGCACCGTGCCGCACCGTCCCTCGCCCCCTCCCCCTAATACCATTTCAAGACTTTTAAACAACCACCTAAACTGAACTGATGACAGACTTTGTCAAGTTGAACGTGTTTGTTTGTTTGTCTTTTGTATGCCCATGTACACAGACCGTGCCTCCGTTTATATATTAATGATTATATTTCACAGCGAAACCCTTATTTATAAATTGCTTGTTTGTAATTAGATGTTCAATTTATGTTTAGTGAATAGATATGATGGCACACGAATAATGACAACACGTGCTTATAATTTTAATCAATATAACTACTAAAGCACGTGCAAGCAAATTTACAAAAAACAGTGCATATAGTTTTCCTTAACTTGGTCACAGCTTAAAACTGTTTACACAATATTTGCGGAATTTCTACAGATCCTCTGCAAATTTTCCTCCGTAATGACAATCATCAATGAATCGAGCATTATATTCTATCAATTCACTCATCAATTACTTTTTGTAGTTTTTTTTGCTAATATCTCATAGCTTACAGCACAAATGTCGCTGCAGCTTGATCTGTGGATTCTACTTATTCTTACTAAGGTTTATCAAAATAAAATAAAAAATCGACCTAAATGCATTGGTGTCCTAGAGACTAAAAGGTAAATTTCAACGCACTGACATCGATTTCTGTAATGTGAAATCTCAAAGAAATACTTAATAGAAGAAAAGAACTTTGTTTTTAAATTCTGTTTATTTCGCTTCCTTTAATTGATAATGATCGAATAGAAAAATACAAAATTTACATACGCCTAACAGAGATCGCTTCAGGTTTACATGGAAGCGACATTAATAATTTTTTTTCTATGACTATTCCTTCAGTAAACAACGGTTTTACAGGTTTATTGGTGTATTTGTTTTGAATATATTGCACCGCGTGGGCGGCGGTCGCCGGGCGGGCGGCGTCTATTTACAGGGCCGGGCGGGCGCGCTCGCAGCGGGTCCAGCCGCGCGTGGGTTTGTCACCGTCTCGACACCGTCAATAATAATAAATATGTGAAATAACGCGTTTGTTGCCGGGATGAGGCCGCCGCTGGTGACGCTGCTCTAGTTTGTCTAACCGCTAACGTCACCGTCTGGGAATCCGGCGCGCCGTCGCCCGACACTCCCTGACCTACCGCCAGGTCGCGCGTATCCCGCTTGCGAATATTTACACTTGTCGGCCGCGGGCAGCCCTCGCCCTCCTCCGCTGCATGCGAAACCGAACCACAAATAAATACAAACCTGCCTTACGCTCACCAATGCTAGTTCGCATCTTCTGAGAATCGCTACGTATTTCGCTATGAATATTTATAGATTTGTTACAGGGACGCCTGTCATTTTAAATATATATTATATGCAATATTTATGATTATCTGCTTATTTCATTTAAATATTTACAGCAGTTCGCCGAAAAATTAAAGAAAAAGATAACCTTTACGTAAGATGCCATTATCTATTATTAGATCACAGCAAGGAGGTGGTGGACTTGCGATGTGAGTTATAATAAAATTCCAAAGTTCTCAAAAGCTTACATCGGCGTTGTTCATTGCTTGCTTTTATATGAATTAAACCGCTGATTAAAGCTCGTCGGAGCTAGTCCGAGAATGCGCAATGTTCGATGGAGGTAGAATCAATGTTGTTTAAAAAGCAATTTAGTTTCACGTCAGCTAGGTCGCGGGGTATTATAAAATTCTATGAGTCCTGCGCGTGATGTCCGTGATATTTAGGCGCTGCCGAGTGTTCCCGGTGCCCCGCGCCCCGGGACGTGACCGGAGTGCAGATCGCAGCCGGATATCACAACTGGACTTGGGTGAACGTAACTGTTAGCACGACGCACGGACTCCGGTACCCACTTCCATACGCTGTTCTCGCTATTGTGTGTCAAATATGCGAATGTTACGTGTACTATATAGTTTTTTTATAACTCGAATACCATCTTTGTAAGCGCACTCTTGTGTATAAATGCAGTACAAGAAGATCCATACAGAACTACGTGTTCATACACGACGCACGACGTTGGCGTGTGCGGCTCACAAATGGTTCGCGAGCACAATATTAATGAGCCCAAATATACTACAAAGCGCGGGGCCCGCATAAATAGCCGTTAAATTTTCTAATAAAAACCTACATGCGCGTCGCCTCGCGCCCGGCTACGGGGAATCGTTTTATTGTAATGGGTTATATTTCCAGTTAGCGGATCCCGCCCGCGCCAGTCAATGACTATTGTTTCTCTACCGGCGAGCGCGTGAGCCGCAAACGCCGTGCGCGGCCTTTCCGATATCGTAGCTCTGCTGTGTCTCCTTGTCATTCAGTCGTCGTTTGCTCGTTACTTCTCAATGGCCCGTATCGCGTGACGACAATGGGCCGACATCTTCTAACGGGCCTACGATTTCTTTTTGTATCACCATAGACACATATAGATAGATAGATATTTATACACATGTATACAATTGGTCTAGTATTGGGCACCCCTATAAAACTCGGTCACGCCAAAAATTATACTAATTCTCTGTTATTCCCCTTAAACCCTTATCTGTTGTTTACAATAAGTTTTGGTATTGTAATGGTAATCTTATAATAAACACATTTAATATGGTAATAGTAATAATAATTTATTTTTCGTCCATCTCTTTTCTAAACTTGGAATTCCCTTTTAAGTCTTGATCTCCAACAACGGCCACATCACCTCGCTATCGACATCAATTTTTTTGTTCTGCAGGAGTTCCTTGATCCCAGGAATAAGAAAAATTCACTGGGCTGGGTAGACACCCAACGCGACGGCTACCGGACAGCTCTGATTTAATTTTTTTTCCATTTTGATGTTCAAACCTAGGAAGTTCGTAATGAAATGAATTTAGCTCTCGGGAACCGCTGCATATTTATATGATTTCTTCTATAGTATAAGAAATTAGGGGAAAATTTATTTTTGTGTGCATCAGAAATAACCGATTATCATTTCTTTTGAGTCATCATTCGTATGTTCTATGTGTAAATAACCTATACCTGTCTAGAAGATATTATTATTTCATTAATGAATTTAAGATATTTAAAAACTGTTTCAATAAAAGGTTTTGTAGCGCTCAGTTATAGCTATGAAAACCATTTGTTGTATATTGCAAATATAATCAATTCTCTTCATGTGTTCTTACTAACAGCTTGTACGTTAAAATCCTTGATTTTGTATTATATCTACGGAACCCTCTCTCACCTATTCACCTATACCCATTATATTTTTGTAGATTATACTGACTCCAAATTTCACAACCATTAGATTATATCGATGGGAACAGTACACCTGCTCGAGGGCAGGGACCTCCTTACAGTAGGGCTCGCCACCGCGGTCTCTGGCAGCAGTATTCTAGCGCGCGACCAGTGCGCGAACGCGTTGCCTGACTCCCCAAGCAAATGATGGAGTTGCAAGGCTCGCTGACTTCTCATACGTCACCAAGAATGCGCTAACGATTCAATCCTTGCTATTTTTGTCTACAGCGGAAACGGGAAGCTGGCGACTTGGGGCTGCATCATCGGGTTCGTTGTGATGATGTGCCTTGACGTGGGCCTCGGATAATAAGGGCCGCGTTGTCCGCAGCCCGCACCACGCTTCCTGCACGAACGACGACCTGCGGCTACGAGACGCTCTTAGCGGCCAACCGTACGTTTCCACTCTAACCAAAGTGTCATTTTCAATATTCAATTACCAAACACATTGTAAATATGTAAATGTACTAGTTTAGGACACCTCAGATTGTTTAAAATGATAGTGTCACTGATATTAGTAGATTCCACAAAATCTGTACGAGTCGCTCAGTTGCGCGACGTGCCTACTATTGAAGGAATAGGATTGATTTATGTTTGTTTTGTACAAACTGTCTATTTATGCAAATTGTCTTAACTGGACTATACGCTTATCTCGGGAGAATGTACTTTATAACTGCAAGACGCTGTTTAGTGCGTAAAAGAAATCGAACAAACGATTGCCCGCAGTGAGAAGCATGGAATGACTATGTCCCCGTCGCTGAACTTTTTACTGATTACTGTTTTTATTTACCCAAATTGTAAAGAGTACAAGATTCGTTCTTACCATTAAGGTAATGTAAGTTTTATTGTTATAACGATAACGTGTGATATATCTTTATCCATTTTATTATTTGTGCAGTTCAAATTTTATTTTATGTTTGACGTTAATATAAAAGACAGTTTATTTGTACTATACATTAATATAAAAAGTATTATTTTACACTGACATAGAAGAAAAAGTTTGTTTTAGTTTTCATCTGTAAATATTCAATTAGTTACAATTTTCAGTTAAACAGATGATTTAATTTAACTAAATAGTTTCTAGTGCGATATAATTTATACATTCAGCGTCTGTAGATAATAATTTAATTTGTCTTATTTAAATATGTTCCGCAATTAAGTTTCCTATAATTTCTAATGAACGAATTATTTAGCAATTAAGGAAAAATTTTATTATTTGTATTTAATAATTTTCTATTATAATATAATAAATATATTACGACAATTTTAGCGCATTTTATTTGGTGATTTATGTGAACCTCATTTCCTTCTTTAGACTAGATATTAATACAATTATAGATCGAGACTGTTTTAGCATCCATTTCGACGCTCCCAAAAATGTAAACAAGGCATACTGGGAGCCGTTGATCTACGCGAGCGCCAAATATCGCTACGCGACTTTACCTGTCGCGACTTATGCTCGAGTCTCCGGACGACGCGACGATCTTAAGACAGGCATCAGACCGGCCTCTTCCGACTCGAGTTCAGCTCATGTATCACAAGACTCTCCAACCCCCGATCGCTCTAGATAGAAGCGTTGCTGGAGTTAGCGTTCACTGCTTCGCTAGCAAGGTATATATATATAACACACGACCAAGTTTCGAGGTTCGGCCCTTTCGAGCTTCTATATGTCGGAATACGAAACGACTATTATCGACGTGTGAAAGTCAAAGCCGAAGTACTTTTGTGGTGGTCCTCGAGCCTTGTCACTCTATGGAGTGTTCTAAGAGCTCGGTGGCCTCCCTATGCGGTGAAATTGTGATATGTAGCGCCCCGAGCTACGACACCTTAAAACAGGTTTAAGGCTAAGCACCCTCAGCGCCCTGCTCCATTGCGCCAGTAGTGTGAATTACCGTGGTCCGGCGCGCGGGCGACCTGCGCAAACAAGTTGCACTTTGTACCCTCATTAACTTTCTGGAATTAACATAATTCCAATCGTTGAAAACTTAATGAATTCTTCAAGGCGAAAGCCTAGTATTCATATAGTTTACAGCAAAAAATCACGGGCGCAGACCTAAGTTACATTTTTTCATAAAGTTTTCTGAAAGAAACAGATATTTAAAAAAAATACAAATTCTTTAATGTCACCCGAACTTTTGAAAGTTGCTTGGACTTACATAGTGGTGAAATGGATTGAAGTTCCTTCTCCGTTGGGGCCATGTTTCATCCATCGGTCGTGCTACAACCTGTATATTACAGGTTTTAACATATTGTGTTGGTTTATGCGATATAATAGACCATCTCAATCAGGAAATGTAAAACCATCTAGTTTGACCCCTCATTGCTTACAGAGCATACCAAATAAAGCGACTCGTCTTGCTTGTTTAATACCTTTAAATGAATTTCCCGTGATATCTGTAGTTCAGAAATTATAAATCGCAATAACTAACACAATTACATTACACCCGAAATCCGTCGTCCCATGTTTGCAATTTAGTTTAATAAATTTTTTATAACTACGTAATTCTTCTCGGAGATAGTCGCGTTAACCTATGCAAATCTTATTATTCCCAATAAAAAATATATACGTAAATCATTCTTAGGGTTCCGTAAGCTTAGAGCTTTGCTATAGATGTTATATTTTATGTTTCATTATTATATAATTATGTAATGTTTCACCGATTTGGAAGACCGCTAGGCTTTTACGTAGCTTTGGCAGAAGCTCTATGAAAGGACATTGCTTCCAAGGGTCTTCGAGAGAGGCCTTCAATCGATCAATCGATGCACGTGAGACATTCAAATTTGGGGGTGCTCAAAGAGGATGAACGATATCACGAATGCTCTCTGTCATCGAATTACGCGTTTTAATTACACTGCAGAACTGGGCTACGTAGTGATATATGAGAAGATACTTGAAGAAGTATTAAAGGTTTTAAACAATCGTTATTAGGTTTTTTTTGCGATAACTTGAGTAAGAACTAAAAATAACCAATGACAATAAGACTTAAGTGTACAGTTTTTAGTAAACTTGCATCATTATTCGCATCGCAATAATCCAACGGAAAGGTAAACCAGGAAAATCCCATGAATCACGCATTCCACCTCTGCGCAGCGACCGGACACGTCGATGTACCGCGACTATAGTCCGAACTGTACGTGCTTGGAGTAAAATAATGTCCACGGACTCCACAACACTTTTCTACAAACATCTTCAAACACATAACAATGTAACGCTATATCGTTTCTCTTTAAGTTGCCATAAAACCACATGATAGCGCGCAGTGCTCCGATTAAACACTGATTTTTAAACAAACCCTGTTTCCCATCAGATGTGGATATTAATGTCATAGGTTTTAACAGGGAGACCACTTATTAGTAGCATATTTTGTTGGGTTCACAAACCTCTAACAACACTTGAAAAACAGTATTGAATTTGACGTATGTACAAACAATGTGACCAACCTGCACGATGTGAATACGGCTATACACGACTTATAAAGTGTTTTCCGTGAGTGGTAAGTCGTAACGACTGTTTAAATGTTCTTCTGTTTTGAGAATGAGTATCATGTGGTACTAAAAAGTCTTCGCTTTAGCAGTTTTGGACTGCCAATGAAACTATTGATTTTAGATAAAAAAATAAAGGCAATAGTAAGCCGCTTTTAAAGTTTATAAATTCTGAAGAAATCACATCTGGCATTGAAGGAAATTAGTTTATTGTGGAAACGAAGATGGTACAGGAATCAGGTTTCTGCTGTTTCAATTTGAGCGAAATGGACTTTGTAACACTGATTCCATGCTGTACTGCAACACGCAAGCACGCTGCGAACATAACAATTGAACAATAAAGTAGATACAATAGAGTCTTTCAATATCCTTGTCTGACGGATAACAAAACTTGAAAATTGAGTAGCGTTTTTAATTGTATAACCAACATGCTCTTGAAAATTTAGCACATGATCGTCTATTTTACCTATTATAAATATTGTCAAAATATAATTTTAATAGAACAATCGAAATGTACATACATACCATCATGTTTCAACTAAACTAAAACCACATTATTTCATTACAATGGGCCTGAGTGGACGCATATAAGATAATGATATATATATATATATATATATATATATAATGAGATATATATATATATATATATATATATATATATATATATATATACACACATAAGATACTTAGACCTTCCTTTATTTAAATAAAAAGTAAATTATTAAATAAATCTTTTTATAAAATTTACGAGTTTTTAGTAGATAGCAACGCGTGGAACTTTGTTTGTTGACTTATTAACATGCTTGATTTTATAATGTATAAATCAAATACTGTTAAATTTCTTTAGAAAAAAAAAACAACTGTTAGGTTTCTAGCCGGCTTTTCTTAGCAGATCTGCGTTCCGAGCAATTCGTAGCTTACTAGTGATAATGTTAAGTTAATCAAAGATTGAAAAGTGGGTATAAATACCTTCTTAAATGAAGATATTTAGAATGTAGTACAACAAAAACAATATTTTTGTTGATACATCAATCCGTATGAAATGAGCGATTGGTAGCAAAGAGTGTAAAACAAGGGAAGGCGCACGTCGGATGCCGAAGAGGGGTTTAATCGGCGCGCAGCTGCGCACGCACAAGAATTCGGGTGTTTGGGTGCTCGCGCCCGGGTCAACGCCCGCTAAGCGCCGCGCTCCCTTTGCTACATGTAACACTGCAATTCTTGTTCATTTATTCAGATTTTTATCAACATATGTTCCACATAAAAACCCAATTTGTTTGACAGACTCGAGCGATACACATACAAACTTAGGCGAATTTTTTCATGGTTCCTTTTTTCAACCTTCTTAATATAACAGTTAAACCAATTCATTTTCAAGCTCTATTATTACTTACAAATCGTTCACATTGTAATAGGATGTCTGTCTATGATTAAATATCAAAATAAAACTACAACTTAAATCATTCAATTGCATTAAATTATAATTACTGTTTTCACTTCAAATTTTGTATATCTTATAAACAAGGCATATGATGAGTTTTTCGGTTAGTGTTAGTCTTCCTTGAGCCATATTGATGACCTAATCTAGACTCAGTGCAGACGACAATTGCTGTCAACTTCTTGTGTTTTTATTTCATTGTAATTATTTTGATAATTATAGTTAAAATATCAACTAACGCTTTCGCTAGAATAATTTAGTAAACGTAAATACAAATTTATACGATCCAAGTCCAAAGTATTAGAACGTATTGTAATTATACTAGTTGTCCAAGCGAACGTTCAAGCATAAATCAAAACAAAAAAGGCTTTATTTATAAATAAAAGGCTGACATCAGCGCGCACAGGCATGATTCCTCATATTGTGCAGTTTGACCAAACTATGGGACATCCCAGTGAGATCTTATGCCACCTCCGCTTATATATAGGTATGGAGTTACTAGGATATTGACCAAAAAGTTCTCAAGTAAAAAATTGGAGAACGAAGGCGGATGCACGAAAAGGATCGGCTCATCAACTAATCCAAGCTCACCGCTCAATATGAATAATCACAGAAATAAGAGCGTCAATCAGGTACAAAATGATAACCTAAAAAGCTGTATTGTCTTTAGTCAGTGAGGGGCTCTATCACTTTCAAGCTGTTAACCATCAATCTCTCGGTTACTTGGAGTTGCCAAAATATCTACCTGCCCAGCTCTGTTCTGGCTACTGCGGCGGGAGTCTAGAGTCAGTCAATACACTGAACGGTTACGTCATACCATACTCCCGTTAAGCGGTGCATTGTAACACAAATAATCGTTACTGTAATTTTCCCCTCAATAACCGGACCACGCACACAAGTGAAAGTGTCGATATAAATTATAATAAATGCAGTATCAGCTCGTGACGTAGACAATGATGTGGGTGCGATACGCGCGGCGCGGCGCGGCGTGATGAGGGCGACGCCATGGTGCATGTATGCAGCGCGGCCTCATTTCCATTCATTCGGTGTTTGTTGACAATGCGGCGAGCGCGGGGTGCCGGGGTGCCTGTGCGCCGGGCTCGGGGCGCGGGGCGGGGGTGGGGGGTGTTGCAGCCGCCGGCGGGGTGCCCCGCGCTCCGCTGCAGTCGACCGCGCGCGCCCGCGCCCCGCGCACGCTGCAGCTGCGCTTGCGCTGCACCGCCGCCGCCGCACGTGCGCCTGTTTACATCGCACGCTCCCCCGCGCCGCCACCGCCAGTAAGTTATGCATGTCCTGGTCATTTGGCACGGGCGACGCGCTCGTTTGTTTCCATGTAGCGGCGCCGGTGCACGCGACGCCGCCGCCCCGCCCGTTGTGTAACCGCTGCGGCGCACAATTCGCTTCAATCACAAATCGCAGAACCGTTAACGCGGGAGGCGTTCAAGCGCTCTTCGTGTCGGCCTAGTATGAGCTCTATTGCCTGTGCGACAAGGCAGTTTATCTCGTTGGCCGGGTGCAGGACCAGATTGCAATTTGCTGTGTCCAGAGTTGTGCGGTGAGCGCGGCGTGCACCGGGCCGACACGCGCACCTGCTGCCGTCACACCGAATGCGACCGCCGCTTGCTCTGTTTTGTTATTATTTAATAATTCAAATTCGTACCTGATGCGATTAAATCTTAATAATAATTCATTTTTACAGTTTCTTAATATAATCTCCTCAGGACAAAGGGAGTTAATATTTTCTTGTCACAATTTTTTCGCTGTGTTACGGAATATATTCTATTTCGTGTATTTAAAATTAGTAATAATAAGACGGAAAGACTAGTAGTCTTATTATTACTAAGTTTGAATACATCCAATCTTGTCAACTAAAACGCAAATGTATATAATTAAAGATTTGTGAATATAAGACGACCGAAAACAAATATAGTTTAATAATTAACCATCGGAACTAAATTTGTTACTAATACGCCTTTCGTCACCAGAATTACATATAATAGATTATTCCTGTTCTATTTTCAAAAGGGAAAGCTAAGAGCCAACTCGAGTCAACTGCACCGATACTCGTCAATGCTAAAAAACAACGCTAAATTACATTACTATCGAAATCAAAGCTAGAACCATCAATGGTGTAATTTCAGACGTCGTATACGTACAGCAAGGCATGGCATGGCTTTCCACAATGATCGTCACAATGACCGGTCTGGCGATGCCCGCGTACAGCGACTTCCCTTGAGGTTGACTACACATCGTCGATCCACCTAATGGGGGCCCACCCACGCCGCGTTTATGGACTCGTGGTCTCTGCTCAAGAACCTTTTGACTCCAACGTCGGCCGCACGAGCGATGTGCCCCGCCTACTGCCACTTCAGACGAACAATTTTTCGAGCTACGTCGGTGACTTTGGCTCTTCTGCTGATTTCATTTCGCAAGTTCCGAACATCTTTATTTCGTATAGAAATCAGAAATAACACTAATAACGTGACATTCGATTATGTCAAATAGTGATCGCTATAAATCTTAATGCGCCATATCAATATAAAACCTTCACTACGTCGTCCGTATATAACTTAAGTAACAAACCTGGTCAGTTGATCCCCGTCTGGAATCTAGTTATATGGCAGTATTAGACGATATTCCTATACTTAGCATACGGATTCAAAAAAATTGTGGCAAACAAATACATCATGTGAGCTTTTTATGTATTTGTCTCTTATCTGGAAAGGGCTAAAGCGTTCCGGGCGAGTTGTACTACATATACTTTAATTCCAAAAACGTTTGATAACACGTAAATAAAAAAAATTCCTGCTATATTCACAATGATTGGCTCATTCACAATCAATCATTGTGTGGTAGACCCTGTCGTGTTCGAGACCGAGCTGTAAAATTTAAGACGCGAGCTGCAAGACCTCGAATCAGTCTATCAATGTTTACTTTCGTTTACTTATTGCGTCTAGTGGAGATTGTGATGTCAAAGTAATAGTTATAGTGCAAAAAGAAAAAGTTACAGTTAAAAGACTGAAGGAACAGGGAGATCCTCAGAAACACCAAATTGAAACTATAGCATGCGCTCTTCTTCTCCATATTCTTGTACGCGTTCAAAACCTAGACGCTTAAGTCTTGTACAGGGCAAAGGATAAACGAATTTAAGATTTGTTGTTGGCGCCGAATGTAAATAATCCTCGGACAGCACGCCGCACGAATTTTTTTTGTCCTTAAAGGGCTTAGAACGCAATATCTGCTTGCGTAGAATACTCTGATACTTCGTCCACATTGCACGAAGGAGCTCGGACAATATAGAGAGGCTTATAGTTGTCGGCAATGTGGAGGGTAAAAGGACCAGATGACGGACATGACGGTCCTACTCGTTGGACGAACGCAATTTCAAAAGCGTGCAAAAACACCGTGCACGGCTCCTCGGAACTTTCGAAAAATAGAACAGACTAGATAAAGATCGTAGCCAATATTGACGTGCTTGGCCACGACCCTCAGTCATGAAGAAGCGACGAATTAGAAGACATCACATTAAAATATAAATTGTTTCAGAAATAGTCAATAACGTAATTGTAATGAAGTAAGAAAAAGTGTACACAAAATTCCGACTATACGTATTAAAATTACTTTTTGTTTACTATTACAAAAAAAATTACTATTATAAAAAATATGAAAAAAAGGACCAATATATAATTCAATATCTAATATATAAAATTCTCGTGTCACGGTGTTCGAACTTGAACTCCTCCGGAACAGCTTGACCGATTTTTACCAAATTTCATATGCGTATTCAGTAGGTCTGAGAATCGGCTACTATCTATTTTTCATACCCTTAAGTGTTAAGGGTTGTTCACCCTTAAAAATTATTTTATTATTATTTTTATTTTTTTATGATACAGCATACAAAAATACATACAACCCTTAATTTTCACTCCTCTACGATCAACCCCTATTTTTTATTTGTAAATTAAAAACATTATTTTTTTGCAAAACAACGTTTGCGAGATCAGCTAGTATATATATTAATATATATACTAGCTGTTATGGTATTATATATATTAATATAAAATTCAATTCTTTTACAATCTTGATTCATGTATATTTCTTATAATATTTTTGTTTTGTGTTTTCAACTATTACTTTGTATAAATTAGTTCCATTTATCGTAGCCAATAATGCTCAACGTCGTACCGCAAAATATTTGCTATAGTTAAAGTTCGACGACTTGGCGCTGTTCGAGTTTTCCTTCGTTATGAATAGACTGAAAGGAAGTCGTTTTCATCACAAAAAGCAAATAAAGAAAGAATCATTTTAAAAACTAACCCAAATCATGGTCCGTTTTGTTTAAAACAACATTTTTCCTCCTACACACGTGCAATTAAATACATTAATTGCGCTTTATACTTGTTGATAAAAAAGTAGTCGAGAGAAGGCTAACACACAAATAAACCGATGTGCATAGTCGACATACAACTTATTGCGATATAATAAATCGAAAATTTTTTAGGGTAGTAGTAGAAGAACCATCGTCACATAGCGCAGAAAGGATGACCAGGGCTATATTGCTATCCAAGCTATCTCTTTGGAAACCTATGGGAATGGTCTGTGCTGAAATAATTATGATGTGAAACCATCTAGTATTTTGAATGTAAATAATGTTTCAAAAATTTGCAATATGATAACTTCAGATATGCGATAAACGTAAAGGGTGTCAAATACTAGACCAAAAGGCAATTAGACGTCTTCGCCATGCTCCACATACATGCTGTATAATCCAAAACTTAACATAATTAAATGATAATTATTAACGTTTTTGTATATTTATTGAAACTTGAAAATATTTACTACATAAGCAGATTTATTTATTATTATTGCAAAAACTCCACGACATAGCTATTATTAAAAACATTCTCTCACTATATTAGTGATCTTTTTATAATGATGTGTATAAAAATTAGTCGTTTTTTCTTCGGACTGTCACAACTTGTAAATTTTTCACGTTTTTAATATTACTGTATGATAATTTAAAGTTTAGGAACTAATGAGGAGGTGCCAATTCTCTGTTAACCCTCAAGTCTATCTCTTGTACTACGACAAAGTCTTGACCAGACCGCGTCTTACCCGCAATATTAGATTATCTCAGTAATAGAAGCTTAAGGTTTCATATCAACTCACTACACTCAAAACTTCGCTCTGTTCTGGCCAGGATGCCACAAGGCTTAGTGTTAGGACCAGACCCGCATGCGCTGATATAACCACGTCCCACGGACCACTGATCTATAACTAGCCCGATTCGCAGACGACACCTGTCTTTTTAAGTTGTAGATATTATGTAAGCTGTACAAATGTTGTAGATATACGTTAATAGCAATTCAACGAAGTGTAATTCGACTCTCTCGGACACCTTC
The DNA here is from genome assembly GCF_028537555.1 of Battus philenor. NCBI lineage: Eukaryota > Metazoa > Arthropoda > Insecta > Lepidoptera > Papilionidae > Battus > Battus philenor. The sequence goes on along the minus strand of NW_027181678.1, from coordinate 8,665,973 downwards.
GATTGTGATTTCCATAATAAAGGTCCTTCTTATGGGACCTTACACGCATTTACTCCACGGACCCTGAGCGATCTGCCTGAGCGATCTCAGTGCTTAACAGAAATTTTATTCGCAAAAATAAATATCAACGGCACGAGGATGCCTCCGTTCTTAATCACTATAAAGTCTAATACGAGTGCTTTTAACGTCTTTAATTTCTACCATCACAAACTCGATAGAGCTGTGAATGGAAACATGCGAGTCTTAGCACAGACTTAGTTTAGAAACTGCTGCAACCTGATTCTGATGTCACGTTTTTATGAAGACGAGCGTATTGTGTAACATTGTCATATATATATTATATAAGACAAACCATTCAAGAACATAGGCAAATTCTAATAATGTAAGTATGTACAAAGCACCTCAAATGTAGTATTCAAGGAAACACACGGATACGATTGCCGGCATAAGTTGCACAAGCACATCGTACATCAATAAGAATGACCAAACTTGACATGAGCTAACCCTAATCCATATTCTAAGGAGCCCGTGCCGCGGCGCCTATTCTGGGAATTAACATAAGAACATTTAAATTTATCGATCAATGTTAAAATCAACGCATTTGCTATCTTTTCACTACAAAAATTGTAAAAGTTTTAAACATGGAAAATGGAATATCAGTTTTCTGAAATGTTCGTTCCTTTCTTCGTTTATTTATTATGTACACTACTTAAGTTCTTTCTTGTACAAAAAGAATTCAAAACAAAATTTATGGGTAAAAATCATTATTCATCCTTCTAGATGTTATTATTTCTATTATGCTCACAAAAACATAAATATAAAAGTTTTCCTGATAATCAATTAAAATCCTTATTTTAAAAAAATATGTCTATAGAAATTTATTTAAAATTGAACTCTATTTATATCAAAGTACAAAAATGCGTTATCCAATATTAGTAAGTGGACCGTGTCATTGACAATGCAATAGCAAATCGACTTTGCCAATATTCTATTGATCCAGATACCCAAATGTGGGACGACAGAATATCAAGCAGTGTTCCAGTATGTCCGCCACACTTTTCAATATTTTCAATACTTTTGAAATGTAAATTCCTGACTGTTGAATACATTCATACTCGGACGTACGTCAGCGTATGGTAAAATGTCCAAAAAAGTTTAATTTATTCTACATAAACTCCCGATTCCATGCTTAGATTTTTTTTATCAAAAAATTTGATTTTAATTTTAGGCAGAGTATTGTCAAATCTCATTATATAACTTTGGAAGTCCAGGCGACAAATGTTCAAATAAGTTGGTTCCGTGAAACTAACATGTTTAATCAAAGACGCTCTTTACTTGTTGCTCATTGAAGTCATGTCGAAATATTACTTCAGTGCGTCTTCACGGGTGCAGTCGAACTGAGCTACCATTTCCAAATAATTACACACTCACACACACGTGAAGTTAGCTACACCGTTTCAAACGGAGATTTATTGCAGTCCAATTATGGGTAGACCTTTAAAGTTTTTTGCGCTAAAATTTTATTAAATCTACCCCAAAATTCGTAGAGAAAATTGAAAATCGAAGGTAGGGAATAAAAATACATTATTTACCCTCATAAATAAAATTAAGTTTTTGCACATGGGTTGGTCATCGCTGTACTTGAAACTGTACAGACGTCATCTTCATTGCAATTATCATTCAGTGTCAAAAAAATATGTAAGGGAGGTAGAGAAAGTTGATGAGCTTAAACACAATTATTAAAATAGCATTAAAAATAACGAACAATGTCTTAAAACATTAATTTATTTACTCTTACTATTTGTATTCTAACATGAAACCAGTTCCCAGCCTTTCTTTAGTATTGATATTTTCGTTGACAAACAGAATTAGCGTAACCGATACTTTGCGAAGCGTTATATAACTTGAAATCATATTGCAATGTCAGCATTTATGCCTGTTTATCATTTGTAAATACTAATTCAATTCGGCTGTGCCTACGGGTATGTACCGACGTAATTCGGTGCATGCGTCCTTGGTGAATATGATCGCGGCGCCTGTTCCTACGAGCCATCGCATGCGTGTAGACTTGTCATCTTATATCTCAGGACGTGTGACGCATGCGGCACTCGAAAGGCTTTTGTATTTATACTTGCTGGTTAGCATCGTTTTCATATGTGATGGAGCGTATCACTAACATATGGGTGAATTTCCTGCTAGCCGCAAACTAGCTCATCAAAAACGATAGAATAAAAAACTACGGGATCATTTAAGTTATAAGAACGGCATAAGTGAAAAGCGTAAGTACGGTAGTCACTACTGACCGATTGTATTTTTATAAATAATCTCTAAAGCATTTGTCTAAAGACGAGCGATTGTTAAAATTTTTATTCTAATGCGCCATTTTCTTCAATTTAATCATTAACCATACCCAAAAACCTTTCGGCCCCTGGACATAATAATTAAAACATTATTTATGTTTTATGAATAAAACGACAGACACGCTTGTTATGTCTTATTTTGACGCTAAAATTCAAGTAGGTGAGCTCGGGGGCCCCGTGCTAAAAACTATCGGAGGTGATAATCAATGCGCAACGCAAATGTCCGCATCATGTTACGTTTTAGTTGTCGCCTCTCTCGGTGCGACCGTCTGCAAATCATTCCTTACTAAAATCGGTAAACGTATACTAAAAGTCGTGATTAAGCTGCTATCGTTTATGTATAGTATTAAGACTTTTCGGAGAATTTGACGTGGCAACAGAACCGTTATTAAAACAGTATCACACAAAGCTTCTTGTCGACGTAATCGCACAAACTTTGCTTTGTATTTCCATTTCGTGAACTGTCGAATGGTGAAATCGTACGTAAATAATAAAAAAATAACCTATTGATAATTAGTTGGCCTATAATAGTTGATAACAAAAGTTTTATTTTTAATAGTCAATGTTTTGTTAATGAAGATTCATTCGATCTTCAATAAGCAAAGTAACTTTTTTACGTTTACTTAATTTACTTTATAGCAATGTACGTTTGGTAATAGGAAGTCCTGTGCAGTTCTTAGATTTTGCTATATTGTTCCTGTAACTATGCAGCTAATGGAGCTGAAATACGAGAATATTTGCACACTACCTCTTTGTGCCGGAAAGGGGCAGAACTGAATTTAATACAATCTTATACAAGCAATCATTCGAGCCGAGAGCCAAGATACGATTTCCTCGGATCTCAATACTCTCTCAGATGCAGGTTATCTTGTATGTCCGGAAGATTTTCCCCGAAAAAAAATGTTTGGTGTTAGTACCAGTCGTAAATACGGCTTAAAGTTATCACATTCCACGCAACCTAAATAAAAACTACCCATATCCTTAGATGTGTAATCAGTGATGGCTTAGGGCTTACGTTGAAACGTCACAGTCGCTTAACGAACCATGAAGATGGCTGTGCTCATGCTGTACGGGGTTGAACCAGAAATGAGATTCGTAGATTAACGAAACTAATCGACATAGCCCAGCGGATTAGCTAGTTGAAGTGGGAACAGAGTTTTACGGTTCTGGTGTGGAGACCACAGATCAACAAGCGAAGCGTATGACGTCTACCCGCGGAGTGGACAAAATCCTTTATTTATAATTTAAAGCTTTCTTGTTAGTTTTTGTCCACGAATTTGTCTGATGGAAAGTGATGATATAGTCGAAGAGGAAACACGTAGACTCATTGGGTACCTATTCACTATAACAAAAAAAGAGTCTGAAAAGCCTTTTTTCAGCAATGAACGTACTACGGCTGAAATGGCAATTGATCGGATTGTTAAACGCGGACCCATTGCGCCGAATCCTGGGGTTGTCCGTGTAAGCAATGACGATGAAGCAAAAATTAACAATGTAACAACACTTGCTGATTCGGGCTTAGTTACTTTAAGGTTTAAGTTAAGATACTTAAAACACGGTGAAGCTTGATGCTAACAGCCAAAAGTCAATAACAAAAAATGTATTCACTAAGAACGTCTACCGATATACTACTCTTTTAAAAAAATCGGTACTAATTTTTAAAACTTTCTTGAATTGATTAATTTCTTTATAAATAAATTAATTGATACTCTTTCCTGTTGAAATGTCTCTAATGAGTTTTGATATCACGGTCGAATTAAGTATACTATCGAGCGCGCCTGATACACCTGCCCACACGAACACATAATCACGCGGTGGTGCAACCGAAATGTATCAATTAAGTTTGTCTATCTGTTCGTAGTGTAAACAAGCTAATTGTGTAATATCTAATTCTCACGTGCGCGTGTTTACTTTCAACATACGTGAAAGTTGCAAAGATCAAGACAAACAATACTTGCAACGACGTCATTTGTTCTGTATAGATACAGATGAATTCATAAGCATAGTAATATCTTCTAATCTTTACGTATTCTCATAGATATTCCGTAATTCCAATAGAAAAAAAATAATCAATGTAATATACTTCAGAATAATCATTCTACATACAGGGTGATTGAAATATGTGTAAAAGCTCTAAAGTGCGTCTGTCATTCCATAAATATAAAAATGGTACCGATTAGTTTCATATTGGTAAACATAGAAGCTAATAAGAACTTTTCTTTTTTTAACATTTTGAAGTATATAATATATTTTGATTTTAAATATCTAAGGCAAAGCGTTGTCTTGAGGTCTCGCCAGCACGCTACTAAAGTGTTGTAAATATAAACATCAATAACGATCTAAACAAAACGTACTGGAATCTGTCTATGAACTTAAATCAGTAGTTAGCAAAGAACCACTATATTCTATTTACTCGATCCAACTAGTATCAAAAATGAGTGGACTTATAAGAGAACTACACCTAAAGAATAACCTATTTCAATTTCCGTGCGAAAAAAATATCCAAACACCAAATTTAAGTAATGTGATATATCCATAAGCATTAATTCTTTGTCTTCAAGACTACTGCCATTCACTCCAAAGCATTACTACCTAGTGTTCTTAAATACAAACCTTCACATAAACTCAAGACACGAATAATACGTCTGCCAAACTTGTGGTACACGTATCTCGAGGCGTACGTGAAAGTATTTATTAGAAATGGAAGCAATATTAAGAACTTTTAATGTTTCGTACAAAATCCTGTACCACTAATAGTTATAAAAAATACCCTTGAAAACAATAAATAAATCTTTAAACAATATAAATACCATAAAATTTTATTAAAATACATTGGCGACCACGAGCCAGCGCAGCCATTGGAGACAGCGTGGGTAAGCTCCCCACTAAGTAGACCGACGACATAAGTTGCTGAAAGTCATTAAATGCGAGCAGCACGAGATCGGACAACGTAACTAACTTTTGGAACGTTTATGCTTAGGATTGAGTATCTATCGGCTGATAGGACGATATTGAATGAGTGTAAAGGGTGCTATACTTCATAGAGAATGAAGAAAAGTTTTAAATATAGACATCGAGCTATCACGGGCGGGTTACTCACTAATAAAAAAAGGTTTATTAAGGACCGTGAATAGGGGGAGAAAATGATCTAGAGGTACAATCCAATTAAGGGTACTTATTTACTGTACTTTTTCTGCACTGGCATCAATTGTATGTACGAAGTCTGCAGCTCTGATTAAACAAATATTCAATTTATTTACTTTATAACCAGGATCTGAGGACTGACAGGTCAAGTCTTTATGGAACACAATGTTATTAAGATGTTTCTTGCCTTCTAAACTACCTTCTAAAGGATCGCATTTTGATACGATTGTGCCTATGTTTAGACAAATTGCTCACGAAAATACGGCTAAGTCATTCCTTGGCCGCTAATACCCTTCTAAACGATCACTGAAGTGAAATAATGTCCGCGATGTACTTAGCTGATTAAATGCGAAGCTTTTATACAGCTTTGAGTATAAATTCAATTATAGTTATTGTATACATTGTTCAGAAATCCAGCTAATAATTTTTTTTGCGACCCCCCTGCGCGTTCCGCTTAAGAAGTTATTTTGAGTTTAAAATAAATATCAATTAAATGATGTCCAGTGCGTCTCTTGTAAGCTGGACGGCCCAAGTCTTCTTTTAAAATAAACGTATATTATATATTTATAAATACATATATATGTAAATATATAATACATAGATCAGTGCAATCCGATTTACATTAACCTTATTGGACCGCCTGCTGAAAAACAAATTGTAATGCATGAGAAGCAATAAAATATTTTTTATTATTAATATAAAGCAAATTCAAACTTTGTCAATTGTACAATACTCTCTGCACAAACTCCATCGGGAAATCGAATGAACAACTATTAAACCCTTAAAACGGAATCACGTGAGATGAGTCGTTAAAAGAATACGTAGAATATTTAGTACGTACAGTGAAATGTAAATATTGACTCCCTTGTAACGTATGCCGCTTATCTCGAGTCGCGTCACTGAGTTTCCACCCGTTAGCACTCGCCGCCAGCGCCCCCGACACGAGCGGTCAACACATGCCAGGAATTCTTGGCCTACCCTCGTTTAAAAATAAATGTGTTTTAGAAAGGTATTCATGTACAATATAAGGCAATTACTTATAACAAAGATTTATATGAATTGTCTATTCAAAGACTGTCATCATTATCATGTCTGCTGCTAAACGCTCACTGATGGACATTGACCTCCCTCATAGATTTCCAGTAAGACCATAAACTGTTCATATATGTTCGTTGAACAAGCAGCCATAATAAAAGACCAATGTCTTTAGCAATAGAAAATTGAACACTGAAACTGTATTATACTCTTTAATTTATTCTGTTTGTTTTTACTTCAACCGCCTACTCTATAGATTTTTTTTATCTCCCTTTCCCCTATCATTTTGGGGACAAGGACTTTCATTTGTTAGTTTTTCAGTATAGTTTTATTTATTTTCTTCCTACGTCCGTCACAATATCAACCGTTATATTTTTTTCCTTCCTGCACATCTCTCATTAATATTGTTTTTATTTACATACCTTCTAAGCAACGTTATTCGTGCTTTGCGACATTTTTTCCAATATTACAATTTTTTGTACATTTTATTTTAAATTTTTCTTTTACATTTCTCATTTCATCTTTGTTTAAAAGCATTTATTTACATTGTCTTTTTTCTATATCACAATTATTATTACTATATACTTGTTTATTTCTTTGTCCGACCTTAATTTATATTGACTCCTTTGTTATAATTTTTGCATAATGTATGAAACTGTGGCGGTACCCTGCGTTCCTCATCAGGTAGGTGATGGTACCACTGACTATTTTGACTCTAAATTCATTTTTAGACCAGATAGATATCGCGGTTGCAAGTGGCGCGTGTCCAGCTTTATTCGACGACTCTCCCCCTTGTGGGTAGACGTCTTAAGTTGAGCTTGCCGGTCCGTAGTCCCCCGAGGCCCCAACCCTATACCCCTACCTATCTGTTTTGCGCGCTATGTTGTCTTCCCACTACAACTTCCACTTGGGAACCCACTGAGATATGTAGGCTGATAGCACAAATTTCGTTTTTGGTTGCAAAGCTCGTAACAGTAACTCCTTAGGCTATGAAAGAGTTTACATAGTCTTGAACAACATCTGATTTCAAATAAAAAATATCGCGTCCATAGGGACAGAGGAAATAAACTTCTTAACCGCACAATATTGCAATATTTAATTTAGTCTACTTTGGATTCTTATATCAGCAAGAAAAATTATTACTCTCTCATCACTAGCACAAACACGTTACAAAACGAAAGAACACTTTTTGTAAATAAGCATCAACAATTTAGCCATGTCGCGGCTTGAGATAATCTTATCGTGGAGGCAACATTAGCGGGTAAGTAACAATGAAAATTATATTTACTTGTGTTCAAATTTTTATCACTACCCACCTACTCAATTAGTTTAATTTGAGACAAGTATGTAAGTTAGGTACTATTGTGCGATAACTTCAATGGATATTTAATTTTCAAAACTCGACTTTAAATGTTTATAGCTACGATTTATATTAGCCTGGCTGCGTTTAACACGCTTGAGTGCCACAGTATTATGCGCTTGCGCATGTCCAACCATTTGGAGGCAACACTGCAAACTCATGTTTGTAGTATACTACGAAATCGTTCTCAATGGCCGTGATAGGTATTAATATATCGCAGTAGAACAAATCACTAGTTCTGGCTTACTTAAATTAGAAATGCAGGGATATTTTTGTATTTTATAATAAAAACTTGCAATTAATGACATGTCAATGGGCTTTTGAATTCCATGGACATTAGTTTAGAAACTAGGTGTACTTGGTGTACGTAAAATTATAGTATTCTTTTCGACAGAGCTGAACTCTGATATAAAAGAGACTATCGGCAAATGGAGTGAAGGTAATTGAAAGAATTGTTTGCGAGAATTCTTGACTCCCGCTCCAGTTGACGCAGCCGTCAACGTAACCGAGGGGTCTCCGCGGCGTCCGAGCGACGTGACGTGACGTGCTCAACCACCGCTAACACCAGTGTAACTCTGATTTCCCTTTTAGACGGACATGACCCAAACAACTAATAATAAATTTCGCGACATAATAGCAATGGCAATTGCGCAAAGAATGTTTATCTTTCATTAAATTTCGTGAAAAAATACGAATGAAGAATAAATAGTGGAGAAATCATAAATTAAAATTTAATTTAATAATACGATGCAATATCGATTTCATGACGAAAATGTTGTGGAATGATTTTGTGCGTTTTAATTAAAAAACAAATTAGAAATAACGTTTCGATTACTAACTTAGTTTTTTACAATTAAATCCTCCATTACACTTAAAGTCGTTTATTGTTTGTTTAAAATGTATTAAGCTAAATAATTTAAATTTTTGTTTGAGCTCGGGACCGCTGTTTCTGTTTTTTATATTATTATTTTTTATTTAAACACTTTTTATACAACTTCATATGCATTACGGCGAACTTTCATACCAGTTACCCGTTACCGTATACAACGTAAATCTTTGATCAAAGAACTACTCTTTAGGTATTAAATAACTTTTTTGTTGAAAGGTAAAATTAAAAAGAAAATATTTTATTAAAGTTCGTTCAAAAGAGTGACTTTAATAATAAGTGATATTTGGGTCGTTTGTGTGTACACTATTCCATTTTAAATAATACGTATTTTGAAAATAAAGTATATATCATGTAATAGATATATAAATATTTGCCTTCAAGACTTATCGTAAATTCAATCTATGTAAAGGTAACAATGAACTTTCGCAAAAATTTGCTCTACGGAATAAATAAATACAATTTTAGAAAGACATGCTTTAATACGTTACGCAAGATATAAATTGTAATAAAAAATTAAGTTTTTGGAGGAGGTTCAGTAATGTGTCCACGTGTCCCGTGCGATTAATGTGCACTATGAAAACGATGTACGTCGAGAGGCGATAATGAGGAGTGCAACAGTGACGTCAGCGGCGCGGGCGCCGCGCGGGGCGTCGGCGGGGGCGCGGGGCACAGCGTGGCGGCGGCGGGGGCGCGGGGCCGCGGGGTGGCGAGGCGGCGGCGGGGGCGCGGGGCCACGGGGTGGCGAGGCGGCGGCGGGGGCGCGGGGCGGCGGGACACCGAGGACGCGGAGCTGCGCGCCCGTTCATTGTAGTTTTTCGATTATTGTTTAATTAGGGCGAAGCGGCGGCGGAGCGGCGGCCAGGGCTCGCCCGCTTGCGGCCCGCTTCTTGTCAACACATTTCACTTTCTTATCTTTATTCTTTTTGTACTAAATATTTTTTTTATTTACTGTGTATTTTACGCAATGCACATCATTTTAATTTGTAAATTTAAAGCCAGATTGAAGATTTTTAATTTAAATGTATAATCAATTTTTATTTTAAATTTTTGGTCAGATTATTTATTGAAATTTAAAGTTTTATTTTTATGACAATAGACAAATATGTAGTGTTAGTTTTATTACTAAACTTATTCGTGCAACGTTACCACAATTATTTGAATCATTAATAAAAGACATGTTACATAAACATGTGATTAAAAAAATCTTCCGACGCTGTTGTATTTTATTTGTATTATTTATTCAGTTTATACCAAAGACATCATCGGTATCTAAAAGAACATAAATCCTCGTCCATTGAGCGAAATGATGGCATTTAGTAATGTGTAGGAGATGATCGTATATTGTAAACGGTCGATCGGCGCGGGGCAGGGTCAGTGAAATATAATAATCGGCGGTTGCGGTGCAGACGGCGCGCCGGTTGGCGGCGGCTGGCGCGCTATCTGCGGGCGGCGACCGGCGGGGCCCGCGGGGTTGCGCGCGGCGGCAGTGCGGCGGTGCGGCGGCGGCGCGGCGCGGGTAGGAGCGCGTAAAAAGGCGAGCGGGAGGCGCGCGGATCCGCCGCCGCTGCGCGCCTTTCACGAGGTCGACGGCCGCCGGGGCCGCGCCGAAACCGACCCCGGCCCCCGCCGACCCGCGCGCGCCTCACCCTCCGCACAGTTTTCCCAATTTTACCGAAAACGAACGCGCCAGCCGCACCGGCTGCGCCACGCCCGACGTCGCGTTGTCGCCGCGGGCGCACACTCAACGTCTATATTTAGGATGCGCCGGGCTCAAGGAGAAGAGCGACGGCCTGCAGCGGCGCCTCCGCAAACGTGTCTTCCGAGAAAGTCGACTTCACCGCAAAAAAATCCGCAGCCATTCCGCCTGAAAGAAAATGTTTTACGGCACGCCCACGGCGCCCCGGCAATAAAAGGACCATTAACGTCCAGTCAGAGCTTTTGACGTCGGTCATACCCACGTAGTCACATGACTTTCGGATATGTTATTTGTGGTAGATCAGGCATAGAGAAGACTCCGCTTCGCCTTTAGAACTGCGCGATGGAGATTCAGTAGGCGCACTGACTTGCCAGCTGTTCATTAGAGGGTTAGATTTCGTCGCACAGAGCTGACCGCCCGCAATACTTTCGAAGCAAAATTCCTAAAGCAATAGAAAGTCGGACGGAGGTCGCCGCTCACGACAAAGGACCTAAGAAAACATTCTGCTGGATGAGTAAGAGGCACGAGCGATGGCGTTGCTGTGAGCGTATAGACGTGCGCACTCATCGATAGTATCCGGGCCAATGCCAGCCGTACCTAAACTAGAAAACTATTGTCCTCGAATGTTCCGAGCGATAACCACAAAACACATCCGAGCAAATAGCGACTTTAATCCCTTGGAATAGAGTCGTATTTCAAAGCCTTGCGCCGGTAGAGGTTGCGCGTGAGATATGTGAAGTCGCGGCATGCGGGCCGCGCGGCGTTCTCACGCTTTGAATATTCCTGCTCCCGGCGGCCCCCGGCCCGCTCCCCCCCTCCTCGCGCCTTGCCCTGCGCCGACCCTTCAATGACGTCCCCCGACTCCTACTGCCGTCCCGATGATAATTGAATGAACCTCGCTAAGATTGTTTACACCCGGGCCACCTCTTCGCCCCTTCTAATGACTGTGAAGCCGCTCGGAACACTATCTCGCGTTAGTAACCTTCCGATATGTATAGAAAAATTTTCCGCCCACTTTTGTCAATTATCTCATCAACTTAATACTGTCGAACTCCGAATCGGAACCCGTTAGTTCGCTCGGACGTGCCGCGCGATTTGAAGTTCTAAAACATACATAATAAGCCCTGGCCTCTACTTTGTCGCTCTTATCTATCTACTATATTAAGATGTGACTGCAATATCTGATATTAGCGTTTATTGCTAGCTCGGGGTAATTCTGAAACCGGCTCCGTAATGGAAGTACCCGACAGCTCTATATAAGAAGAGATGCGTTCTAACACGGGCCGCGCACGACCAAAAACAAATATCCCTTAAACATCTTAAAACTAAAAGTGAAGCGGACGAGACAGATCAATCCGGCGCCCTGCGTCGCCGGGTAGAGCGATATGGAAGTACAGCGAGCTGATGTTCCCAATAGGCCTGCAAAGCATACGGACGCGCGTTGTTCACACACAGCGCCGCGCTGCGCATCCTTGACTCACATTTTTGGTATCGCCAGTACCTTTTGCGCGAATTGGTTTCCGTGTGAACTCGATGCTTTTAATTTTATTCGGCAGTGAAAATAAACGAACATCGTCAGCGCGCGGTAGCGACAGCGTACGTGCGGACCGTACTGCCGATAGCGTGCCTTCGCTTTGTTTGCAAGTGCGCTTTAAACATTCGCCTGTCCTTTTAAACGCTCCGTTCATTAAGCTGCACTGCGGCAGATTTTATATTAGTTATTCACAACTCTTATATGTTACAAAGGCATCGAACAGTCGTTATGAATGTAAATGTAAGAAAACTACCTGAAAATTTCAACTATAAATAGTTTAACTTTTTACTGTTGTCATCTAAAAGTGTCATTGAAAATCAATAAATAAAAAATAATATGGAGAAAACAATATCCAAAAACGTAAATAATTGATTTTAGAGCAACAGTTAATATCCGTACTCGGCCCGTGCCGAAGGGATCCTAATTAATTTCGTCTACAAAAAAGTGAATAACATGAGCACGGAAGTGGAATACTTTCCGTTAATAGTGTCAGAGAGTGGAGGGCGGAGGTGGCAGGCGACACCTCCGGTTCCAAGAAGTGACGCAAGCAGTCCGCTGCGACATGTGACACTGCGTAGCCGCGGACGCGCGCTGCACTCACAAAGAAATACCAAAATATACACATTTGTCATTTATTATTACCGCCAAGATACCACACGAAAACCTTTTTTTTTATTCAATACATTCCGATAACATTAAACATCTGAATATCATTCACATGACAATGGTATTTTGATTGTCATATTTTATTTTATTATTATATGAAAAGCTTACTTAGTTCTTTAATAATAGCTAGATGAATGTTACATTGTAACATTAAGCATGAGTTATTTAAAGCATGTCGTAAGAAGGCAAATAAAGCTTAACTTGATTTGTAAGAAATTATATTTTAATCAATACTTGAGGACAATCAGTGTGACCATTGGCAATGGTAGCTAGGTAATATGTTTCTATGACGTCAGCGAGACATTAGAAGTACGTGATAACCTTTGAAACAGGCTAGTGTAGTCAAATTATGTTATTATTGCTTATTAGGCTTTATAATTCAGGAAGCATAAAAGTTTCTTTACAAATATCTCAATACGAGATATCTAAGTATCACATTGCAGGTTCCACACTTTTGACCGATTCTCTTGGTTGTTCCGCATGAAAGAGCGATACATGTTTTATATGATTTTTATTTATTCAAAGTCAAATTATTATTATTAGTCAAATTGTTAAAAAAAATCTAGAGCATCAGCAATAAATATAGACAACAATAATGGACGTAGAATCGAACCTTGTGAAACCTCACATGAAATTAGGTTCAAACTTGATAAGAACCCTTTCAATACATTTGCTTGCGTGCGATTTTCCATAAGATGCAAACCATCTGTAGAGGTCACCATGTAGAAATTGTTCATTAATTTGTACAGTAATATAAGGTGGCCAACACAATTAAAGTACTTGCTGTAATGGATGTACATATACTTGGACTCCTGGTCATTTGAAAATACCAGATGTGCATTATACAGGTTAGTGTGTATTTGTAAGTTTTACAGGCTTATTTAATTGCGAAGCTGCCGCAGCCGCAGCCGCTACTTGGTTATTATCTTTTCTTTATTCACCCTCTTCCAATATTCCTAATCACAAACATTGTTCAGTTCATCCAAAGTACTGCTTTTATTGTTAAAAAATTTTGAACATAGTGGCAAGTTATATCTTGCGTATGTTAATCCAGATCCTGTAAATGATTTTAACACTGCAATGGCATAAAAAACTACCATAATGTAATCTATTACGAATAGTTGTAGTTAAGATGCTTTCAGTGCAATTCGCATTCTGATCCAGCCAGTAATTTAAAAACCTTTAAAAGATATTTTATTGCAATTTTGATTTACATGTTTTCCTCATTGATACGTTTCTGAATACTCTACGACATTTAAGAAATGTTCTGTTCTTATTTGGTCGGGATTGATGTAGCCTGTAATGAAATCACCTTTTGTCTTTCTATGCTTAATCCCATCTCTTGTAACATATTATTTGCATTTAAAGCATCAAGGAACTCTATTTAGCTGAATTGTCATGGCTTCAGTGAAGTATAAAGAAGTTAGGTATGATATATACAAAAGTTTTGGTTTCTTTATTTTATATATTTGTATTGAGTGCGTGAAATATCAAAGGATATAAGGGATCAACCTGTTCCATGCCAGTATCAATTCAGCTCGATCGATAAATAGTATGAGTGTAACTTTTCTTTAAGATACTTAAATGTAAGTGAGATTACTCCTTCGATGACGTATAAAATCCTTATATGTCAACTAATTTATTTATTTTATATAAAATCATGATTATGATGTTCTCACACGTCTACCAATTCAACAAAGCTTCTGTTAAATAAGAGTATTCAGTGGTTTTAGACTCTATCTATTCCGCCACGAGTGGGCCTGTGGAAAACATCATCGTCATGATTTTGTATAAAATAAATATCAAAACCTACCTACAATGTAAATCGTCTACAAGATCTTAAAAATCTAGCACTTCGCACGAATTTATAGAAGAAAGAGACAACATCAAGATAAATATTTTAAATCTCTCTTGGAATTAGAATCGTAGATTCAAGTGTTCACGCCCAACCACCGAGGACGGATGTCACCTACGAAACTACGACAAATTCATCTTCAGTACAAACTTGTGCGAGACATACAGAGCGCACTGGCGGAGTTCATCGCCGAATGACATTTGATTTACGGCAAGCAGTTAGTGAGCGCAACGTTTTCATCCGCCCGCGTTTAACATGAACGCAGCCGATTGCTTTAATAGCTTCCTGTGTCGATACGCGCGCCATCTAATTGATTGCGGCGCGAGCACATCGACCATATTTAAACGGGAAACACATCTAATTTCGTTACTTATCATCGATCACGTAACATACTGGAACTTAATAACCCTCTTTAAAACTTCCTATAACGAGTTTAATTGACAGATCTTTACTGTTTGGCATTAAAAATAATCATAGTAATTATTTACCCGTCACCTACTAATATACCTTACTCTGTGACATTATACAGCTTAAGAGTGAAAGGTCCACTTCATCTCTTTGAAACCTAATTGCTATGTGGTAGCAGTTAACAGCTAATAAAGAGTAGTAGTGTTTTTGAACTGCCCTGTAAATTACTGCGAGGGAAAACTGCTTGACTCTATAACACACCGTCTACATAAATAATACGCAGGTCACCGTAAAAATTAAAAAAGTTTTTCATAAGTCAGCCGTCGGAAAGATTAAGCATGAATTAAGCTCGGAACGTTAGTAAGCAAAACTTTTAAAAAGGTAGACAATTTTCTGGCGCTTCTTATTCAAAATTTGAAAAATATAAGAGCTGTAATGAAGTGACGACTAGTGGACGTCATCATGGCAAAGTAGTGAAGTAGTACCGAAATGACACGGTGGTAATGAGGTTGCACCGAGGTGGTAGCGAGTTGGTAGCGAGGTGGTAGCGAGGTGGTAGCGAGGTGGCAATGAGGAGGTGACGAAGAGAAGACGCGCGGCGGGCGCGGGGCAAGTCGCACGCGGACTTATTTTTAACCTGTGGGGCCGGCGCGCAGAAGCTCACCTTTCGATCTATTTTCAGTCGGTTTATTTTTAAAGTTTTGTCTAGATTACTTTCCTTCCGTCTGCTTATTAGTGAGTGATTGAAACGCGCCGCAGGGGGCGCTCTGCTACAAACACACCGTGCTTGTATTTCCGGCGGGGCGAACACGTGGCGGGGATGCGCGCCTCGCTTACGGTTCTCATTCTTTCCATCGCCTCGGGTATTTAACATGATGTTCAGTTATTTTTAAAGCATCTTTATGTATTTATAGTTAGCGCGTTCAACTATAAATACATAGAGAGGTACATCGAGGTGTTTTATTTTATAACTGAAACGTAAACAATGATTCTTTTTATGAATTCCTTACATTTTTCATTTAGTGCTTTTTTTATACTTTTTGATGTTTGTTAATGGCGTGTGACCAGAATCCCTTTCATAGAGCGCCTACATGTTACAACTCGGAAATCACAGCGTGTTCTGGTCACATCCGGGACCCGCGGCCGCAGCGAGCACGTTCGCTCCCAGAAAGCTGCGTTCGATAATCCGCTTTGTGGAGTACACGTAAACATTTGTGAATGAAGCGGCCCCTGCGCATCTGCGCATGGCCTTGCGATGTGAATGGGGCCACTCCGCAGTTCTTAGCATATGTAGTATAAAAACGGAGTGTGGATTCATTCGGTATTTTAAAATGTCGAACGCTTCCGCCTTCATCTCTGTATAAGGAAAATAATAAAATTACGTTCATTTGCACGTAAACAAAGCGAACGGGCTCGCTCCGTCCCTGGCGCGACTTCTCCAATGAAACCCCAGTTGGTTCTCTCTTATTTTGTTTCTCTAATTTTGTAAATACACGGAAATATGTAATACTGTTTAATAATAGATTACACGTCTGTTCTTAACAGTTATAAGCGATTGCATTTTATACTCATTTATGTTACTTTAGAAATATTTAAATCGAATATCCCTTAGGTTGTGGTCTTTGCTTAGAACGTTGATGAACTTTGTCTTGAATACATAATGATTATACTTAGCTAGAAATAAAAATATACGTATTTAGTGTTATATTTATTACAAACTGTTACTAAAATTGTCATTGCATAAGTTTTATTACGGGTATGTGCAATGGGGTGAAAGCTTAAGCCGTTTTATTAAAAGACGTCCCAGGCGAAAGGTATGTCCCTTTTGATAATTAAAGGATTTTCCTATTTCAATATTTAAATTTTATGAAGACCTTCTCGAAAGCAAACTATCTATATTTTTATGCAAGTTGTTTTCTTCATTCATATTAAAGCAAAGAAAAGATTAACATTGTATGTAAAAAAATGAATTGCGCTTCTGTAATGAGTATTGAGCAGATGGTATATCCAAAAAGGATGTAATAGGGCAGGAAGTAAAATAAGCTGCAGTCCAGATGCACGTTATCATATGGGCCAAACGAAGACATTTATTTATAGAATCGGGGAGGCGCGTGCGAGGGTGAGGGCGGCCCGAAGGTACTTCGTTTCACTTGGGAACCGAGCAATTGTGTTGTCAACAGGCTTCCTCCTAATAAAACAGGGGCCGCGCACATAAAAACATTGCGGTAAAAATATTAAGGTTCACTGACTCCTCCAACTCCTTATATTTTTTTGATTCGGTTTAGAGGTACATTTACGTTCTAAATTTGACTGCATATGATTAAGACTTTAAGACACTACTAAGAATAAATAGAAATACTGTGCTGATAGCACTTCTGGTTAGTCTAGTGTATTCATAGACTTTGGTTTAATAGATAGCAAAATTCTAGCACGGTTCAATCCAAAAACAACTTGCAAAGGAGACAATACCAGATTTTTATCTTTCCTTTTATTACTATTTGAGATAATGAAAACCCCCGTCATATTTTGCTATTAATCTAAAAAAATTCTTACCAGAAATTGTTATCGGACTGTAACGTGGATCTATAACCATCAGTTAACGAAATGTTTTGCGGAAAACGTCCTTTTTATTTACTGTTTTCACCGGGAGCTTTTTTCACTCACTCTTAATATTAATATGACAGTCTTACTCCACATTGATCTGAGCAACTACCTATCTCTGCTTTACAAAAATATATTATTATTTATTTTTATTGTATCTAGCAACCTCCATTCACGGCCCTAGTGACCAGTCACTTTATGATGTGTCGCCCTTAGCGACAAAACTTGCTGCAAAAGTTTAAGCCGAGCACTTTCAGCACCTTGAAACGATTAACAATACAAAACTAATTTTAATTGCATTTGCATCACGAAATCACAAAACGTCTTGTGTCAATCAGCTACGGGGTGCTAATATACTGGGGAGGCCCACGTCCGTTCGGCTGAAATTATGACGTTGATAATGAAATTGTAAATAAATAATTAAACACAGGAACCAAGCAAAATTTAGGGTAATTTTTACACCGAAATTTTTGGTGTAAATATAATAAAATAGACGATAATAATGACTAAAGAGACGACTCCGACAGGGTTAGCTACTGGCAAAACGAATTCAGCGCGCTCGAAACTAGACGTAATTACAAAAGAGGAGCGCAGAGCAACGCCCGCCCCGAGCACTGTGCTTGTGTTCCAGTTTACGTCACATTTCACGGTATTTTATAGTCTTGCTCCTTGTAAGGAATGCGGGTTTTAGTCATTGTATACATTCCGAAAACTTTAAAACACTAACGACCGCGTCCGCGTAACCTACCTCGTGACACTGCCGCGAGTTCTTTCATTCTTTCATTTATTGTTATAAAGTATGACACTAACACCAAATGAGGCATTACGTTAGCGCTTCACATAATGATATATTTTTCTGTACATGAAAGTAATGCCTGTTCAATATTAGTTTTCCGTCCATCTTTGTTTATACTGCGAATAAAAATGAATAATTTATTTATTTCTCAGAGTATCATAATATCCTTACATATACATATTCTAACGACGACACGAGATATGTTTATAAAGAGATTAACTATAACCCTACAAAATTTGATTAACAACGTGAACCCAAAAGCATATACCGGTGATTGGTTAGACGTAAATAGGTATAGCTCTTTTACTGTCAACTAATGTATGGTATACTTCTTTCTTAAAGTGCATTTACCAAGACCTTAAGCGCAATGTTAATTTTTGACATCGCGGCTCTAAAAAGCATGCGGGTGCTCTTTCCTAACCACTGGCGTAAGTTTTTCAGTCAAGATATTCGTTTTCTACCCACACTTTGCTTTCAGTGAATCTAAGCCTGTACGATAAGTTGCAGTAGCTCGTGTTTTGAGTTAGTCATCACGTGGCTTTTAACTTACTATAGGTTACTTGTTTTTATTGCAAATAAAACTTCTGATATTTTCTTCATGCTCCTTAATAATGTTTCATTTTTAACATTTATATTCCCCCTGTATGTTTCATGCTATCCAAAAATCAATGGTTTCAGAAATATCAAATCACGTAATGAAAATATTATGAGTAAATAGTAAGAAAACGATTTCAAAATTCTGATTACTTTGTATTAAAATCGATTTTTGTTTATGATCTGTCCCTGCAGATTCAAAACTGCCAGCAGGTATTGTTCTGTTGCATTCCGATAGGGTTTCAGGGTGATCAATTTATACAGGGTTATTGGAAATAGGTGTAAAATCTTTAATAGTTTTTGCCGACAAATAAGATGAGATGCCAATAAATGCACCCCTTTAAACTTCTTACACGTAAAACTGTATAATAGATTTCTGAAGCTTAGAGTGATAGTATTTGGTAAGAATATTCCTTTTACAGAGTCCCGATGAGATAAAGAAAAAATTGAGAAGGTATTTATAAAATTCTACCTGCAATAAAATTTGTGGGGGCGTTAGTTTTTACATATAAACTTGTCCAGATTTTATTTGGCTAATGACATAACGTGTCATATTTATAACAATGTATTTAAATTTACGTAGGGGTTGCGTAGAATGATATATTGCAAAATTCTGTGAAGTGCCCCAATGATAAAAGAAGGCCTTGCCATTAGGTAAATTTAAAAAAAAATTCACATCCGTTAGGGTAGAGTTGGAACGTAACATGAGAGTTAGATACGTTAACTTGCCGTCTATGACAACTGCTTTTTTTGCAAACACACTTAAAATCGTTTAATGAACCAGTAAATGCATGAACGTGTAAACTTATAAATTATCTGAAAAGATTGTTAAAGAATCCGTTAAAATTTTAGTATGTTCTATAAAAGTCTTCGTGTTTTACATTTCGTTGTTTAAAATCATACTACTCATACGTCAGTCCGTAAGCAAGAAGTCGGTTGGAAAAGGTCGGCCACATCAGAGCTGCTTCATTAACTTTGCTATAAAACTGTGGTGATCTGGCAGCGCCATAAAAGCGTTGAATTGAAGATGCAGAGAGCCCGGCTGGTGCGGACAGAATGCGGCGCGACCGTCCGACTGGTTTCTAACTCAATGTCGCTTGGAATGCAGCGGGGTGGTGAGCGTGTGCGGGGGGGAGGGGAGGGGGAGCGCATCGCGCTGTTGTCGCAAGTGGCCGCCGCACTTGTCGGCGCGTTTGACTGCCGGAGATATTCGGCACGGTAACGGGCCGCGGCCTTCCTGGAATCGGTTACCTGTTGCATTCCAGCGCCGGCCGCCGCCGCCGCCCTCCGCCCGCCGCCCGTCGCCCGCCGCCCGCCGCTCGCCGCCTGCCGCCCGACGCCCGCTGCAACCGTAGAGATGCAGTCGCCACCAAAAAATACGCCCGAATTGCTCCACTCCAACTGTAACCCGACTGCACTCGACTACGATTTGTCGGTATACTTTACTACCATTATGCTCACTCAAATTCAGAATGCGTATAATTATAATTTAGTATTTGCCATTGAATGACAAACAAAATTAGAGGAAAAAAAATATCAAAACGTTTCGTAGCTTAATCTGAATATTTTCGTTGCCGAAAGTGCTAAACTAACTACTAATAATAATTTAAAAATTATCATTAAAAACTAACAATAAAATGGCCTCGACGAGAATTATTAAGAGCTTTTTTTTCCTAACTATTCATTATTTTGTATACAATTTTCTTTATAGATTAAATTTAGATTACAGATTAGTAATGCTGTATGTTAACAGCATCCAGTGCATATGAGTTTCTTAGTTCTTTATCATGATTTAAATCATTGCTTGAGATAAGTACGAATTCTCGTAAGCGGCAACGTCAAGCGAAGCGGACCATTTTTGTAAAGTCCCTCGAAATGTTGCCAGAGAGATTCGCCGATCCCCCTCCCGTCGGAGCGCGACTTCTCGTTGGTGGACAATTATATTTCCCAAATCCATCCGCTTGGCCGTGCTAGACCTTTGATTCATTATACGAAATAGACTCTCTAATATATAACCGATTTAAGCTCTAATTCATTACTGTTTGACCTTATTTTTCAATGTCTAAATATTAAGAAGTTTAGATTTAAATATAATTCACCATCAAGCTAAGTACATAATTGCAGAAGTGTGCTAACATTTGTGCTGCAGATCTGTTAATGAGTAGCGTTGTTGCCAATCGTTCCCAGTGTCAGAAAAAAAGGTTAATAAATTTACACACTTCAGAAGGTATTCGTCTATTACAACAGAACTACCAAAAAAAGAAATGTACATTTATTCAAAATTGTAATATTGATTGTGGCGTCTGGTGATGGGTGCACAGCGAGCCTGTGATGCAACATAGGAGTCGGCGTGGCGTGGTAGTTCGCACGTTTCGTTTAATTTGCGCGGAATCTAATCAGGATGGGTCTGCGCGACACAACTTTCTCTTTCAACCGCTGGCGCCTGTCAATCTGCGGGCTTAGAATTCTATCCGTTCGAGCTGCGCCGTCCGAACTTCGAGTTGTCATTTTTATGACGGATATGCGATGACGACAATATTGAATTTTTGTTCGGTAAACGTCAAGCAAAGCAACCGTTTGACGCTAAAATTATTTATGTTAAAATAATTGCGCTTTAATTAAGGACGTTATTGCGCAGACGATGTTTGGGCGCAGATTTAATGCAAATGTAAACGATTTTTTCAAAATAGTTAATATTGGGCAAGTCGTCAAAGATTGATAACCTCGTTGGTGGGCCGGCGCACACAGGCGCACGCGGCCCGCGTACGCCATTATCTACATTCTCTACGTTACATTGCTCGTTGGCTTCAGCCGCGACACGGCACTGATCCGCAATGTAATTTTCTTGCGCATCCATTACGACATTAGTTTCGACGTATAAAGTATCGTACACTTTTGTGAGCAGCAGATGTATCTTTTAGTGAGTGTGTGCGTGCCGGGGGCGAAATCCACTCGGTCTTGGACGGTGCGGTACCGCCGGATGGCGCGGAGAGTTCAGGACAGTTCAGTATAGTCGATAGAGTCCGCGGACCGGGCGGTGTGACGGAAGGCGTGCCCACGACGCGGCACCCGCGCGGCCCCAAGTAGGCAGGCGCGCGACGCGCAAATTGCCGCCCGATCCTCGACACCGACTCGACTCGATATTTCTATTTATAATTTTTGGTTCAATTCACGACCGATTTATTGAATAATCATTGTTTTTAAGATATAAAGGCTGCCGAACTTATAAACGTTTGTTATTTATTTATTCATTACCTCTTTGTTTTTACCAAATACAATTTTTTAAAGGTATTTTTGATTTTGGATACATTTTTTGGAATTTAAAAATATACATTAAATATTTTCATTACCTTGCTTAAAATATTGAAAATGATTCAACTCAGATAATATTAATTTCTTCTGCCATACCGGAACGGAGAGGTCGTCATAGAAAAATTAATCATAGACTAAAAAAAACACGTGCCTCCTCAGTGACGGTAGGTGCCGGGCACTAAATACCTACCATGTGGGCACCTGCCTCCGTGTGTACCTACTTAAGCGGACACTGCTACATAGGAGTAGGCGGAGAGAAAATGATTGCCATGAGGTAGGTAGGTATATACTGTCCGATGACAAACAATTTACCTACAATGATTGTTTTATCGCAGATACATCACGATAGGTCGCGACGCACTGCCTGCTGACAATAAATCCACCGCCACTTACTTTTCGATTATCTCAAATACATACCGTGTTATCTCTAAATGGAGCCAATAATAGATTTCCGTGTTGGACTTTTTACTTATTCGATATAAATACATATTTTTAATAAAATTAATTTAAATTCCTGAAATAGATCGGTCATTATATTTATTGCATAAATTACGTTTCTTAACCATGATATTGATTGATAAAAGTTTCACGGGAGTTATTTCGTTCTAATAGTCCAGTTACAATATCTGACCAGTAATAAAACATGATTTGATATCCTTAAAATTATGAAAAAATGGACGTAATAAAAAATCCTGAGAAGGATATCAAAATTTTTCTTCCAAAAACCAAATTTAAGTGACAGCTTAATGTGTTGAGTCGAAAGTTGTTGGTCGCGAATTATTAAGTTCAAGGTTCTGTTGCGCGGGATCAGCGGTGAAGTTGCATTTTGCCTTAAGGAAGCCTTTGATAACATCTTAACGGAGTAGCATTCATCCTCATACGAAGTCTGCTCGGAGAGATACCGTCAATTTACAACGTGGACCCCGACACGACGATGTCGTAATGCTCGCCCTAAATAAAGATTAAAAGATTTTTTCACAATTTTGACTGTTTGTTGCGTAACATTTATGAGCACAGAGATTTTTAATACTGATGCCATATGTTAACCACAGTACCCAAAGTATGCTGTTGCCACGAAATCACGAAAACATTTCCTTGCCAAACGCAGCTAACTAAAAGATTATCTGACTTTATATGTAACTTGATCTTTGTTAATATTTTATTGTCACGGATGCTGCTTATTTGTAAAAAGTCACAATTTCACCCAATTTAAGGTGGCAAAGTGTTTTGCAGTTTATCGAAAGAACTGAAACCCCGCTGGATTGTTATTATGTTGCTTTATTATTTTTTTGGGTAATGTAGTGACGATTTCATTTCATCATCATCATTTCAGCCGTAGGACATCCTCTGGAGATAGTCTTCTCCCATAAATTTCCAGTAGAAATGGTCGGAAGCGGCTTGCATCCAGTATCTTCCAACGAATACAATGTCGCATATGGGTCTACGCTGCGCTTACTAGTTCGCGATTTAAAATATGTTCCCAACGTGACTTAACTGAAAAAATAAGACTTTAAATTCAAAAGAATATATTTCTACAAAAGTATCAAGCATAATATGTGTTCAGTGATATACTGTCTGTCCAGACATTCCTAAAGTGTCACGGATCCAAAAAATATGCGATTTTCACAACTTGTTAGAAACATTGCGGTTAATCAGCGATTTAGTTATGATGTATGAATTGAGCAGAAAATGCATAAATAACAGATCGTGAAGGGTTTATTCCACTATAGAAGACGCATTAACGAGACTTAATCTGATAGTTAATTGAGGAATGTGTTGCGAAATTCACGTACTTTGTGGGTAACGTACTTTGTGGTTAAACGTAGTAAGTTACTGTCGGAACACACAGTATAGACATTAATAGAGTATTAAGATAAAGATAAAGCATAGTTTTGTGTAGGCCTTCTATACAGGGTATACCCCGTCTTGTGTGCTCTTATTGCTAAGTTCTCTGTGATGAATTAAGTTAAATCTAGTGTTAACGTAAACTTAACCTAGGATCAGCCTGTTGAGTAATCATTTCAAGTGTCGATGCTTGTGATGACAAATGCGGATGCAAGAGACACCGGCTTTCTTTATTTCATTTGAAGAAGCTATACGACTCCGTTCTAGACGCGGTGTAGCACGTTTACTGTCTAAATAAATGTATAATAAAACACATGAACGTCTCACACGACTGTAAATCTCAAGCTGACTGAGCTTGATGACTATGAAGGCTTTTATTATAACTTTAAAAAACGTATTGCACGAAAGTAGTACCATCTTTCACTTTTTTTGACTTAAAGTTTGACAGCCTGAACCCGCAATGTGCAATGTGAATCGTCAAACCCATTTTGCGCAGCCTACGAAGGCGATGGCAAGTAAATCGAATATCGGTACTCTTTACGCGTACCACTAATTATTGTTTTAATTATTTTTCTAACTATAAATAAGGAAAATGATATCAGGAGCGCGCGCATACCTACGGGCAGACCAGTGGTGAGGGGCGCGGGACGGGGGGCGGCGGTGGCCTGCGTCAGTGCGGAGTACGTACCGCACTCGCACTTCTGTTACTTGGAAGTCCCTTCCACGTGCGCCGACCTAACGGTGTCGTTTTCCTGTTCTCGCCCGATTACGACAAATTTATATTTTTGTATGTCACAAACTAGGACAAGTCCACTCAATTTCACACAAGGAACCTGCGGCACCACTATTTTATCCCTTATTACCTATGGTGTAAGACCCATATTTCGGTTAAATAACGACGACTGTTTCGATACACGCTCGTTATCGTGGCAGGCGGCACACGTGTTCCTGCCCTTTGCTTCCCTGGGGAGCCGATAGCGGTGGAACTTTTACTTAATTACTGCTCTCGTAATTTACAATAAACTTTGTTCTTCATTGTCAGTGTTGCCAGGTTATAAAAAGTGACAGAAAAATTAACCGCTGGTATCAACACGAATTTAAGGTCCGTGTGCTGCCACGTGGCGCGCGCAGACCGTTTAATGTGGATGTAACCGGAATAATGCCTTGCGTCACACCAAAAGTATCATTTTTATTTCGTTTTCCATTTGAAGAAATAAAACGTATGTACTCTCAGTACTGTAAATATTTTTTTTAATTACGCTACCCGTGTTATACTACAGCAATATATTGAATAAACATCAATTACATTGGTCGATACATTTCATAGCAATTACTATGAAATTTGCCAAAATATTTTTTTTTGTTTAAATGCAGGACCAAAATTAATACAACAAGCAATAACACCTTGTGGTAAACGGATGATAAAAAAGATGAATTTTATTCGGTTGGAATCATTTTACACTGGTTTGTCTATGACAACAATTTGATTGAAATTAACTGTAACTGATTAAAACAGACCAGTTAAATTTGGTCTTCGCTGAGACCTTTAATGAAGAAAAATTAAAGTTAAAGAGTCACGATATTTTTTCTGACCTCTATGTAAAAAAACATTATCGTAACTTAGAATGGTAATTTTTTAAAATTCTAGTAGCGGAAGTAGCGATGACAAATTTTTATGATGAAATTGATGTCGTCCACATTGCTATGTTTACAAAATGTATGGAATCAATAAAGTATAGTGACATTATCCGGACCTACAGTGTAAAATCTATATGAATATCCTTTCAAAAATTGAAGAGTACAGAATGTCAACGACGCACATATTATAGTTAGTTAAATTATCGAGCATCAACTCAACCAGACGATGAGTTGGAACTGAAAGGGAGTACTCTCCTGCGGCACCAACTACTTAACTAGTAACAATATTGAAGATAAGTGATGGTTATAAAAGGGTGGAAAGTTCGTTGAGCCGGGCGCTGTCGCCCACCCCCCGCGCCTGCCCCCCGCGCCTGCCCCCCGCTCGTCGGTGTAGATTATTGTTTTAATTACGTTGTGTTGCGCAGGTGCTCGGGGAATTAGGCAAGACCCGCACAACACGAAGCGCCAAACTTTCTACCGTTTGTAGACAAGCCGATGTTGGTTTTTGTTGCAATTCAATGCCGTCTTCGCTCGACGTAGAGACCAACCCCGCGCCTAATATTCTCAATCATTCATTAATTAGCTAATGTACAAAGCTCTATTTTTAAAGTACATGGGATTTGAAAACATTCGACCTATCTTCGAACAGCAATGTAAACTTGACGCGATTGGACGGCCCAACAAAAATACATTTTTATTATGCAGGTTAGGGAAGGCACGGTCGGCAGGTGGTCCGAGCTACATACGATAAATTCACTTATATACTGCTTAAAACAGAACACCTTACGTTTTCATTAGTCCAAGACCTAATGGAGATTTATTGCACGTGGTGTTCATTCCACAATAACTAAGAAAGGTTTCACGTGACTAAAGAATTGCTAGGTCACCTTTGGGATATTTATACTATTTTAATATAGATTCAGAACTCTTAATTACAATAAGTACTTTGTTTGTAACGTATTTAAAATATTTCTTTAGAAGAAAATGAATGAGGATATCATTATTACACAAACAAAAATCATCAGTTGGCTGATTCTTAATATGAATAATGATTGCATCAGGATGCTAGTCTCTGAACAGACACCCTCCTCTAAAACTCCGTGTTACAACTAGCTGCTGACTATAGAAGTCGTCTTTAAAGTTTTAAAAAAGTTATGAAAAAAATTGGACACGATTTAAATTAAAGTAAGGAATGTCACACGATTAATATTAGGAGAGCGCGGTTAACGAATGGAAATTGAAAGGAGCCGGTGCGACGCGGCCCGTTCGGAAACAATTCTCGCGCTCCCCAAAAAGCAATTTATTTAGCATAACGGTGCTATCGCCATAAGTAATTACGTCCTTTTTAGATAGTTTAGGCAAGTTCAAAGAATGATACTTTCTCCGCAGCTATGCGAGCCGGCGCGGCCCCGCGCGGCGACGCCCGCCCGCTTTGACGTGTGCCCCAATTGCGGGCCCATTGCGGATCCATTGCGGATCCATTGCGGATCCATTGCGTCGCTCGTGAATCCAATTGAGATTAAACACCCCACCGCAACTTTAAAAAATCTGCGCTTTCGTTTCGGATCAAAGTTTAGATACTTATGCAAGCTAAATTCAGACTTGTCTAAAATGTTGAGTAAGCAGATGGAGGATATTTTCGTCTAAATACAAAGAACTAATAAAAAAAAAACAAAAACTATATATATAAATCAAACGCCAAATGTGTTTTTGTTAAGGCACTAACAAGGTTCTTATTTAAAAAAAATATTTGCGAGAAAAATTGTACAAAAATATTTTTTCTTTTCCCATACATATTACCTGCCGTCCATAATAAAATATATATATATTGCAGTATTGTATATTAATTTATGGTTAAGAAAGCTCGCAGAGTAATTGGTGAAAACAAGCTTCCACAGTTTTATTATTTACGCACAAATTACACATGTGTTCTTAATAGAAATATGTGTTTTTATAGAAATATAATATTAAATTTTTATAAATTTTGACGGTAAAAAGTTTCCGCAACAAGAATTTAATGTAAATAGACGAAGTCTCCTTATAAATTTAAGTGACAGAAAATGTGTCATATATTTTTAAAATAGTAATCAATAAATTATAATATTATCTATTAATCTTTATTAAGATAAATGTAAAAGTTGGGTATATTTTTAAAGTGAAATTTATTTTTTAACCACAATCTTTGCTTTCAAAGTTTCATTTTCATCTGTTGTGTCATAGATATCTTTAATACGGCACTCAAATCCGTTCTTTTGTATATTTTTAGATAATCAATGTTTTTTTTATGATTCCCCCTAACTTTTACAGTATTTTAAATACATAAATTATTGTAATAAACAACAATCATTGTTGTTTAACAATTATAAACAAATCAAGAATTTTCCATATTGTCGGTAAAATTTCGAAATATATGACATTGTGTGTATATTAAATTTTATTAAATATTCTTGTAATATTTTCATTTGTTATTTAACATCTTACTTTTTAGTCGGAGAACCTAAAAATTTCTATCGTAAATTTAAAAATTATCGATCGTCAAACAATTATGGATTGGTAGTTGTAGGTATTTTAATGTACCTACAAAATTGGGCCTTTGGTCCTTTTGCTTAAGGTCTATTATAAAATTGTCATATTATTACAACAAATTAAATTTCAATTATTCTATAATTTTATAATATATGTTAATTAAACTAATTTGTTTTTATTAAGAAAATACAAATAATATTTATTTGGATATTATTTTAGATTAAATAAGTAAAGTTGAAGGTAACCGGCGCGGACGCGGGCGGCGGGCAGGAGTGCGGCTCCTGGGTCCCCATGGCCCCAATTCATTTGAAATGAATTCCTTAAATTTGAAAATAACAAAAGGAAGTGAATTAATTTTTTTTCGAGCTACTGAAACAGTCGCGTGCACGGCGGCGGCTGCGATGTGCCCGGGCGGGCTGCAGCGGCGCTGGAAAATTTTAAGTAATTTTCGTCGGCGCCTGCGCGCTCTTTTCGCGAAGTGCATGGTATTAAATGAAAGAGGAGGCTTGCGCCTACAACTTGGCGGTAAAACTTTTAGGATGTGAAAGTTTTTTTTTTTGAGCCGGGAGCGGCGGCCGCGTCGCGCCCCGCACGCGACGCTCGCGCCCTGCCCGCCGCCTGCATGCCGCCTGCCTGCGCATCCATGTCCTCACCTTACACTAAATCGATTCCCAAATTATTGAAAATCTAACCTTTCGGTGGGATCACGACCACAGGTCCGCAAAGGGCTGAGGAGTTCGGCGTAGCGCATCGGACGGCGTAGCGCATCGGTCGGCGGGTTACTAATCTATTTTGCTTCGAAACGGGGGGCAGCCATACTCGAGACTCGTTCCGCAAAAGAAACTCGTGCCGCCGGTAAATTCAGGAAAGCCATTGGAAATGTGGTGGATGTTAGAGCGGGGTGGCCGTGGGCACGGTTGCGGGCCCGGCTGCGGGCGCGCGGTTTGCGGAATTTATTTGAGCGACAAGGGTTGCCAGTACGGTGCGGCGGGGGTGTGCGCGGGGGTGCGGTGAGGCGCGCGGGGTCGGGCGCGTCCTAACCGCGCACAGAACGGGCGCAGGCCGGGGGCGCAGGGGGCGCGCGTGCGGCGCCGCGCCCATCGCGCGCCCGACACGCCCCCCGCGCGCTGCACGCTGCGCACAACATTCCAAAACCAAATTTTTATTTAACCATTTTTAACACACTCAAAAAATTTATATTTAGAAAAAAAAGCAAATTTATTTTTTTTACTTGAGTGTGACATCTCCGGGGTTTATTTAATTTTTTTTAATTTTTTTAAAATGCACTCAAAATTCTTATTCCAATAATAAAGGTGTGTTTGTGTCCAGAATAAAAAACTAAATATTTTTTTCATGTAATTAAAATATTAAAAAAAATTGTTGACTAAATATTTTTTTATTTTTAAAAAACGTTTATAGTGAGATAAAACCGTTGATATGAAAACTGTTAAAATTTAATGCATTTTTATGAACATTTAAATAATGTACGTTCCTGCGGGTATTATTACACTGTTTGGCGTGCCGTGCTACTGACGGACGCCGCGGTGATATTCAAAGCCTTAGAAGTCGACACTTCCCAATTCCCTGTGCGCTCCAAGTATCAATCACATCCTTCTCGCATACTGCAGCTTCTCATATACGTTTTTTAGTTTCAGCTGAAGAGTTGTAAGGACTGAAGTCGTTTTTTGATAACATCTTCGCCCGAAAACTTGACCTCGGAGGTCGCGAATGAGCGGCGTGGAGAGCGCGGGGCCGAGGGCAGCAGGTGCGAGCCGCGAACCCCTTCCGTCGCCCCCAGCGCGGGAACGAACAGGATTAACAGGTGTTTCATTCGTTGGTTCGCTTATCAGATTTCTGCATGCATTTCTTATTAGGGCACAGAAATTCTAATCGGAAATTACACAACGGCATTAATTTGCTTTTTAATCATTTCAAATAACGTGGGAATTGACCGCCCTATCTCGCGCCACCGTCTTAGGCAAGGGGGTAGCTGGTGGTCGGTGCGCTCAAGCGGCACTTAAATAACCAAGAAAATTACATATTCTAACCGACCAAGTCCAAGTTCAGCCTTTTCAGGCGCCCTTCGGTCGGACAGCACAAGCAGAAGTTCTCTTAACCCTAGTCACTCTATGGAGCGTCCACCGGAGTGATCTAAGAGCTCGACGGCCATGCAGTAGCCGAGGCTCCCTCCGAAGCCCTCGAGCCACACTACCTTAAAGAAGATATTAGGCTAGGCTCCCTCTAGCGAGGAATCTGCAAATGCCACTTAGGCAGCAAAGAAAGTCCGGCCCAAAAATACCAAATACGTATACAACATAGCGCAGTCCTGATAAATGACGAAACAATAACAAAACAGTTATAATCAATATTGCCGCCGAGGCAACATCATTTTTGTGGAGCTGTTGTTGGAAATACACCGTTCCTTAAGAAATTACCTATTACTACTTATTATAAATAAGGTCTCAATTCTCTGTAATAGAAAAAATGAGAAGGATAATTGTGATTTTGTCTAGATATTCTTGTCCAAAATCAAAGAAACACCCTCAGGTTGTGTTACACATACTATCAAATGACCTGAATTAAATCAACTTCTCAAAACAAATCTAGATAAATTACCACAACAAGGGAAGTATGAATAGTTTGTTATCGTTAAAAAAACCGAATATGTACGGTACATATCAGAATGTATATGTTCAGTGTAGTAACCGTGTTACGTGTGTCGACGCCAGTATTTTACTCGACGACAAATTTCTCTTTGATTTTCCCAAACAAACTTCACCCGGCAGCTGAGCACACGCTTGCGCAGCTGCGTCGACGTCAATTCGATTTAATTCGCGAGCCTCCGCGAAGCCTCAACTTCCGACTGCCTCAATCAAACGGAAACAAAATCACTAGTTCCTAAAAATGTAGAAATACATATATACTTCAAATACTCGCTTCAAAAAGAAGTGCTTTTAAGTTAAAAATTATCCTTAACAGCATACTATAATTTAATTACATTCACCACAAACAAACGACAATACATTCACCATAGACAAACGCAAAATACGTAAGGAAGTTACAAAATTTTAAATACATAGATTGATAATTGCAGCCTTAAATGTAAGTCGATGTAATGTATCATGTAAGTAATATATAACAGTATTACTAAAATTTTAACATTAGGTTAGGAGTTACACAGGACGAGGTCCTTTATTGTAACATTAATTGCCAAAATCGCGTCTATTAGTTTACTGATGTGCTGATCTTTTCGATCGGAGACATCATCCATCTGCATTGTTTATATCACACTGACGCGATGTTTGTCGAGATTCATAATTAATTGACAAAGTATAGGTGTGTTTATCTATCTCTACGGATTAAACATCAAAAATGAATCTTATTTACAATTTTTATGATCACTAAAATTAAGTCAACTCGCGGATAATTATTGCACTCATATGTATATAGTACACACGTACACATATATTTTAGTCCGATAATGGATTTATTCTAGTGAAATTGTATAGTAATACAATAACAATAACACGATCGTGCCGGAGTAATTATCGCTCTTACTGCCTTATTATAGGACGAAATGAAAATAAACTTGAGAAGACATCGCAAATTAACACCATTGTTGTATCAGTATTACATAAGTTGCAGTATTACCCAGGTTTTCATTTAATAGTTATTTTAAATTTTTAAAAAATAACGACTAATGCTCTTGAAAAGTATTATGAAACAGTATAAGTATGCAAAAAATTCAAAAATTAAGATTAACAGACGAAATAAATTTTGTCCAACTAGATAAAAACTATTTGCAATGAAGAACTGAACCAAATGTTTGTGATGAAAATACATTTAAATCATCAATGCTCCGACATAGGTTACCCTTGCCCGAAGCTTCTCATCCTAAATGATATAGTCGTAAGTCTTCATTTTGGTCGGCAATATCTACTGACCATCCAGATCTAACTACAATACCAAGTTCTGTGTTTCTCCGTTGGTCTTTCTTTGCCTGTTTTGGGAAATTATTAAAGTACTTAGTAAATGATCATTATATCACTTGTAATTCAATTTAATATTTGAGCTATTAACGTGATGGTATCATGTGAAATAACAACAGTTTGCATTTAAAGTAATTTCCAAAGATAAAAGAAGGAATTTTAATTATCCTCGATACATTTGCGTGTTGACTGCAGTTCATTGTTGCAGTAGCCTTTTAATTTTCATTACACTGGGAGCTAATCAATTTGTTTATTTTCAGAATATGGCTGGTCCAATAGACGCCTCTTAGCTGCCGCGTCAGTAAGTCATATCAACTGTTGCACTAACGCTTTAACTTAATTATATTCACCTAATCCTTATCAATATCAACATAATCATTATTTTAGCCGTAGTTTGTTGACAACTGGACGACGAAAAAGGTTTATCCCCCATTGATTTTCAATAGGACCAGTTGGAACTGACTTACATCTAGTGATTTGCGACAAACTTTTCAAAGTCATCTTTATACCTCGCGGAAAGAAGTCCTGCGCTGAGATTGCTGCCTCATGGTGTCCATTCCGGAACCTTAAGGCAATAGCGGCGATCGGTTCTGTGCGCCTCGTGGCTTGCCCACTGCCGGTCACCTTCATCCTTTTTCGGATCTTCTTATTCTATTTCGTTATAGAATTCCGATCATAGCGCTCTTTTTGGCTCCCATTTCTTCTAACCAGCCATAATTTGAACTTTTCAGTCGAGATTGGTGTAATCCTAGAAAAACTACATAGATATTTTTGTCACGGACAAAATAGGTTGGCATTTACTTCGGCTTTATATGTATTCGCCGATTTGCGATGGCAGAACACGAAAGGCGCTTAGAGCACACCTAGCAAGTTCGGATCTAGCCGTTACATTATTTATTTTAACGAATTAGGAACCCGCCAAGCTTTCAGCTTACTAAACGAACGTGCAAAGTGTGACAGGGCGTAAAAGCAATGCAAAAATGAACATTGGCTTGAGCTGTCACAGAACCGAACCTTACCGAACCGAAAGGGTCGATTGCTTTCAATTGTCGAGTTATTGCTTCGGTTGCTGCTAAGTACAATATACCTAATAATAAAGTTAGCTTTGCAGTTTTATTGAATTTGAAGCAGAGTAAATGTTGTCAGTGTGCTCAGAATTATAACGCTTTATTTTTATCTTTCTCTCTTGATAATAAGATTTTCCATGGGCTTTCAGATGCTCAAAATCTACCCTTTAGTTAAACCCGGAGAGAAGAGAGGTTCTCTATCCTAACCGAAATGAAACACTATCGTGTGATGAAGTAAACCATAGGACTGTCCCATGCGGAATGCTTCTATTGCTTTGTTTCGATTAGAGTAAAGTTATTGCTAGTAACCTTTGCGACTCTTTTTAACTTTATCTAAACTGAGCTCTCAAAATACGTTTGGTCCGCAACTTACCAAAAAATCTTCAAACTAAAGATCAAAATATGTACCCGGGTATTTATACATTCGCGATAATAATATCATAAAGGGCTCCGACAGTTGCGCGGCGTATAGTGTGGCGCGCCGTTTGTTGTGGCAACGTTGGCAACGCGGTGTCCTGTTGCGGCGGCGTTCCTCGAAGTGCGTGGTCCGTTGTGGCGCAAGTCAAACCCGACGCTTGTTCAAAGGGAATCGACTTCGCTCATAGTGCGCCGGCCGGGACCAGGTTGACGGCTGTGCGATATGTGACAGCTTACACTGCAGCTACGCCAGTAACGTGAATGCGTATTATAGAATATCTTTAAACGGTAGAATGTAGATAGTTAACGAGATAAAAACTTTATGTTAAATAGACGAACATTAGGCCTGTTTATCGAGTCCGCATCGAATTTGATATGAACGACATATTTAGGTGCAATGCAGGATGTAGCGTCGCGTGGTGCGGCGAGCGCGTTATCGCGCCGCTGTGGCGGCGGCGGCGTCATTAAGTAGGATCGTGCAGGGAAGCGGACGCCACCGCTCCACATCAAAGCGCTATCGACTTCCGGAGCCGCCGGGTTATCGGGCGACCTCCGAAATTCCCCGCAATTAGCCCGCGCCAGCCCTTTCCTCCCGTCCCCGTTTACTTCCGGCCCGTCCACCTTCAGACGACCAGAACAAATAATCGCCGACACACACGACGTCTTATCTGTGAGCCACTGCGTCGTGTCGCACACGTGGCGTAACTCTACGCCGTACGCTTTGTATTTACATCAAAACTCACTGTCGACGTTTGCTGAACTCAATCTGTCATTATAAAAAGATCTTTAAATTCTGTTTTGGATTTGGCGTTGTCATATTAAAAATAATTTTCATCACAATTCTCTCATACTTCTTGCACTAATATAATATTATACAACACCTGAAATTAAGATAAAACGTCTTTGTCTAAAATAAATAATTTCGATTCTCTAAGACAACCAACAAGAATTTTTCGTTTAAAATAGTTGCTCATATGATATGGACATATCGGATGTCCTGCAAACACGCCTACAGAAGATATTTAATAAAATAACTATTATTTGCTTAAAGATAGATACGCCCAATTGGTTTATATAAATAGGTAGGACATGAATGAGCGCTTGCGCGGCGCTTCCGGCGCCCGTAATAAGGACATTGCGCGATAAGCCGGCCCCGCGCCGCCGACTTAGCGTAATCGATAGCAAATGGAAGTCTGCTCGACTCACACGCACGCTCTCTGAACTTACCAGACGCAGGACAAAGCTTTCGTTAATTCTCTAATATTTACAGTTAATAACCTCTGTGGCGCACCGAACAAATTCAAAAAGCCAGCAACGAAATTCGTAAATAAAAGTATGAATGTAATTGATCGCACGAATGCTACGAGTTCTCGCAGCGCGGTGTCGGCGTCATGCGCCAACGTTTATTCCGATGATACAATTTCGAAACGGGAGAGTCTAAGGAGGTCACCGGATAAGATTACGGTTAACTGTGTAAACAAACCGTTTACATTGATAATTCGTTAGCATTTCTGCGATGGCGCCTATGACGTCGCAAAATCGACGAACTGGCTGTTATTTAAACTTTCGATAAGCCCCCAGTTCAAAACATCGCGGGACAGATATAGCGGCAGTCTTGTCAGCACAAACAACTTTATTGTCTTACAATTCTCGTTAAGAATAGGCACTTGATCATCTCCATTGCTTCCCGTGTTTTTGTTAGGATATTTCGTTTTGGTTGGTATTGGTCTCTGTTACCTAGGAAAGCACAAGACGCCCTTTTTATCAAATGTGTGTGACTGTACGCAGCCTGCGAATTTAGGCTCCAGGGCGAGTCGAGACCGCACTGCGTGATCCACGTGTTAGATTAGATACAAGAATTACGCACATTTACAACAGTTATTGCGCAGTGGCAGGTCAGAGCAATTTATATATAGGACTATACGCACTCATTAAGCACGGAGAGCGACCGCTGCGGAAATTAAAATCTTATGCCGTTGACTATAAATTCAATTCTCATTGACAAATATTATCATGTTGGCGCAATGGAAAAGATCGAAGTGGAAGGGCAACTATAAAACGTCGTTCCTAAAACGCGTCAATAAAATAATAATCTTACGTCAAATATTCACCGTCTCGAGTTTTCAAATAAAATCAGTTAAAATAAGCTGTAGAATAGTAAGCACCGTCAGTTCAACAGTTTACGGAAACGATCGCCATACACGTGTCATGACTCCTCTACATCGATGATACATAGATATCATTTTTCGATGACTAATTGTTTTAGAATGTTGCTGTTAATATAATGCAATACTTGGCAATACACGCCGAGTTATTTACTGAATTTATCTATCTAACTGGGCTGAGGGCATTGATTTTTTAAATTACAATAAAACGCTTGTCATTGGTATTGACATGCAGTTGACTCGTTATCGTGTTTACTACTAGCACGCAACGGTTGAATGAATCAATGGACGGACTCACACGATCGAAAGCGAAGATGTGGAAATGCAGCGGGCCCCATAAAAAGAGCATTACTGAGGGCGTTTATCCCATTTATGTGTCATTATTGGGTCGATTCGTCGGACGCCATCGTTGTTTATCGGGCGCCTGCAATCCGCGCTGACCCCGCGATATCCTCGATCTACATCGCCCCCCGCCCGCCGCGGGTGCCGTCGCACCGCCGAAGCAAAACGAGTTCTTCTGCGTCGGCTTAAGGACTATTATGGTGCGACGAACGCGCAGCAATCGGGAGCATGAATGGACCGGCTTGTGAATGAGCGGACTATGTCCCGCGGGCGATAAGCGCTATCGTTGAGGCCAGCTGACGGTCCATGTTGACAAACCCTGTTCCACTTTCGTTCAGTCCACCGACTTAGACTTATCAATCGACTATCGCCTGTTGCTCCGGAGCGTTCGCTTTGAACCTCTTTATGCATTGTGTTGGCTCGCAATAGCCGCTCGATTAGAACTTATTACAAACAACACATGATGTCACCCGCGCCTCGGAACAAACTCCCTGCGGACATATGATCAGATACAGTGACATAAAATAAAATCTTTGAACCATAAAACGAACCGTATATTTTGGAATTAATACTTTTTTTTGTGATGTTTTCTCAATAGCAGCGGTTTTAATAAGAAACACGTAGAAATGCGTACAATTAAATATTCGTATTCTCTCATTGTGCTCGTATTATAATTCTTCACCATTCAAAATCATTTTTGTAGTATTCATCTTTATATCTGATCAACGCTGTATACAACATTCCATCCACAAATAACAAATGTGTGTTAACAAATATTTTCCGAAAAATCATTTTACGGGGCGGCTTGCGAAGCGCAGGTAGATTGGCTTCCGAAACGTCAAGCTTTAACTGTGCCTAAAACGTTTAAAATGGCCATTTGAAATACTTCGGCTAACTAAATTATTTCTAGTGGGTTTATTTAATCGCCTCATCACTTCTGTAATCACGATGCGTATAAAGAGATAAATTAAATAATCTATAGGAGGGTGGGTGAAAAGTCACGCAGCAGTTCAAATTAGTAGTCATAGCACCTGGCTTTTGAATTGCAGGTGCAAAGGCCGATAGCTGGGCGGAGGCAAATAGTTTTAGAGTACAGGCGTGATGTTTGTTTCCCGTTTAGAACAACTATTGCGACATTATTGCAGATGCATATTTAATTAATAAAGAACAAGTTCGACTTATAATCTATAGAGCATTATACATTTCGCACTAATTATTATACGAAAAAGTGGACACGCGCCATCGTCAGCGAATCGAGCGGGAATCATTTCTCACCTATCATGTCGAAAACACGACCACAGCTCAAGGAATGCTCTCAACGTGCAATCTGCTTTCTATTCTTCCAACGAAATATGTTTTAGTAATTTCGTAAATATAACAGTAATTACGTTGCGCTGGATACGCAACATAATCGAACAATTATTTTATATTGCAACTAAGGATATTAACAATTAAAAGGTCGCATTCGTATGAAATAGCGGTAGTGCATCAATCCATTGATTTGTACTTACTTTGTTCTTACTGCATTCAGTAAGTACAAAGGGCAGGCAAGGCTATGCGAGAGGCGACTCTAGCTGGAAGGTGATTGCGTCGGGCGCCGGCTGCGCGGGTGCACCTGGCGTTGGCACGCGCGCTCACAGTGCAGCTAAGCCGGTGCACCATTACTGAGGAATGCCTTCATTGATAGCGCAACAAACTCTTTATGTCGCCGTATTGATGTCAACGGACCGTCGTGCATCCCATTGCTGAGGACCGTACAATAAACCAATAGCTTTGCGCAAGTATTGTACATTGAACCTGGAACACAGACGCCCAACAGATACCTGGTCACTTTTGTTTTTTTTTGTTGTCGTAGAGCGTCTACTTCTGAACGTTGGTCTCTCCCATAGTTCTTCTATAAGACCAGTTCGAAGTGATACGCATCCAGTACCTTCCGACGATGTTAACAAGGTCGTCTATCCACCTTGCGGGTGTGCGTCCTGCGCTGTACCTGCCGGTCCGGTTAATGTTTTTTGCCCTCTGACATTTATCGCTTCCGCGGGTTTTATGTAGCGTAAGCATTAAATACGCTTAGTGGGGACGACTCTATGGTAAGTAAGCTCGCGAGGAAATCTTGGCTCGGGCAGTTACATTACTTATTTCACCGAATTGGGAGTCCTCCAAGCTTTCAGCATGCTTAAAGGAAAGGATCGAACCCCGGTCTGATTGATTGCTATTATGAGATGGTGAAGAGAGCTTCTAAGCTGACTTTACTATGATACTAACACCAAAAACCCTAAAGGAGCGAAATAGAAACTAAAAACTTGCATTCACGACATTTCACCTTATGATCAGCTAAATGCACTTGCAAGCTGCACGCGGCAGAACTTGTAATAAAAGTAAATATTTACGCAGCTAGTAAATCTTACAAATTCTAATGATCTCTCCTATTTTATTTGCATGACAATTGTTCGAAAAAATATTGCGGGCATTTAAATTCCTCCAAACGTCACGGACATCTGAAAACTAGCTTAAACAATTCAAGTCCTATAAATCAACGTCTATTCAAAATCGGATACTAGGGTAACCACAGCAATTCTGGACCTACAAAATCAATAAAAAAAATCTGTGATACGTAATTTTAAAATAATTGTCAATGAATGTTTTTTTTTTTCACCCTGTGACTTCATTGCATAGAGAGAAATCAGAACTAGATAAAATTAAAGAAAATAGCACTTTTTATAACGCATAACTTTAACTGACCGTACAAGGTAATTTAATTAATTTTCCGGCGTTAGCGACTACATGCCCATCGCCCAACTTCGGCTTGATATTAAGTTATTTATGGGAAATCCTGTATATTGCGTAAAGTAGTGTTCAGTGTAGAGTAGTAGACAGAAGAGCGGCGTCCACGCGAGACTGAATTGGAGTCATTCGAGTCCGGCACAATCGCGGCTCGGGAAGGAGCCGATCGAATTGATGGCGGAGCTGTTAATTCTCGGAAGCATCCGCATTCCTATGTAACATGTTCTCAATATCTAACGCTGACGCCGCGCGGACATCGGCATGACTCACTTATGACACTGCACTCATTAACATTCCTGCCGGCACTGGCACCTCGTCTGTGCGTTATCCACTGCCCTACCGCCCTGCCGCCCTGCCGCCCTGCCGCCCTGCCGCTAGTTTGCTGCAAGTCTCGGTTTACACCGCGTGCCTGACTCACCCGATTGCATCCGCGACACCTTCTCGTCAATGATTGAGTAATTCAAATTTAATGACGCTATTGATAAGACACTAAATACTTCAACAACTTTAAGAGAATGACAAGGGCCAAATAATTGAAATACTGGGCTAAGGACGTTAGATTACTATCAACTAATTATCTATAATAGTGACAGTTTATAAAGTAGTCAGAAGACGTTGGATGCAGGCCGCTTCCAACAGGTCATTTTGAAAATATGTGGGGGAGGCTTATGTCCAGCTGTGAACAACGGCAGAAATGATGAAGACATA
Source organism: Battus philenor (assembly GCF_028537555.1). Lineage (NCBI taxonomy): Eukaryota > Metazoa > Arthropoda > Insecta > Lepidoptera > Papilionidae > Battus > Battus philenor. Next base: position 8,626,242 of record NW_027181678.1, on the reverse strand, counting down.
TCTACTGCCTTCTGCACTATAGCAGGCTTTAGTGTTGGCAAACACCGCTTAGTAGTTAATTGTACATACTACATACTTATTAAAAAGCGTTGGAGAAATACTTCATAGTAGAAATAAAGAAATACAGTGTCGATCATACAAATTAACCTAATAGTCGTGTTCAAATATATCATATACAGAGTAAAATTTATTTATTTAGTAATAACAACAACCAGGACATACGAAGAGCTACTAAGTCACTGGCACCCGAAAAGGAATTTCCAATTAATATAATAATTAATACAAAATAAACAGATTGAAACAATAAGATCTCTATATTAATAAGTTTTACATACGATACGTTAAAAAGAAGAAATTTAATAATTCGATTTACTTGTATAATAATATTTTATTTAATATAATTTACAAAAAAAAATTATTAATTATATGTATTAAATGTTAATAAATTTGTCACAAAATTTACAATTTTATCATATACAATTTAAAATATAAAGATATAGAGTAACAAGTATAAGTAACAGGTGTAAGGTGTGAGAAAAATTAAATAAATATTGATTTTGTGCATACTTGGACATGTTAAAGAAAAAAACTGCAACGATGGAACCGCAGCTTCATGTTTACCTGAACATGCATTTTTTTATTTACCGAAAAAGTCGTCAGTAAATTTGTTCGACCGTTGTTTTTATCGTTGTTCGTTGTACAAAATATTCGAAAAATTACATCGCTAATCTACGTAGACGTTTGCTCGCGGAGAAAATATAAAATATGAGGGTAATCTTAAATAATTCTTAAACAGTAGATTAATGGCCATCCGAATTGTGGACCGAATAATTTTTATTATTTATTAGAGAGATAGACGATAATGGCAACATTCAATTAGGATCATATTATGCAGTGGCGTCCCAAGTCCGCATCGGTCACATATCTATTGTATTACTTTCAGCTTCCCCGTTGAAAGGCAGTTGTATGCCTCCCAGTGTACTGAAAATTAATCAAATTAGTGGAACTGGATCTATATGCTGTTGACAATAAGAAGTACTATCGTTTGTCTGGGAAGAACATTAACCAAAGAACCTTATTGAAGATGAAGACCCTTATTTCAATGTCCCAAAGTAGTGACCCCAATGTAATTCAAACTAAAACGACTCGCAATTTTCGTTAGCTGCAGAAGTTTTACCTATTTACGAAAAATATCTACAGAACCAATTATAGTTATCACAAATAATCGGCAAGAGCGGTGCCTTTTGCTGGTAAAAACTTGAAAATAAAGGCTGCTTGTAGATTCTAAAGGATACTGTTGCTCTTTGACTGCCGAAAAGTAAAACTGCGCTGAACTATGTAGCGCCCAATTCAGTTTTACAGAAAAATGCTACAAATATTAATCTTTATTAGCCAGCGAGTTATTGCTCTCAACTGGATACTTATTCTACCACTTTCTCAATATTTCAATATTTTTATTTTACCTTTTGAAGCTCTGGTTGTTTTAAATTTTTTCTTTTGTGATTATCAAACTGCAGTTACCCGTCTTTTCCATAAATTACTTGTTAAAAAAAGTTTTTTTCCTGTGTCATTAAATAATCAAATATATCAATATTATTAATCTATGTTAATATTTTCTATTTAACGTAAAAGTACCAAAAATATACGATGAACTGTGATGTTTTAATAATTAAGTAGTAATTACATTTCTCATTCAATGTAAAAATAATTAAGTTCTGTCCCTCTTTATAATACGAGTACTTTAGTCCATCGTCTTTCTATCATATACAAGAAAATTTTTTCTTCTATCACACTCTTTTCCAAATTTATTGGGTAAAACATCTTGGAAACACAGATAACTCGCTGATTTTAGACATTGTTTTGAATAATTTTATAAATAAATTGTAGCTGTCCGTTCATTCTCTTGTTGAACACACTCACAAAAGATTTTTATTATACTTTGTAGACTACACTTTTAAGTGTACAAGAGTATTTAAGAGGTCCTTTTTACCTGTAATACAATTAATAAGCCATTAAAAACCTAAAAAATGCTTAAATCGAACTGAATTATTGAAAAAGTAGTCTCATTCAGTGAAAAGAGACTACTTTTTACCTAGATTTTTGTTACATATAGATAGTGCTGACGGTGCAGTAATCAGTTTGCCAGTCATAATAATGGTTAATTATTGTCATTAACTTTTTAAAAGAGTTTAAAGCTATAACAGACAAGTTACTCTGCCTAAAACTGGTTATTTATCCTACCTTTTATCCTAGCCCCTTAACAGATGCGCTAACGACTATAAAGAGGGTACCAGCGGAATGTTTGAGCGATTATTGTATTTACATGACATAATATTTTTGAGAAAGAAACATGACAGGATTGATGTTATTTTTCTGTGCTTACCTTTATGTAATACTTTTAGAGGGCATATGTAGGAGAGATGATCCCATTAATTGCCCTCTAGTCCGACCCATCCAAGATATCATTAACGACAAAGCTTAATAATTCTCTTACGAATGAAAGTGATCACTTAGCCATTTTTACTTAAATAGATGTACGAGGTGGTTTTATTGAAATTTAAATAACATGGTATTGATAAATATTTAGGACAGAAACACTCGAATTCAATTATAAAAAACTATTCGTAATGATGGTTTCCATACCACATTCAACGTACCGTAAGCCAGATACAAAATTGTTAGCAGAGAAAACGCAAAGAAGATCCTTTGATATATAGTCTCTGGATGGATACCAATAACCAGAGAACTTAAAAGCTATTATAAAGCTCTGAACGAATTATTTGACCTTTATTGATCTATAGATTCTGTTACAGTTTCAATACAGCATTTAAAAATAATGAAGCACCATGAAAGACACATTGTGTTGATAACCAAGAAATATGAGGGACAACTTTTTAATAAAAAGGTTGTCAAAGTATTTAATATAATTAAATACTTTGACAACCATCGCTTTAGTAATTGAAATAAAGTAGATGGATAAATTTTAATTTTCACCTAATACTGATGATACCAACCGAATCTAAAAATACGGTTCCAACTAATATTAATACTTAAGACTTAATCTGAATGGAAAACATTAGAACATTCGGTTTGTTGTATCCAAATCAAACGGGTTTTTCAGAAACAGAAATTTCTTAACTTCATGTCGATTTCAATCATATAGCTTTTTGAATGTAAATCTTCTCTTGGACTGAGAACTACTATTCTATTGCCTTAATTAGTTATTAATTCTCCTGGGAAAATATCCCTACAAATGGTTTAAGTTGAACATAATAAAAAATCGCGTGAATTTTATAGAATCGATCAATCTATTTATTTACTTTATTCATCTTTAATAAGGCATTGACGTGCCCTGCTACATACAAAGACGGAAAAAGGTTTGGGGAGACAAAAAAGCTTAGTTCTTCTTATATTTTCTAAAGACTTAGTAGTAAGTTCTGTAAAATGATTCTATGAACACAACCGTTGGGCCATTACAATTCAGCATGGAGCATATTCACATGACATTTTTGTCCAGTGAACTGGGCTTACGAATGAAAATTAATCTTTACAGTAATTTTAAAGCGCAATCTAGATCAATATTTGTCAAGCTGTAAATAGACTTCCGTCTTTCTAAATATCACTTAAGTATATAACTATTTTTATAGTTATTCTTTAAATAAATCTTTGATAATTAAATATCCATTTCATACAGTTTACGCTGGACCGACTTATGTTTATAATGAGAAATAATTACAAAAATATCGAAATTCTTTTACTTGTCATTTATCTGAATGCAAAATGATTGATGCACGTCTACACGATGGTAGTAGAAAACTCAAGGGTTGATTTAAAGGAAACATAGCTAACAATCAGACAATATCTGTGACTCTTGTCTTAGGTGAGAAGGCGTCACAAGTGTGGAATTTATCTCCACGAACATAAGTACGGGCAAACCATTGACCATTACAAATAATGACGTCGGCGCCTATCGCTTTGAGGTGTTGTCGTGAGAGTGATTGTCATTTCTTCCCGAGAATGTCGTTCCCACGCTCGCTGACATCCAAATCCCTTTACAGGACATTAACGCCCTATCGCGTATGTTCAAAATGTTTGAACATGCGCTGAACCGTAACGCCTCCCGGCATGCTCGTCGGTGTGGACAGACTATCTGACAATTTCTAATTGTGTCCTTCTTTCACAACTTTCTTGAGAGAGCTTTTCGATGTACTCTTAACCATAAGCTCGGAATCAGCTCGGTAGCTTCGGTTACTTACATGAGTGCAGACTCTCGGTAATGTGGGAGGATTTTTGTGAAGACCGTTGTGCACGTACAGACAATTTGATATCATGTTGGGAATAGTAATATCGCTTGTGACAAATATTTATTTGATCTCCCAGTACGCGTACAAAACATTCACTAAATAATTTGACTTTTGAAAAATAATACGACTTAAAAAGATCCTACCGCTACCTTCTACTTCTGCTTCTACTTCTACTATATTCTACTATATGCATGATTATAGACTTAGTAATGATGAAAACAAACTGAACCATATAAGTTCTTTACCAAATACGACCCCCAGAATCTCGAACGACATAAACGACTAAGCTTTTGTGTACATGTGTACTCGTAAATGATACGGAACAACGATATAAAGATGCGACGACACATACCAAGATGATTTAAATTAAAAACAAAAAGTAAATGCTTAAAATCACAAACAATCACTCTCCTCATAAAGCTTTTTCGATGAGGGCGCACTAACGTATGACATGATTACAAACTGTTCAGGGTCCTTTCGTCCAAATAATAGGTCCGGAGAGTGCATACGTTCGGGGTCACATACTTAATGCGCCATTGTCATCTACTTTGAAATCAACGCTGTGGCGCCCTTTAAGAGTAACTGTGGTATTAATATTAGATATCTTTACTTTCTCGTCGATGCTCATCATTTAATTTCTGGGTGTCATTTTTAATACCCTAATATTTAGAAAATTAATAATGTTGCACTGGGTGCCTGTAATGTAGTACAATATACTTTTCATAAGCTATTTATTATTTGCCAGTTACTATCAAAATTTTAACCAGCTATTATGTACTGTGAAGTCTCAGTGATAAGGTGTAGTCAAGATGATCTAATGTAAAAGTTATAAAAACATAATTCTTGCCCTTCCGTCTCAGGAGATTACTTATTGGACACTTTTTTTTGTAGAAAATATTTTTAATTCAATTTCACTTAGGCTCTATGAAGAACCATTTACAACGCCTAGTAAGGCGATGGAATTTGACGAGATCTTTTCAACAATATCGAGCATTTGACAGTTACAGTGGCATTGCCTTTAATAGAAGTGGAGAGTCGAATGCCGAGCGGTCGCATCGTTTTCGGCATTAGAGGTTTGTATCGCGCTGGATACGTTCCACTGCCGGGATAGTGTAAGAGGCGCGTGCGGCGGCGGCGGCGAGGCGGCAGTGTACAGCGGCGCCGAGGAGCTGCGGCGCGCGGCGGAGCGGAGCAGGGCGGCCAGGCGCGGGCGCAGGGCACGAGGCACGCTCGGAATGCGCGGCCCTCGGCGCCGGTTTACAAATAGAAGGGCCGCTAGCACGGACTGCACGTGTGATACATTGCGCGATCGATCCGCCCGCGTCCTACCACTATTATTAATTGAGACATCATCGCGAGCGACCGCCGCCGCTGCGGCCGCGCGGGCGGACCCTTCCCGGTGCCGAACGTGCGAATGACATCTCGGAGGGTCGACTGTCAGGCATAAGAAAGGGATCGGCAGCCCTGCGTTCGCTGACCCCGGCCGGACGTCACGGCTGAGGGAAGACAAGTGCAGCACGCCGCGCCCGCCGCACGCTCCCGAGCTCATTAGCCAAGGAATCCGGACGCCGTTGCGAATTCTCCTAGCCATCCCGGTTTTAGACGTTTGCACCCGCGGACTCCATTTTGATCTTTATGAAAGTATTTAATTACTTGCCGTTATAATGTTTTAACAAAGTTTATTCTAAGATTATTACAATTCATAAGTACCTTCATTTTAAACTTTAACATAATAGTTTTTAAAACTACCCTCATGCACTGGTCATTACAAAATATTATTAAAATGTGACCACTACTAAAATGACCAACATGAACATTCTGTTTTCCATTGTTCCTTTCATTTTAACCATTTACTGAAAAGGAAATTAAATTTAGTTTGTTTTTTAAAATTAAATTTTTCCTATACAATTATGTCTCAATAATCTATGTATTGTATTTTACTAAACTATTTAATATTTAAGTTATAAAAATTGTCTTGTTCAATAAATTGACTCAAACGCTAGGCGCATGGCTAACTTAACTTACTAAATTCGAATTTTCCTTCATAGGTTGACGTCAGCGCGAATTCGACGTTACGTTTGAATCAATTCCACGAGAGTCCCTCGGGTGCCAATCGCTTCGTCGAGTGTTGGTGTCGTGCATTTTTCCGAACAGATCAGTGATGTATTCGTTTACTTGCGGTGCTAATAAACACGTGTTACAAAATATCCTGTGAAATATTTACAACCCCGGAAACAAGAGGTAGGCGTAGTTGTAATCGAATTTCTCTTATATAACTTTTTACATTTTAGGGCGCTCTTAAATACTATCTCATTATCAAGTGGTTGTATTCCACTACAACTTCAGATATACGGCGCGACCAAGGAACTTGATGCTATGTGTAGGTAGTTCTGTGATGCGGCGTCTGCATCAATCGCAATTTGAACAATTTGTTTTAAACAGACGACGTTTTTATCTGAGAGTCAAATTGGGAGACCGAGATTAGATAGACACAGCCCTACGTTGATAAGAGTGTCGGATTCCGGCACCACACTGCGGCGCCCTAAATATTATTAAATGTTCTTCAAGTAATGGCGCGACTACCAACAGTAAGCAGACATTTAAAATGGCCGACTATTCTTAGCCACATATGTTGATCTTTCGCAAGGGTCATTAGGAAGATAAATAATTATTAATAAAATTCAGAAAGTTAATTATACTGAAATGTATAGGTAGGTAGGTGGTAGGTAGGTATTGAAATACTCGTATTATACTTGCCAGTAAAAAATAATGCAATAAAATTTATTTAGAAATGCAGTTGACAATTATATTTCTTCATTATGTAACTGAAAAATGCTAATATAAAATATTAAATAACAGCAGATAATATTTTTAGTGTCACAATGAGTAGATGCTGGCAAGTCGGTGTTGCGCGCGGTGCGTGCGCGAGTCGCAAAGTGGCGGGTGCGTCTGGCAACACTGGCACGCACTTTTCGCGGAAATTTAAAGCTTTTATCGGCTCTAGTACTCAGCGCCTCTAAGGACTTTACAAAAATTTTATTATTTTTAAATAATTTCTGTACAATATGGACAATTTATGGACACCTTCTGGGCCACTCCTCTGTGATTGATTTTAAACTTAAAAGTCAAGCACATTCCATTATTTATATACATTTTAATGCATTAATCTTAATTTATAAATTATGAGACACGTAAATATAAACAATTTTTATTTTTAAAAAAATTAAACATTCAAAATAGAATGTTGTGCACTTGCCAATGTAACAATCTTTGAAATGTTACTTGAACTTTATTAAAAATTACATATCAAACACTTTGTGATAGCTAAAATTGGTATTACTAATTTATTTACCTAATTTTATTTTAATATCTAATTATCTTTACCGGCACTGAGTGCAATACTTGTAAAATCATTGAAAGTCATTAAGACCAGTAGTAAATTAAAATTATTTTATTTTAGTTAAGTAAATAGTAGCCCAAATATTTTAGTTGCATTTAGAATTGGAAGGCTTCGTATATAAGCGTCAAATATAAAATTTTGATGAGCTTGATAATTTCTACCTTATTCACATTAAACGTAGGTAGTTTAATATAAGGGAGAAAATATGTAGTGTTATCCGAGCTGGAAGATTTTTACATAAACTCTGTCATTATCAATTTGCTTTGTCTCTTTAGTTCCTCGGAATTTTGGTATTAACTATTGATAACTACATGTCATCTGGTCAGTGTAAATTGAAATCTTGAGTTTTATACAATTGACCCACTATGTTCCTTCTTATTTTCAAAATATATTTAAATCCGCAATAATTTTTAGATAATTCTTAATTTTCTGCTATTAGCTTTTGCTTTCAGAAGAGCATTAGATACGGATATAGAGGATTTGCTAATAACTTACTTAAACATTTGTTAATTCTAGACCCTATTGGGTTAAAAGAAATTGTACGTAAACGAGAATGGAGATAGAAATGATAGTCAAAAGTTAGCTTTCAAAAGGGCGGCGTTGCTGCAGCGCGCCTTGTCACTTGTTACTATTGTGTGGCTCTCCTGTCGTGTCGGCGCTCGATGTCGACGCCGGGGTGTTGTTTTACAAATTTTAATTATTAATATCAAATTGATAATTGTTTGGAGTTTATCTGTTAACCGACATGATGAGCTAAAAAGTCACTCGACGTTCGCCTAACTGGAGGCAAAGTGCTCGCAGAGAGCTGGCCGAGGGCCGGTGCCGCCGGGAGCCCGGCGGCGTGTCGGCAGCGTGTCGGCGGCGTGTCGGCGACGTGGCCACGTGGCGCGGCCACGGTGACGCTGCATGTCAGTTTTCTGGAAAAATTGTCAAAAGTAGCACAGCGGCGCGGAGCGACGGCGGCGGGCAATTCGCGAGCGCGCGTGTGTGTGCGCGCGTGTGCGGTGCGCACGTGTGTGCGTGCGCGTAAAGTGAAGGTCGAATATTTTGTCCCTACTCCTCGGTCTATTGGTGTTCACGACTCGGCGCGGTGATAATGAGGTGTCGCGGTCCCGCTCGCACCGGCGCGCGCACGCGGCTGCCGAGCGGGACGGGCGGCGGTGAGCGCGTGCGCCGGAGCCTCCGCCGGCGCCGGCGCGGCCTGCCCTCATCAGTCTCCCCGCGGCGGGGAAGCGGTTCGCGTGTGCGACTGCGCTCGCGGTTCGCCCGTCCGCCGTCGCTAACGAATATTTTTAGATAACAGCGCGAATAATTTATTCGCGAGTCGGCGGTCGCGCGCACTTTTCCGAATACCGGCGGCGGCGCATGCGGGCCTCCACCACACGTCCCGGTAGGTAAGCTGCGCACTTCCTGCGCGCTCGCCGCCATGTTCGGCGGGAACGTCACTTCCGGCGGGCGCGGGCCGCGCCGGAACCGAGCCCGCGGCGGGCTGCGGGCGGGCAGCGGGCGGGCTGCGGGCGGGCAGCGGGCGGGCTGCGGGCGGGCAGCGGGCCGCGGTCCGCTCGGCTCAGGTCAATGAGCGGCGGCTCTCGATTCATAAAATGTCGGTCGTTCCATTGACGCCGCGGCGCGGTGCTCCGGCGGCCGCTCACTCGTGACCCTCGCGTCTTCGAATATTCATGTCTCCATCGATAACATCCTAACCTCTGACTTCTTTTTATATTATCGGGTGTTGTTTGGTGAACTCTGCCGGCCGGAGCCGGACTTCGTGCCGAGTGCTGCAAACGCGAGTGTCGTGCCGTCCGTGCGGTCCGTGCCGTCTGTGCCGCCCGTGCGGTGCGTGTCGCCCGTCGAGCGGTGTCGTCTGACTGTGGAAGTTGTGTGCATAGTGCGCTTCAATAGTGATTTACGCTCTTTATCAATGGAATGTCACATCCGATAGCGTAAGATTGAAAATATTTATCGTCTTCCTCTACACATTCACATTAGACTTGGGCAGGTAGCTAGTAAAATAAACCTGCCTACCCGCTTTTCTTTAACTACTTTAATATTTTTTAAACACCTTATCCCAGTTCAGTTTTTTTTTATAATTAATAAATAAATTATGATAAGGTGTAATTTTCGATTTATCTATTAGTCACTTCAAGTAATTTTTAATTAGTTTGAAAGCAATCATTTCTCGGTACCGAGATCGAAATATTACAAGTACTAGCAAATAAAGCCTAAACAGTGTTCGAGTGAAATCACACCCTCATGCAATGAATGCAGATGATAAGCGGCGGGCGCACTCGCATCTTACACGGACAGTACAGTACATATAAATGTATAATATGAAACTATCACGAAATTTTATTTCTTTTCATCTATAAAGTTTTCTTTGCAATCATAATTTACATTAAATGAACTTTTTTAAATCTTTAAAATACCTCATTAAATAAAACAAACTTAAAAATCTTTATGAATTCTTTATTAATAAATGTTATTTAATTTTATTTATAAACACTGATTTTGCGATTTTTTGCACAAATAGTATATTCAGGTAATATTGTAAAAAGCATATTTATTGTTATGACACATAATTATTAAGTCTTTATGAATTTTAGAAAGTATTTAAATATTTTAATGATATTCTTTATATCTCATGTGGACAATTTTAAGATATATAGCTATGTAAGTGATAACATTATATTAAAAAAAAAAACTATTTCGGGTAATTTTAAATTTAGGAACATATCGAGCTATTTGTAAGTAATTAAAAAAGCTGCCAGAAGCTGCGGCGAGCATTGAAGTTTTACAACGAGGCTTTTGCGAGAAAATTTTTGTGTGGGTAAATTAGCGGGAGAATATGAGATGGAATGAGTCAGGTGCGACGTCACTGATCTCTGTGACTCACGGCGGGCGGTGACGTCGCTCGCCCACCCGCCGGACGCCCCTAGCTTAGAGCCTCGCTCACCTCGGCTGCCTCGTGCCGCGATACCATGCCAGAACTCCGCACCCGTCGACGCCGGCGTCTGTAGGACGGTAGGCAAATTGCACCATTAAATTCCGGCAGATCAGCTTCGGGCTCGGGCGATCCGTCGTGTCTTGTATGTAATTGCAATTAACACCGTCCGCGTGAAGCTGCCCGAACGTGCACTTCCGGACGCGCCGGGACAGGCAGGCGGCTCTCGATCCCACGTTAAGCCATTAGGGGTCGCACCACAAAAAGCGTTCGTTACAAAAACTGCACCGGCGCCGAGCCTTCCCAGAACTGGCTCCATTCTTATTTCGCTCTCGTCTTATTCACGAGGATTTTTTGTCCGGCTTTGATATTTTTTTTGTCACGGGAGCGGTTCTCTTGTGAATAGTTCAAGGAAATGGCTTATTGGATTTCGTTTAGGAGGCGCACTTATCTCGAGGCGTTGATCGACGCGGAGCCTGGGAACGCGAGCCGGAGATCTTGCTAAAGGACCGTTAGCCGCATTCCGCGCGCCGGCGCAGGTTCCACTAGGAGTCGACTCGTAGTCGTGACGTCACGCGGGACGCGACGGGACCTGTGTTATGCCGTCTAACGAGGACGCGGGTCTGAGCTAGAGGCCGCCTATCTACTTGCTAATTAGTAATAATCGCTTCTTAATTTTGATAAATCCTCAAATTAGTACCTGGTGATAAAAATAAATTCTATACATAAATTCGCGTGATTTCGACAAGTTCCATATAATATTTGAAAAAAAGTGTTCCGTTTTTTTCCAAAAAAAAAAACAACGTGATGCAACAATGAACACCGCAACTAACGCCTAAGTCCGTACCAATTTCTTCTCTTGAATGTCTCCGCAAACCCAAATGTTTCTCGCTCTACGTAGACATTGATAATCCCCGCGCGTACCGTTTAATATGTGTTTATTTTTTCACTTCCAGGCCCATCGTGCGTCGCTACGTCGCGCCAAGGCGATGAGGCCCGTAAAACCTGACAATCGTGGCGGACAGCGAATATATTGGTTTGTAAATACTATTTTATGCTTGTCTAAAATACAGAAAATAAATTGTAGGTTGTGAGGGCTTGGCCAGCGGAAAATTTACATCGTTTAGAGTGGAAGGCGCTCCCGCGGGTCACGGGCCCTTATTGAGGGCAAAGGGAAGTTATAAATCTGTCGGCGCGAACAATGGCGCGATAAGGTGCACCTTACGTCCGCGCCGATACGGAATCGCCTGCCCCGTGCTGCGCGCTCCGTGCCCCGCGCCCCGTGTTCCCGCAGGCCCCCAAGCCCGAATCACTCCGGCGGCCGTCCGCGCCGCAAGTTAAACATTTAATCGTTTACCAAACGCCGTGTTGACCCAGCCTCGTTATTTGCCAACGCTTTTTGTTGATAGCTCGCTTGACGATAGCGTGGAAGTAAGAGGAAGTAGAGAGGTCGGCAAAACGCAAACCTTATCGGTCATTGACCTTCGCACCTAAACCGAGCCTCACATCTCGCTCCGTGCGCCCGATTCCATAGGCTCACGAAGTTTCAGAAATAGCGCACCTGACGTAACATTTGTTGCAAGTTTCATTCATTCATTTATTTCTCACGGGGACTTTTTAGAACACAAACTATTCTAATAGCGGGATAACGGCTACGGTTGCGGCAGGTGGCGCACCCATGGACATTAAATTGGATGCACAAGCGGAGTACGAACCTATTCGGTCCGTAGGCAGGCGCTTGTGAAACCTTGACCTCTTTTCCCGGTGAACAGCGGGCGCGCACACAATGGACTATTTGGCGACATCCGAGCCGACCTCACCATCCCGCCCCTCTCCGGCTGCCAAACGCCGCGCGGCGCTCTGCTCGCGCCATCTACCGCGTCCGCGCCGACACCTCGGCAGCGGCGCGGCGACTTATTCGCTTTACCGATCATCGAAATAATCGTGACACGGTGAAGTTGGTCATGTGTGTATGTAATTAGAGGCGTCTGTGCGGCCGCGCGAGGCCGCGCACCGGAGGGCGGCGCGGGTCGCGGCCCGTGTTGAATAAAACATGCGGCGCGCCGCCCGCGCCCGCTGCCGCTCTTCACTATAGCCACACGCCTCAAAATCCCTCCGTCAATACTGCCTTGACTACAAATCAAATTTAAATTTTCACTATAAATATTATTTAATTCCTATAGGAATGTCCTTGAATTGCTTTTCTTACTAATATATTTGACAAAAAATAGTATACCTGCATAATTATAAAATAATATCTATAACGATCCCACCAGGTAATTGGCGGTTCAATAACAATTACAGCAGCAATAACAACATCAGCAATTATAAATACTAACGTTCTCGACCTCGTAATCACTCTGCCACAATTTAACAAATTTATGACATAAGTAACATACATTTCGTAGCGCCGTAGCCGCAACGTAGCACACGGCCTAGAATTACAGTATGAGCCGGTGCCTAGTTATAAATAACCAATTGTTTAGTAGACTCGCATTATTTTAAGTAAATTATGATTAACTATATCATTAGAATGTAATATAAATAACAATACTATACGACAATCATTGTGGGAAGCCATATACGCGTTCGAACAGCTTTTGGTCGTGGTCCCTATGTCCTGTCACAGAGAAGAATACGTTCTGATTAAACATTCGGTCCTGTTAAACTATTCCTAGTTTTACAAGTGACAGATTAATGGAATGCTTACTGGAACTCTCAGTTGGCTGACGTCACCGCTATGTTTCGAAATCTATCGTAAGACATAGGAACACGAGTGTCTTCACTTACTTTAATCGAGCTCCTTTAGTATGCGCACATTATTACTCGCCTAACGTAGCTCTAAGGTTTTGAATAATAACCACAACTCATTAGGAATAAGCAACATATTTGCTTGACACAGTGCATGAACATCGTTATTTGAAAGCGGAAGTTCCATGTGCATAGGCTAGACATTTTAGTAATTGCTCCGTAGATAGTAGGATCGCGAGCAGCGTATTAATTACGAGCGCGCTTTTACTGACCTTATCTCCGGTAGACCCTCGCCCTCTCGTCGGTCCGCGTCGGCTTCTTAACGGACGGTGGCCGAACGCCATGGGAACCGCAGCTCCCGTGGAATCGGATCGACTCATTAACGTTCTATTACTGTCTAACACACCAAGAGATATCACATTTCATATATATTTTGTTGTATAATAAAGCTAGAATCATGTCGCTTAATGACTACCAACCAACACTGGACTCCAACATGGGAAACAGTAGTTTTGTAAAGGGCAAAAATAATTTTTCATTCGACGCCTCTCACACACCAGTGTAACGCGATCAAAAATGATCTATAACAATGCACGCCACGTACTAGTGGTGATGGTTGTTTCCGTTACGCAATGTTATCGTTTAATTCACCGCGTAACAATGCGTTATTTCCTTAAGGGCGTGCAGATGCGAGAGCGGGGGGCTCGAGGGCGGCGGAGCTCGATGTCAAAATAAACGACGGCAGCGGCCGTTATAAATAGTCCGGCGGCGATCCCTTAAGGCGGCTAAATTTCCGGGCTGGAAGTGTGTCGCTTCCGCCGCAAGCGGTCGTTGACGCGCGTGCATTGTCGCTAACATTCCGCGCCGCCGACGACGTTTTTAAATAGGGGCCGATTACGAACGTCTGGCTGCGGCGCCGGCACACGACCGCGCCAAAGTGCAGCGATCGCTGCGTCACGGGCTATTTGCGACCCGCGCCCCGTGCCCCGCGTCCCGCGCCTCGCTCGTCCCATGAGCAGACGGAGTCGGCTCGAGTAGCGTTCAAGTCTTCTACCTCATTTACGAAAGCCACAAAATTTAACAGTGCGTCGAACCCTTAATATTATAAAGAAACTGTAGAATATGCCATTCGGTAAAAAAATTATTGCTGGCAGATGTACGCGTGAGGCTGCACGAGGGCGGAGGGCACCGGTAGCGCGGTGCAGCGCGGCAGGGTCGCGGCTGAATAAATTCGGAGGGAGGCGCACTGGAATGCGGGAGGAGAAGCGCGCGGGGCGCGGGTGGGCGGGGGGGCGGTGCGCCGTGCGACTGGCGCGCGCGCCGCTGTCCCACGGTCGCGCTGCCCCCCCCCCTCGTACCGCCGCCTCACCACCTCACCCCCGGGCACTTTCTTTCGCGCCATAAAGGTCGTTTCAAATATTTTGGAATGCCGTTTGGTGACATTTCACCCGTAGCGGAGGGGCGAAATGCAGTCTTCGGCACACGGCGCTCTCGGTCGGTCTGCGATGCATGCGAGCCGACCAAGCGTCGAGGGCAGACTGCACAAACGTGCGCTCCGGCGCTCCCGCCCCGCATGCCGTGAGAACGTGGCGCCTACATATTTAAAGTCAGGAATTCCCCTTATGTAATACATATCGTCACCAGCGACTAAGAAACAAGTTGCGAGTCGCCGGCGCGTCTCCGTCGGTGGCGGCCGCTAGCAGCGCACTAGCAGGCTACGTCGTGCGTCCTCGCGGCTGCGGCGCGCTCACTCTACTTTCCACGCTCATGTGTGAACTAAGTTTCTCCAATTAATAGATTCGTTCCAATAGCAAACAGGCAGTCGGAGAAAGCTGCAAAGCGAGGCGGGTCAACGCCCGACGGAATTCACACCGTCCGACCGGCATGAACTTTAGAAAGAAATGTGGCGTAACGCTCTAAAATTTTAAAATCGTTCGTTGGGCCATTCCGGGAAGGCGAGGGCGATGGCCGATTGAGCGACAGGCGCGCGGCGGACGAGCGGCGCCGCGCGGGCAACGAGCGTGCGGCGCGCGAGCGGCATGCGGGCGGCGTGCGGATGGCAGCCGGGCTCCGGGCACGCAGGGGCTTTGAGTCGCGCGCCGCTATGAATGGAATGCGGCGTCGGAGGTTGCGCAAGCGGCGAGCGACGGAATGCAGGGTGGGGGGTGGCGGGGGCGCGGTAGGGAGAGACCGGCGGGGGGCGACGGTCGCAGTGCAGCTTGCTGCATCCCGGCCATTCACGCCGGCACCGTGTGCTCTCGGCAAAATAAGTCACCGTTAGAGGTGCGGAATGTGCGCTCTATCTCCCCGCCGTGCACTTATGGCGCGGCGACCGAGCCCCGCTGACAGTGACACGTCTAGCGGACGCTTCTCCGCACTCGCACTCGCGCACGCACCACACGTTTAGTGTCCGCGTTGTCGGGACGGGACGGGACACTTATTCTTTATGAGTTTATACTCATCTCGGTTATTTTTGTATACTACTTATAAAATATTCACTTTGCAAATGAGGATTTTTCCTATAATTTCCATTATCATTGAATTTTTTAATAACTTTATCCCTGGTTTCGTTTTTAAACTGTAAGTTTACTGCGATAGACGACTTTGTTCTATAGGATGTCTCAGCCGTTGATTTGGCAGATGCGGACAATCATAGACCGTCGCATTGTAATAATACAATTATTTTTAATCGCAAATAATTTCTGTATTAAAACTATAATATAAATATAGAATTTTACACAGATCGTTTCACTTTAAAATTTACATATGTACACGGATAATGGTATCACTAAAGAATATATATATTTTTAGCTACAATAGCATTAAAAGCAACTAGTTAAAAATTTGTGTTCCAATATTGATAACAATAGGATGCTAATAACAAAATCAATAAAACCTTTTTATAATAACCATAGATCCAATAATATTAGCCATCAGATCCGCCGATAGACTCCCACTGCTGCAAGTGGGCCTGGCCTGCCTTTGAGCCATGATCGCCACGATGACCGGCTCTGGCGCTATGCGCATCGGGCGAGTTCCCGCGAAGTGGACGACGACGTCGACTCTGCTGGTGGGGGCTCTCCGCAAGCCGTGTCTACCGACTCGCGGTGGCCACTCGAGCACCTTTCGGCCCTAACCAGCCGTCGGTTGCACGAGCTGTGTGCCCGCCCACTATCACTTCAGAGCTCAGTCCCTAACACTAATGAGGTATATTTATTATTTACGTGTGATAGCGAGTGCGGCGCGGGCGAGCACGAGCGTGCGCGCGCACTATCAATAGGTGTCGCGTCACCGCCCTACATACTGGTCACGTCTCCGCGCGGCCGGGAGCTCGCTGCGTCGCCCGCCGTCGCCGCCGTCGTCGCGCTAAATTCCTTTCTAAAAACCCATTATTCCTCACCGCGGAGGCCCGCCGCACCCGTGGCGGGCCACGTCACGCAGGGGCCCCTTGTTCATCTTCAACTTAGATAACGACACCGACGTTCTAATTTTTTTATTCAATTGCATCAACCAAACTTTCCTTTCATCGATTGGCTATTGCCAAACATTTTGTATTTAATATACAAGTTCGCTCGACATCGGTACACGATCAACATACATTTGCCATTATCACGAGCGCGACGAAGACATGCTTGCAGATAAAGAGTAACTCATTTCCACTATTTCCTATAGTTGTCAGCAATTAGAGCGGTTTGTGGGTGACACGTGTGGCCCACATACGCAGCCGTTGAACTGCTCTGACGTCACGCTGCCTCCCACCTGACAACACCCTCACATGACAGAGTTTCCTCTATAAGAGACACCAAATAAGAATATAAACCTTGCTTTTATGTTATTATATGAAAAATTTTTAATTCTTAACTGTGGGCGAGATATGCGCATATTGATTACTTCGATGACATCGTAATTAAGATATTAATTAACAACCGCGGCCCGCTCGCCGTGCACGACCCGCACTGCCTCTTATGGGTGTAATTTCATATTATCTCAATTCGGTAACTTTTACAAAGTCGAAACAGATATTCTAGCCCAGTTTCGCACCAATAAGAACTAATACTTTTGAGTAACGCGCTCCTTCAACCACTGCTGCGGGTGAAATTTTTTAAAATACGTTCTTTGCTAAACTCTACTCAATAAATCGCGTGATGAGTCGGCACACAGGTTGAAATCTCGTATATTATCTCGTTCATTGCAGTACAGTAGGTGGCGAGAGCGTTGTCATTTTTAATATATCGATGTGAGTTCCGCTCGGCCCAACATGGCCGGAGGCTCGTACTCGCACCATTTGCGTCGGCCGCCGCTGCGCCTCGCCTAGTTAGTGCTCACTTGCGGTGTGGGTGCTCGCCGCCTCCTGCCCCATGTTTTGCTTAACGATTACCTAACCTAACTTTTGCAGATAGAATACAAGCGCACCTCGGTAATGCACAAAGCGAACGGCACTTTGGTGTCCTTTTCCCCGCCTTTGCTTTCAACAATGTCCAAGTTCTAAATCTGAATTGGAAAACCCTCATCTGTTTATTATTATACCATACGAAAAATTCATTTCATTTTAATCTACAACGATATCTGTTATTTTCAAGCACATATAGTAATTAATTTGTAAGCCGCTGGATGCGGGAAGCACAACACCGGTCATCTTGGTGATCTTTGGGCGAGGCCTATGATGATGATGATAATGAAAAATGGGACTATCGAATTCATTACATTAAATTGCAGACATGACGGTGCGATAGTGTAAGGGAGCGACATGAAGAAAATGCGACGGTGCGACAGTGCGACGGTGCGACGTTGCGACGACGCGACGGTGCGACAGTGCGACCGCCCGGCAGCGCCGTGAGTCAGCATGATGTCATGTCGCACGCAGCTAATGGGAGCGTCCCGCCGCACACGTCACTTCCCATTCCCGCCGCATATTTCACCCAATCGAGCGGTGACAAATTCGTTCATATTCTGCTATTATATCGTTGTGTTTGTTTAAATACTCTTACAAGAAACTGTTTTATTGTTGATTTGTTTAAATGAACATTGTTTACTTACTTTTTTATTGATAACTATATGACAATATATCAAGACGAGAAAAAAGAAGCCATGAATAAAGACGGTGAAGACAAGCAAAAAGGAATTACGAAACTGGTTTTCATAATGATTTGACAGATTGTTTCATATTCTGAGATCATTGTGAAAGCTATTTTTGTTCCTGTAACATCGGAGATATCAACAGAATGGAAGAGAGAAGAAGAAGAAAGCAGCAACTGCAGAAACAGCAATGAAAGAAGACTAATTATTTAGAGATTTTGTTCATTTACTTATTGTTTTGTCATATTGTTATATTTTCTATATTATTTTCTATAAAAGTTACGCTTCTTTGCTAATTACCACATAACTGGGTCCTGTATCTTGTTTTGATACTTTGGAATTTTTCGAAATGTACGAAGAGTTCCTCGCATGAAGCGAAGCATACTCAATGACTCAAATTTAAAGTACGATTTGTAGGCGTTAAGAAGCTATGGGCCAGATGTATCATCATGTTTGGCCGAAGCACGTCGCATTTATTGATTGTGTCAAAATGACATTGAAATTCGACGGCGGTGCCTCAAACGCTGCATTGATATTTTCACAGGGGACGAAACTTGATCTACTGTTATGATGCTGAAACAAAGAGACGTTATTTGCAGTGGAAATTTAAAAATGCTTTGGAAAATTTTAAAAACAAAAACTTAGGGAAAAAGATGAATGCCTCCTCCTTTAGTTGGTAGGGGCTATTATGCAACATAGTTCTGAAAGCATGAGATACAGCGTGGTACATAGCTACGCTCTAAGCAATTATTCGTCTGTTACAGAAAAAGTTCGGGATCAACGAGCTGAATCATTCTTCATCAGGACACTCGGCCAAACAACTAAGAATGCCGTCATCATCTTTACCCTTGTTCCCAAAGATAAAAGAAAAAAAACTTCCATCCTTCCGGGAATAATGTTTTAAGATTTCAAAAAAGCGGTGGCTGATATATAGATATAGATATATCATAAATTATGACTGATGCATATATTGTCGCGGGGACATTTTTTAAAAACAGTTATTAATAATTTAATGCTCACCTGAGTTATTGCATGACACTAATATCACGGATAAATTTTTTTGTATATATGTTCCTTTTTATGCGTTGTAAAAGTTACAAAGAAAGGCCGTTTAAGTATTTAAACGTACTAAGTGCAATGTTTCCAATGGAACAAAAGATCATTATTATGCAGAAGTATATTTTTAATTATTTTATTTTTCTACTAAATTATATCATATTTCAGGTGTGATAATTGTTCTACAAAACAAATTTTCAGGGATAAATGGAGCTCTGTTATTCTACAAACAACACGCTGCAGTTTCAGTTCATGCAATCTAGAAAGTAATTTTCTAAACTCATTTACTCGTAGTCGGTAAAAACAGTGCCCTATTCACACAAACAAAAAAACATCTTTGTACTAAATGAGGTAAGGACGCATTTTCAAAACTTTGTAGAAACTTTGTAGAAACTTTAAGTCAGCTGAGTACAACGAAGACATTATTCGGCTACAGTGATGATTTAGTTGGAAGTTAGCTATCAGGGAGTAATGTCATATTTTTGTGAAAAAGATGTTTGAATATCAAAAGACAATTATTGAAAAAGTAGGCAAGTCTCTTAACAACACTGTGTTCCATAACTGAGAACGGTCCTTCTAACGGGACCCACACCTGAGTCTTAAAGCTCGATCCAGTCAAGCGTGGTTGGAAACAAACATTATGCTAAGGACTGGCCGTCATCTAGTACTAATGCTCGACTATGGTTTGAACGTTTAAAGGATTACATTAAACCTAATGGTTTTGAGTTTGATCAACATATATTTTATGTCTTTGTATAAATACAATTTATAGTACAGTAGTAATTGTTTTATGCAATTGAAAAAAGAGTAATTTTTGGAAGTATTTTTGGCTAGAATATTGACCGCAAGAAGACGAAATTACCGCATGGTGAAAAGCATTAGTTTTTTGTATTTAAGTAAAAACATTTATCGTCGCTTGAGCTACTAATGTTGTCTGAGACGCCATTGCCTGATATAGAAATGTATACTTTCATAGACATAGAAATAGTAACGATTCAAAATAAAAATCCACGAAACGGCGTATAATGTATGTTATACATATTTCGTGTGTAAATATTGCGCCTATTCCCAGTTGTTTAACCTAATAGTTACTACTGGAAGTTTCCTTCCCAATATTTCTCCCAATAGTACTACCGCGTAAATAATAATACTTTAACCTATCAATTGACAACATAAGCAATTTGAGTTAAAAGGTAAGAGACAAGTAAAAACATTTTTAGATGTTCATTACGTTAATCGCTTTCACCTAAGAAGATTTTCCAAAACTGACCAACGCTTATATCTTCCTTAATGAATTCATTTGGGTGTTCTAATTAAGCCGATCGTGTTCAACATAAACTGTTTCTTTGTTCAAATTCATTTTACTTGTATTCAAAGTACTTTTTGTACAATGCGTTAGAAGACAAAATCAAATTAAAATCCTCAAATCTTCTTACCAACTTCAAATTCAACGACACTGAATTATTGGAAGTCCTATGCCGTTGGCTGAATACGCGCATCCTCGTAATTATATTTTTGATCAACCAATTTCTATTCATGATTTTTTTACAATTAGATACTTTTTCTTCTTCTATGATGCTTTCTTTGTCATCCGTTATGTACGACTAACCATCTATAATTTTTTTTTTGGTTATAACGGCAGAAGTTTGCAGTGACAATATTCTGTAGGACTTTAATTTTAGAGATTTGCTTTTTCTCTTAACTCTAACAACAGGATAACAGTAAAATTCACTTAGTAAAACTTGGGGGAGTGTGCATCGCGCCTTCGCGTCGAGCCATTTTTAAGAGTAATGATTGTTACGTAACTGCTTGTTGACATTTTTATTCACACTTCGGTATTCGACGGATTTGATGGACCGAGTAAAAATTTAATTCGTCCCTGGGGTCAGGAATACCGCGCAACTGCTTCAGATATGAGCCACCACGGCCAGGGACCCACACATTCGATTTTCAAGGCCTCTAAAACACAAAACTATTCGAAATAGCAGTTTACGTAAAAATCCGCGATTTTAATACGGCAAAGAGAAACCTCACTAGTATTTCAAAGAGTGATTACTAATGAAATTTCAAAAAGGGATCTGAAGTTCTATCATTTTCAAATTTAAATTCAAATTATACAAGAATTGAAAAAATTCGACTGTTTCATGCAAAAAAATGTCAGAGGATGTTATCGCGTTTTCGCATTGTATACTCTACGTTTTAGAGCGATGAGGAACATAATCGTGGTTCAAACACAACGGTGTGACTAGACTCTAGCTTCGACAAATTTGCTTCGAAAATCTTTCCCCCAAAAACTGATCGTTCGCAATAAAAAAAATCCCCGAACTTTTAAAGAAAATATTCGTCGAAAAAGCGGCTCAATTGAACCAAGTTTACTGCAGGGTGTGACGCAGTACAAGTGGCTTCGTTTTAAAGTATGTGCAACGCGCCGAATCATTTGAATGGCTTACTCTTTAAAAAATATTAACCGCATTTCCATTCTACCGTTCTTCCCATTTTATCCCCTCAAAACACTCCCCAGATTACAGGGTTGTAGTAAGAATGGTTTTGATATAGCATCAAACGTTTCAGGGCTGTAATAGTCCTCACATTCCGCCATAACATTTTTCCCTCATTGAATGCAAACAGTAAAGTTCTTGTTCCGTGGTCACTAGTAGTCCGGTAACAGAAATGAATCAAATTTTGACGGTACTTTAATATATGTCAATGTTCTGTTACATAACTTGTCCATTTCAAGTGTTTTAATTTTTTGTTGGTAAAGTGTTGTCATTAAACTGAAGAACAGTGGTAACTTATTAACCAAGTGATTATCCACATTTTTGATTGAACCAACAGATTTTCTATATATCTTGGTTTTTACAGTCAAACTTCACGTTTATCTCGATTAGGGTATAATTGTGGTTATGAGGTTGATAAATGTAATGTCGTTTTCAAAACGAAATTTTTACTGACAGTAATTGTTGTGACGCATTGCTTTTAGGTTATTAAGCATATCGCCATATAACACCTCATTTTTATATGTGTAATAAATAGTAATGAAAAACTTTTAGGGGAAATACTTTTCCTTTTTGGATGTTTATATTTACATATGTGGCGGCTCCGCGCGCATACGCCGTTCGACAGCTAGCTGAGGACCGGCTTCACGGGAACGCGCGTTGGCTTTATACGAATGTTGATGGGCGCTGTTAGCCGTTTTGGCTTTTACAGCTTCATCGGGCTCAGGGCTCGCAGATCCGAAATCCGCGTTTTATGCGGCACTCCCTCTTAAAGTGTGCGAGAGGGACTTGCGAGAGGGACGCCAAATGGAGCGCCCTCATTCGCACATACAGATAGAAGTTATTAATCGAAATAAAATCAATTCTAGTTCACGGACCCTTCCGCTCCGTGAACTCAGTACCGATGAAGCTATAAAAGCCTTAGGGCTAACAGCATTAACATTAACAGAGAAAAAGCAAAAATCAAAGCAATAAAATCACTTTCAATCGAAATGTCTTTAAACACGCTACGCCAAATCGGTAACCGAAAACAGCAGCCAACGCATAACATAAGTAATAAAATAAATACTATGTAATATTTTACTAGCATAAACAATAATGACTGTGGTTGATTGTGCTATCTTCTATTTAAAATTTGAATTTCCATTCATAATAATTTTTCAAAGCGATATGTTTGATTGATAAGGCTAGGAAGATTTTTTTAAAAAAAAAAACGATCCTGATGGCGGAAGTTTTAAAGTGACCCAGGCGGATGATGTGAATATCAATCGCTACAAGTAAATTTATTTCATGTTGAAAAAAAAGCTGTTCAGCAAACATTGGACCAATATTGGTGAAAGAAAGTCGACTTACGACAACAAACATTGATTAATTAGAATTTTATTATTAATTGAATTGTTTATTTTCTTTTAATTGAAAACGTTTTTTTTTTTTGTTTTTTGTATGTATGAAATAAAATTTCATATTAAATTTTCAAATGCTTACTTTTTTTAATTTTCTTTGCTAAAAGTGGTATTTTCGTAACCATTGAACCTATCTTCGATCTATACATGGTTTGCTACAGATAATCTTCATTCACTTTGCATCGTGTTTTCAGAACATAATCACGACGCAGTTAGGTGGTATTGGTGTGGAGCTAAATTATATCACTTAAAAATAGCAACACAGTTTTGCTGTCAAAAAGCCTAACAAAGTGTGCGCTAAATACGGTTGAGGTTAACTTAACGTCATTAATATGTCAAGTATAATTGTTTGAATTTGAGAGAATATTGTAATACTTGTAAAAGTAATATCTTCGCGATGGAAACTTCACAATTCGATGCCACTTTGGGTGGCGAGGAAAACTTGCCTTTTTCAGCAAATAACTTTAAATTTACGGCTTCGCGGAGCATCGAAATTGCAGCAATGTCTGAAAGTATTCTTCGTCCAAGTAAAACAAAGTTAATTTTTCAAACTCTACCTGTCCACATGAGGCGTAGAGTTATGAGTCATAATTGTAAACGGCTGCCTATAAAATTGCGAGAAGGACACTTAGAACAGTTAAAAAAGAGTGGATTACCACCTAAACAAAAACGACCATCCAGGAAGTATCGCCGGCGCCCTTCAAATTTGTTAAATGAGTACAACAGGCGGCAAACGAAACATATATGGCTAGAAACCCACATTTGGCACGCGAAAAGATTTCATATGGTTAACCGTTGGGGGTACCGTATTGCAGACCGTCCCTGTGATAAAGCTTTTCGCGCATGTTACAGAGCTAGTTCTGCTCATTGTTTGTTACAAGATATTTCATATTATACTCCTATCCAAGTGTCAGGACCTGTTGATGTTATAGCAGATATGTTCAGAAGTGTTACAAATAAGTCTTGTGGACTTAGTATTGATGCAAAAGCTTATATTGAAGGAAAAAGAGAAGGATCTATTCACCTTTATAATCCGGGTACTTACCCTTCAGGTTATATTGGAAAAGTCAGATTTATTTGGATATCTAATGATAATTCTGAAAAAGAACTTTGGCTGTTCATCCACCCTTCACAAATAAAAGAGGTGGAGTCTGTATTATTAAACATAAAAAGTCCTGGAAAAGAAGGGTCAACATATAGTGGGCATGTAGAAAAAAAGCGAAAAATTTCCAATAAATATTCTAATGTAAGAATCAATATTATGTCTAAATCTTTTAACATATTTCGTTTAACTGGACCTAAAAGTCAAGCTGTTTTAAGTTCTACTATTAAATGTTTAGATGTTAAAGATAAAATTCCTACAAATGCCTGGTTCTCATCCATTAAAGATATATCATCTCTCAGCCTTGAGCAAAAATCTGAGTATTGGGAAAATGTTAAACAAGCTTTTTCGCCATCACTGTTACCACCTTCTTTGATTATTGGATTAATAATAAAAGATCCGCGATTAAGTAGACCTAAATATCGCAGTAAAGCTCAAAATGGAAACTGCGAAGATCTGAATATGGCTTCATTAGTTAACATTCCATCTTATGTTTCACATTCACCAATATGGAATATAAGTTTATGTAAAGAAATTAAAAGTAAACAAATGACTAATGCACAGTTTATAGAGCACATAACAAAAACTCAATTAGTGCCTGGAGAAATTAATGAAGATGATCCAGAAGTGCAGAGTATACCAATAGTTTTAATTCAGAAACCTGGAGCACGGCAAACAAATCTTAAAAAAATTGGTAAATATATCATTACACATCTACTACTAATTCTTGGAATAAGTTCAACTGTGTAATTAAAAAGTATTCCTATAGCAACTAATTCAAAACTTAATGTTCGTTGGAGTAATACCTTTCAGATTTTCATATGTCTATGATAAGAATATTAAAATGTTGAGTATTGACATAAAGCAATGTTTTCATACAAAAAACATTAATTATTTTGTTCTGCATCTATAATTCTTGTAATTTGTAATAATGGCCTAAAGCAAACAACTATTTAGATATTTGGAAACCAATATTCTATGTAAGACACTGAATTTATACAATAAATTTTATCATATCTTTATTTCTAATAATGTTACAGTAAACTGACAGTATAAATAACAGGATTACTAGTATTGGTATTAAACACAAAATTTTTATTCAGGGTATGGCAGTGGATGGGACATTATTGTACCTGCTGGTTATGGTCTACCATTTTGGCAAACTTTTGTTATGTTTGGTGGTCGCCCAGGAGGCTTAAGGGAAACAGAGAATGTAGCTTTTGAAACAGGGGAATGCTTTTTACCACCAGACTCTGAGGCAGGAAAGTTAGAGGAGAAAAGAATAGAACAAGAGTTGAAAGAAAAATATTTTCGTAGACCACCAAGTAAAAGAGTCAATTTCCAAAAATTAGCCATAAACAGCCCGTTTCTATGCCCTTGGAAAATTTTGCTGAGTGATTGGAGTACAAATATTGTTAATGACTTTTATATTTTAAGAAACAGAAAATTATTAGGCATGTTACAGGTAATCACATTTTAAATTCTATTGAATTTACATATGTATTTTGTAATTGTCTCAAAGGAATAAAATAGCAATGGCAAAATTAAATTTTTACCTATTTCCAATAACACTGTATAAAGTAATTACTGAAAAATGTTATTACAAATTAATTTTTTCTATTCTAAAATGACAGGCCCATATCCAAATTTATGTAGACAAACATATAATAATGTAATTAAAATAATTTTACTTTGTCCAAGAAGCAACTTCAACCATGTAGTCATTATTTTATCTCAAGGTATTTAATTGAAATTTTAGTAGGCATACTTTAATTTCTTTTTACTTTCAGGAGTGTATTGTTCACAAAAAAATGGTCCCTCACATAGATAGGGCAGAATCATGTTTGGTTCCAATATTCTTACAAATAGAAGGCAAGGGGAATTTAAAACAACATGCAATTATATGTTTACCACAAAGGAATGACATTAAAGCAATTAAAACTTTATTTGAACCTGTACATGAAGATTTAAATGAGAAATTAAGAAAAGAAAAGAGGAAACAACATTTGCAACTTTTGAAACAAGTTAAAAGAAAACGAAGAAAAATTAAAAAAGCCCGAGCTACGGTATTTATAAAATAGAATAACTTTCAATTCAAAATTTGTGATTTTCATTGTTTCAAGTCTGACATATGAATAAAATCATGATCTGTTAGGAGATAAAAATTCATTATAATACCTCCCTCTATACTTGCTTGTTGTGTATGGTTTGAACAATTTTTAATAATTCATTTTTCTTGGAATATTATTGCATATTTATGAGTCTTATTTTTCAGTAAAGAAAAATTACGTTCTTTCATTTTCAGCATCAAAATGTTACTAAAAAATCTAACAAATCTAAGCCATCAGAGTACGTCAAGCATATGAGAGAGCTGTGGTTACCATCAAATATAACAACAGTTCGTAGCTCATGTTCAAGACCTATATTGGGATATGTTTCCAAAGGAGCCTTCAGTTTTACAGAAGCCAAGTGTGCTGGAATAGGATATATTGCTTTCAATGCATTATTAGAATTTTTAAAATCTGATCAAGACCAAATACTAGTAAGAAATAATTCATCACGGAAATATTTTTTAGCTAAAGTTCATATTGTAACAGATATATGATGTTGATGTAAATATGTACAATATAGACATGCAGAAGATATAAAGAGCAATGCAGCCAAAATATTTTTTTTATTTCTTGCCCACATTAAACAAGTCTTATCTCTATTTTTTTAAAGTCTACAATTCCTGAGACTATTACGTACTTGGATTATAATGACGATTCCACTTATACCAACCAAGAGATTTTGAAATATAATAAGAAAAAAAATTTAATTTCTCTTTGCAAAACAATCATTTACGCGACACACTGAACATAAGCATTGAACTACTTACCCTCAGTCAGTGGTTTGTAATATGCGTATGGCAGCCTGAATATTGCATATTATTAAATGCAAAATATCGAAATATCCTTTTCAATTTAGGAAACAAAAAGCGACGAAATTTTTAGTCGAATTGAAATTAAGTTATTTAGTGTAAATCAATTTTCTTGCTTAATTTTGGGAAATGAAACAATGTGATATTGAAAAATTATTTATTAATAACTTCTTGTTTTCAACACTAAATGATCATTATTCGTCTAAACCTAGTAAATTAGGTTACTATTTTTATTTTCAATAAGCTAACAAGCTGATCGACTGCAAATATCTATAGCTATTGAGTGTATTAAAAGATTCAAATTAGTGCCACATACACTGTAACATGTCTAATAGTTAAAACCTTAGTAAATGGACCTACTTTAATATTTGATTTTTTCTTATAAATCTTTCAAGAGGAAGTCATGAAATATTATAGATAGAAAAATAGTTTACTTTACAACCGCGTTCCACAACATTAATTGCAAAAACTCCATTGACAATAATGCAATGTAACACCGAAAGAATATGTGTCATTTAACAGTCACGGCAATACTGACTCACTAAAAGAGATGTTTCAAACGAAACCAGGCGGTCGACAAATAAAATAAATAGATAAATGCACTGAATGTTTTGTTGCATTTCAAAACAAATCTCTTATATTTTAGAACGTTTTCTAGCTATGGCGTCTTCTACGGCTTTCAACTGTTTCAAAAGCTCTTCTCTTCTTGATACTGATTTTTTTGGTGGCGCAGCTCCACTGACAGGAGATGTAGCAGATCGTTTTTTCCCAGGGATATCTAGGTGTAAAAATATATTATAATTTATACTAATAACAACACAGGTTAAATTTGGAATTCAAATTTCTTCATTTAGATCTTTGTTTTTTTATTTTAATGTGACCAATTTCACCAACGGATTAGTAAGAAAACTAAAAAATATTTAATCTAAAAGTAATATATAAATATCTAGTACTAAGCAATAAATTGAAAATATGGAAGCCTTGCTAAAGTTACTTTCGCCACTTATCTCTCAGAGCTAACGCAATCCGAAGTTACAGTAGTGACATTAGCCTTTAGGGCGCCCTTATGTCAGGACGCTAAATGGATATTATCGACGAGTGTCAGCTCAAGCCGAGCTTTCTTTAAGCCCTGTGGCCTAGTCACTCTATGGAGAAGTATTTTACAACCTTTTATATGCCATGCCTCCTTTAAGCCTTTCTAAAATTTTTACGCCTCCCTATATATCATATATTTTTTATAATAAAGGGAAAGGGTCATACCCGTGCCTAGTCTACTTATCAAGTTGCCTTGTGGGTAATATGGTGGGTCCCACGGAAACACTACTATGGAGCGTCCACTAAAGCGATTTAAGAGCTCGGCGGCCTCCCATTCCCGTAAAATAGTTGTATATAGCGGCCCCCGCGAGGCCTCAAAGCTTTGCTATCATAAAAGAGATCTCAGGCTAAGCGCCCTTTGCGTTTTTTCGAACCCGCGGAGTACTATAATTCAGTTTCGATTAAATAACTAATTATTACCTTTGTCACTAGTAGACTCTTTCTTGCTAACAACCGTCGAAACCGCGGCGGCTAAACCGGAACTTGATTTTGGATTTATTCTGTAAAGTTATTAATGATTTTTATATTTAACACAAGTACTGCACTGCGACACGTTTCAGATGGACTGTTAACCATATTACCAATACTTGACAGTGTTGTCAGTACCTTAGAATTACGCCTTGCACACGCTTGTGGAATGCCTGGTATGGCAATTGGAATTGCGGATCCAAGACGAGATCGAACCTATCATCGACGTGGATAGTCTCCTTTTGTGAGCCCGTCATAGTCCAGAAGGAGGCGGCCGAACGGGTTCGGCAAAGGACAGATCTCACTCGAAAACAACGCCGTCGGCGCAGGTAAGCGTCTCATGACGACCTTTCAAAGAATGGTGTTCTCTTACCGGAAACGGAGCTCTCTGAGTGGTCGCTGGTGTTTAGGGTGAGCATCCTAAACTCCCACTAGCTTAATCGACTCTGAGATGGAGAATGGATCGACGTGATCTCGAACCATTGTGACAACAACACGAGGGTTTTGGTAGCGCGAACAACGCTTACCTCGGGCTATCCAAAGCGGAGAGGGTGACCACCAGGGAGGTTTTAGTGTAAAGAAATTTCACATAACCTTGTTTGAACTCCTCCCAGAGACTGGATAACTTAACACCCGAAAACCTTCTACTCCGCCTCAGAAACAAAAAGAAAACATAAACCGTGTCCCATAGTTAGAGACGTTCCATACCTTGGTCGAGCTGCGGCGTTCAAAAGGCGTGCGTGACGAGCGCGACGCGCGCCCGAGCTGCCGGATGTCGACGACGAGTGAGTCTCGCTCTCCGACTCGCTAGATGACGTTGACGATTCTAGGGAGCAAATAACTTACTTGTTGTTTTAAAAGCGTCTACAAGTAGTGATTTTAAATCTATGGTATTCCAATCACAAACAGTCCTTCCAAGACAATGTTCACGAATAAATAAATAATTATAAAAAATACGAAATTCACAATATTTTTTGAACAATCTACACATATATTGAAACAGTGAAGACTATGAAACTATAACAAAAAAATATACAAAAACGCAAAACAAATCAATAATTCCATTGCGTAACAAAAATAATGCAGTTTTTCATTGTGATAACAACCACACATGCATTTAGCGAGCAAATGTTGCCAAGATGGCTAAATTGAAGTGTTAATACATGTACTTGAT
The DNA here is from genome assembly GCF_028537555.1 of Battus philenor. Lineage (NCBI taxonomy): Eukaryota > Metazoa > Arthropoda > Insecta > Lepidoptera > Papilionidae > Battus > Battus philenor. The sequence continues at coordinate 8,596,057 of NW_027181678.1, read as the reverse complement.
CAATTTCAAAATTTAATTTCTTTAGGAAGTGTTAGATCACTATCAAGAGTAGACTGGCAAAACTATTTTTTTTTTACAGAAATCGAATAATTATGTACTATCCAACAAATAGATAGGTTTTAAAACAAAATCACACCTGTTTAATATTATAGGAAGTAATAAAGTATGACAAAATAATAATTACTATATGGCCTTTTTTTAAGAGTAGATCCAAAATGTTTTACCTGATCCAGAAGATGATGATCTTGAATATTTCTTCCTGTTCCTGTTGTGACTTGAAACTTTGCTTCGGCCATATGGATCAGGTTCTTCCTGTGCAGACAGATTTAGGTTACTTGTGTAAGTATATATGCAGAGTGCTGTTCTGAGTTGACAAACCTTTGCTTTATTTGTCATTGAAAAATGTCGTTTGGTTATTTAAATATTCAATGAGGTTTTTATCGCAGTGTGCTAAAAGCTTCTGTAGCTACCCTGGATAAAAAGATAACATTTTTCTTAAGGTCGATCGTAGCGTCCAGTGGCTGCGGTCTTTGCATATATGCATAACTAGACGAAGCGCAGCATGACGGCGGCCGCAATCTGCTGTGCTATTGGAGGGTAAGAACGCTTCCCCGCGCCCCACCTGCACGCACCGCTCGCATATACGCACGCTGGTGGCACTTGCTATTTAATATACTAAATGCCTACCGTTGCGGATGTTACACGGTAAATACCTATTTACCCCGTAACATCCTTAGGTACTTATTGTACCTTCTCTTGCTCCTCAAGAATCGATATCAATCGTACGAAGGATATCTTCTGATATACAACAAAAAAAGGAGTTTTATTTCTCTACTTGAGAAATATCAATACGACAAACTTCTTTACAAGGCCGCATCACAAAAACTGTCATTAAAAAATCTGTTAAAACTGTTACATTAAATGTTCCACCAGATTGGGAGACTGTAGCAGTGCACGGTGTATAGACCTTATGACGGTGGGAGGCTGGCGGCGGTGGGTTGGCGGCCAGCTGTCGCGCGGCCGCGGGTGACGGCGCGCGACGCCGCGGCGCCGGTGGATTCATGGCGGTGGCTCGCGCGTTCGCCAGCCGCCTCTCGCGCACAATCACCGACGGCGACAGCCTGCACCGAACATATAATATCATAAGTATTTTATTCTTTCCATCTCTCCCCTCTGATAGACAAAGACCTCCATACAAATTGCCATAAGCTGTAAAATAGCATCAAACATACTAGCCTACTACAATAAAATTGATGATAACCAATTGCAAATTGCTTATGCTTTCATAGAGTATGCAAATTATATTCAATTTACACCAAATTTTAAATTTTCGATTTTTCTATTTTTATTACAATAAACCAGTTTGTTATTGTAGAATTAAAAATTATAAACTTTTGTGCAGTCCTGTGTATTGGGTATAACGAGAATCGTATAAATAGCAACTATTTAAAGCAAATTTTATTAAAATTATTGCATGTATAATGAAACAAAGGAATTATTAGGATGTTATAATATTAATAATGTTAAATGTATGTTATTTATATAAAATATTGGTTTTTATTATGACCGAATATTAGAATAAGTGGAATATTTTTTGGTAAATACCAAAAAAAGTCTACCAAAAAAAAAGTCACTTGACAGTACATTTGTACTGTCCAGTGACTTTTTTTTTAATTTTGTTGGAATTAAAATTTGAAAATTTTGGTACCTGAAAATTAAAAAAATGTATAGCTCCACTTATCCAAAGTATTTGATATTTACGATGAGCGGGTTAGAATTGAACATTATGTTTTTATCCAATGTATGTAAAAGTTTATTTATTGTTGATAATATAATTTGTGTTTTGTTGATAATATAAGTTGATAATATTTTTTGTTGATAAAGATGCAGAAAAAAAAACGCGCCCTAAATACTAAGTCTGGATTATTTGTATTAAATATATTTTTTAAAAATATTTTTATAGTAATGGAAAACAATTTCAATTTCTAATTTCATAATGAACTAAAAATATTAAAATAAAATATATGCTCATTTTCCCCAATGTATTTCCATTAATCTTTATTTCACGTACATTTTATTCCCCTGGAATATAATAGAATTATTATACTTAAAAGCATGAGATGTCCTTTCTCAATTTAACGCTAAGTTAAAAGAGAAATAATTAAAATTGAAATAAAATTATTGTTAGTAATAATATATTGGTTAGCGTGATAAACATTTTATTGAGTCAGTTGGTATTGGGAACGACCAACCGAAAGTTACCTTTGACGAGAGGATGAAGACGCCCTCCTCTTGCGTCGAGCTCCCGCCGAGCCCGAACTACGCGAGCTGGAATTTGAAGAGCTGTGGACTCAAAAGGACGCCGGGGGAGGTGGGGACACACACGCATCTCACACACGCTCACATGCACACACACTCGCCGTGTGCATGTTGCGCACACACGAACACATACGGACATTCCATCACGCGCACCACACTCGGAAATTAGCGAATCCCAATGATTTATTATTACGTGATAGTAACGTAACATGCAATAGTTATGAAGAATAGAGATGAGGTTCAACGGAAATTGAACACCAAAACACCACGATATAAGAATGAAAGCAAACCCATTTGCCGGAGGAGGGGATCGAAGCGAGGGGAGCGAATGCTCCGATTAGTATATCTTTAAACTGCTACACACCATCTCTTTGGAAAAACAAATGAAATAATAAAAAAAAACTACCTTCTAGCAAAATCAACACAGCCAATTGTGTTGTTATATAATATTACTCTTTTGTTATCATAAAATAAAATAATTTGAAATGCAAAGAAATATTTAACAAAGTAAAAATGTTGAACAAGCTTTGGTAAAATTGAATAGTTTGTTTTAAATTATAACTATGTTGACAAAGAAATTTTTAAATGTTATTTTTGAAATTTGCTTCAAATTTTAATTTCTTTAATGCCATTTTTGTATGTAGTTTTACTGATTTTTTTATAACAAATTAATCAAATGTAATAGATATTTCAGAAGAACTTTCTGTTTAAAATAAAAAGCAGGTGTAAAATAAAATAACAGAACTCAAAAATATATGAAATGTTTGTTAAAAACTGACCAAACGAAATAAATATAGATGGATTAATGTAGAACAATGAAGGTCGGAGATGAATTGAATGTCTGCATGGTGTGTTCTCATGAAATATCTATATTGAAAATCAATAAAATAATACTTCAAATTTAAGAAGCTTTGTCAATTTTAGAAAACAACTGCCACAGAAGAGCCAGAATTACTAATCACTAGCAAAGTAAAGGGTGGACCACTTTGTAAAATACATTGTAATTAAATGTTAAAATAAACGGCTTTACCATACATTTTTTGGAAACAGTAAACAGTAATACGGTACCTTGATGTGCTATACGAGTCTTCCGAGGAAGGCGGACGTCGGCGCCGCGCAGCAGGCTCTGCACGCATCCAGGGATCGGCCCAATCGTCGCCGCGTGGCTCCCGTCCTTCTCTTCCCTCCCGAACATCTCGCGGGTCGCGCACACGAGCCTCGCGTCCCTCTCTTCGCTCCACCTCTGCCCTTTGCACTATCACCTCTCGAGACGAACGAACTCGTCTCTGTTAATCCAAATAATGTATTACTTGAAAGTACATATATAACGGACAATATGTACATAATGGAAAAACAAAAAGGTTCTTAAATGAGCTCTTTTAACCAGTTTCTACACAAGATCACACATGCCCAACAATTTGTCATGGATCACATTGCTTTTAACATATTCCCAAGTTAACATTAAGTTGTTTATTCCTGATTCAATCGTGTAGCATTGCCAAGCTAAGCGGGTACGGTCCACGTACCTTGTGGAATGGTATTTCGTCGGGCAGGGCGGTGCGCTCGTCGTAGTGCGGCGGGCGCTCGTACATGCGTTCGCGCTCGTAGAGTCGCTCGCGCTCGTAGTACCGTTCGCGCTCGTCTATAACGGGCCTCGGAAACCGGCCGCGGTACACTGGACCGTACGGCCGACTGCAATCCGCAATGTAACAAAAATATAAATAACGAATATGTAACAATAATTACCAACAATGGCGATCTTTATCTTAGGCTTAATTTGTATCAAATATTAATTATCAATACTCTTTAGCAATAAGTTTAGAAGCTCACGAGTTTAGACAAATCTTTTGCCTCTATATCTCTATGATATCTAATATGTCATTTTAGTATTTATGTCCTTGTCTAAAAAAATTTTTCCATGTAAGTAAAATATATATTGCTATAAGCTTAACTCGAGATCGGAACTCAGCCATGGTCGGAAAAATTCTTTTTCATATTTTAGTTATAAGATGAGACATGAGAAAAATTCTTACGAAGAGAAAAAAATGAAGAATTGTCTGGAAAATGGTAAAAGATGACTCTTTCTATTTCCATACAAACTATAGAGTACATTAATACTTTTGTTGCTAGATGTCAAACATTTGACGTCAATCAATAGAAAAGAAATGACATGTTAGAATAGTCTCCGGTTAATCGCATTTTTCCAAAATTCTTACAGCGTTTAAAACCAAAATATGTTTTGTAAGTATTGTTAGTTTGATTTTAACAGATCAACAAATTTGATATTAAAAAGTCTCTCGGTAACGCTAATTACTGAAAAAATTAAATATTTAATATCTAGAGCAGAGTTTCTCATAGAAAACTTTCTAATTTCACTGGTTCATGTAGACTGGCAGCTGCATTACTATCACATTCACAAAACTAGACAAAATACGTGAAGATTAGATATAACTAACTATATAAGATATGACTAACTTTGCTCTTTTAATATTATCTGCTCATATATAAGCAGCTATATGTTCATAAACCTCCCGCTAAAGAATTATGTATCTCTATTTTTTGGTCACGCCAACAACGAACCTCCCTTGGACTGGATGGAGTACATCTGGGGAACCACTTTGGGTACTATGGATTTAAAGGAACTAGCAAGATTTAGCAGAGATTTTGATGTAAAATTAATATGTTCAATGCTCACCCATACAGGTCGGGGTCGCGGTGACTCGGCAGGTCGTGCTGATGAGGCGGCGAGGCACCGACCGCAGCGGCTGCGTACGCCAACTCTGCATCAGGATCGTGCACAACACCGCCCACAGAAAGATGAAGTTTCTTTTCTTCAAAATCCATGTCTTGTTCTTTGCGTTTGTTCGCTATTCTCAACATCTGTTACACAAATTTTGTACATATAAAATATAGCAAAAATATCATATTTTTTACTATATGTTTAAAAACATAAGATTAGCAATTAAAAGCAAATTCACAAGTCCAAATTATAAAATAATAATTTTTTTTAAGTTATAAAATAAAATATTTATATTTCTATCAATAAAAAGTGTGAGTAGAAATCTTTACCAAATAAGATTTTGGTGTATGTCCACAGAAAATATAAAAGAAATAATCAAAATTATTATTCGACTACCATCTTAATTTTCTTCTATAGTTGGAATATAGTTTGCACAAACTAGTGTGTATTATATACATTGCTTCTTCTCAAATCCTTCTTTAAATTCTTAAACAAAATTATATGATTGATTTTGATAAAATAGAGTAAGAGTGAATATAAGATTTAAAAACCTCTTTAGCAGTTCGCAGCCCTCTTTCCCAAGCGGATTCTGGAGGCGCAGCGTCTCGTGACGGCGCGGTGTATGGCCCGCCTGTGGGAACTCCGCGAACAACATCGAACATATTGTAATTGCCTTTATCTGTTACACCTGGGTGAAGAAACCTGTAAAAAGTGTCTACTGAAATATACACATAACCTTTTGTTAAATACACATTAAAAGATCAAATATATTTATAAATAAATATGTTAATACTTTTTATTATAAGGGATTTATATTAACCTAACAAAATTACAAACGTTGAGAATAAAGATACTAAATATAAATTTACACTTACCGGCAACTGACACCCCAAGTGCAGGCGCCACGCGAAAAAAATCTGCAAACGGGGCGCGGCTCATTCTCTTCTGGTCTACGTTCAGCCTCATCTGATACTTCACCTTCCTCTAGAGACGATCCGCGAGACCGACGGCCCGCTGTAACATCTTCTGTTCAAGTTAAAAAATAATATATTAAAAAAATATTTTCTCTCATATAGCAATTTAATGTAAAAAAAAAAGTTAGTACATTTCATGTGGTCAACAAGAACAACAGACAAATACAATTTTAAGATATGTTTTAGGAGGAAAAATTGGCAAATAAGTCATGTCACAAACCTTTCTCTTTCATTGTTTCCACTTCACCATTAGATTGATCTTTAGGTTTAGTTTCTATACATTCCCCTTCTTCCGCTTCAAAATCTAGCTGCTCCTCTCCATCTTCTGTATTACTTGTTTTTTCATGAGGTACCTACAACATTATTTCATAACACTTAAATGATGAAATGGTGATGACCAATAACAATCCACACAATAGGCAATAGTCTAGCACCAGCTCATACAGCACCATTTTTTAGAAATAAAAATTCACAACCACTTTTATTGTTATCTCGCTTTCTGTTGAAGTTGATACTGGTTGCCTTACGGATTGGTGGTATAGCTTTGTGGAGATGAGTTCACAGAAACAAAGTGGCAAACTATAAAAAATATATACATAAACTTATAACAATAAATTATTCTTATCAAATTTTCATAATCAACACACATTTTTTTAATATTACATATAAAAAATACATTCCTTCAATTTATTATTCATATCTGTTAATTTTACTTTGAAACAACATGGAAAGCATATATTTAAATTAAAATAATTTAATTGTGTTTATTAATGAAAATTTACATACAAAACAAATTAAAATTATTATTTTACCTTGTCTAATTTTAGTGTATCAGTTTTTCCATTATCTGATTTTGGTGAGGATTGTAAACTTGTACCCATTTTTCCATTACCAGTGACATCTTGTTTTCTTGATGGTGATTCTGGTGGTGATTTTAACTAAAAAATCAAAATAGTGCTGAGTATATCTAAACTATAATTGAAATTTAATTTTTTTTAATAATGATTTTATTTATACCTTTACTTCTTTTTCTGCATCATCCTGTTCAACTGAATCCAAATCAGACACATCAGATAAATCCTCATGGCTAATATTGTGATCTTTTCCATCATTTTTATCACTTGTCACAGATTTACTCCGGGATTTCTGATCTTCTTGATCTGATTCCATTTCACCTACCAAATATATAAACTTGTATAGAAATCCAATATACACATATATCCACAAATTATTTAAAAAAAAATGCAGCATATTTATTTTATTCTTGTTTACTTCATTAATATAATTGACAACTACCTTGTCAGTATGTGATCAATGGTAGCCCAACAATAGAGGACTGAGATTTGCTGCGATCATTGATCATGGATTCAATTCTCAGAATACAATCTTAGATAATTCACATTATAGCATTAATTATATGTGATTGCCATTGCTCAGAAATGTTTCTAGAGGATTGGCAATAACGTCTTCTGTGTACCATAATATCACACTGCAATCACGAACTTATCTACCAAATTTGGCAATTATGGTATATCCCCCATTAAATATCTTTCAGAAAGACCTATGCCTTGCAGTGGGCGCTGTATGGGATGAAAAAACTAATCTTCTCATGTTTTTAACAATTGGTAATTTCAAACCCACATGATTTTTTTGTTTATTTATAATACATATTTTGGGATATTAATATCTTCAACTTCAGGAAAAAACCAGATTTCAGATTAAAATAATGATAATGTTCTGGTATAAATCTTACTTTTAACTCAAGATGAAATTTCAGTAAAAAATAAAAATAAATGATAAAACACCTTCAGAGATTTCTTCAGTGACTGGATCTTTAACATTAGTTCTTTTGTTATATGATGAACTTCTGCTGGATTGACTAGATTCTGATCTGCTGCGACAATGTGGAATTGTTACCATCTTTTGTTCTGCTTTAGTGTGTCTTCTCCATTTTTCTTTAGGACTCCAATCACATTTTTTGACTAAAGGTGATCTTACTGGAGATGATTGTGAAGAATTTCTGTCTGGAGATGGGCTTGAAGTAGGAGAATGAATGTCTGGACTCTTTCTTAAATGTGAAGCAACTTGCGATGCAGAATCAGGGGAAGCAGGTCGTGATCTAGACCCTGGTGAGCCAAGATGTGATCTAGCAGAGCTACTAGGCGATTGTGGCGTTTTTGGGCCTTCTCCAGCAGATGGTGGTGCAGAAGAATAATGTTCAGGTTGCTCAGGTGATCCAATGTTCGACCCTATATCACTTGGAGACTTAGGGGCATCTGGTGATTTAGGTCCTCTTGGAGAGGCAGAGATTGAATTTTCAGGAGAATTGATATCAGAATGTGCTCTGCTTAAATTATCTGGGGAACATGGTGGTTTACTAGAAAATGGTGATCTTTGGGAGAATTGAGACTGACTTTCAGGAGAAGGAGATCGTGGACCATTTGATCTTGGTGAACCTGGGGAACGTGATGGAGATTTTGGTTGCTTTTTATAATTATCACTTTGCTCTGAAGTTGAACTTCTGCGACTTCTGGAGCTGGAACTACTACTGCTTGAAGAAGAGTGAGCATCTCCTGTAGCATCATGGGAATCTTCAGAATCCATTCCTGGGAACAGATGGTAGGTAATTGTAAAATTCAAAACACTTACTGTGGATAAATTACCCAGCCCAAACAAGCAATCATTACAAAACATTAGTAGATAACCTGCCAAAACTTTCACAAATCAACACATATTGAAATAGAGAGTTAGGCATCGCAAATTTATCTTATATTAAATCCAAACACTACAAATTTCTTCCTATTGGTTATAGTTTAGATGTCTTAAAATATTTATTAATTATGTTATAAACTAACATAAAAGAAAACATGTAAAAAAAAAAACAAAAATAAGAGTCTAGGAGTTGCAAATTATATGGTAAAATCGGTATCTGAAATAAAATTAAGACAATGATTTTCTATTATAAGCGTGGCACTCTGTATAGATCATCTTCATTCCACGAAAGCAAACATTACTAAAATATCATATTCGCTTTAATATTTACGGATAAATAGTATTAAGATTTACAGTTTGAATCGATGTCACTTGTTTAGTATGAACTACAACGTTCTGATGTATATTGAAGACACGTCCAGCCTTACCTTGGATATAACGCCTCGACGCCAGAATCGATGGCACTTTATAACACTTTTCATTTTGTAAAGACTTAAACTTTGTTTTCACAACACAAACAAAACTTGGGTCTGTCACATATACTTGTGAAATTTAACTTGCTATTAAACGATAAACTGACGAAAACTGATTAAAATCAACACTACTTCAACATGGCTGTGATATAGGAGGAAATATATATGAACATAATAAATAATCACTTTTCTTAACTTCCGTAGGGTTACCTTACGCCCTTACCTTAACTTAGATGGATAAGACGGTAAAATTCTTGATGCAATTATAAAAATAATTATGATTTCTCCAGTTTGCGCCGCATCAAGCCTTTTTCATCGCAGCAGTTTAGTAAAGCATAAACTATCGGAAATAGACAGTTTTTTTACGTCGCAAGTATGAAAAGGCAAAGATAACAACAGAGAAAGTAAAATCATATAATCGAATTACAGATTAAAAAAAACATGATATATTGTTTTTTACATTGGAGGACTTAATAAAAATTCCTAAGTAACATAAAAGTTTTTTCGGTTATAAGCCTACTAAATTTTATTATACTGGATATTATTAAAATTTTGACCTTGAATTAATAAACACTTATAGTTACAAAAATCATAGGAAAATTGAATGTTAAGTAATATTACTGTTGTTTGTTAAACAATATGATAATGAAATATGACTAAAGATCCCGTTCAAAGATCATTTTAATGTATAATTAGTTTTTTTTATGTCAAACAAATTTCCACAGTATTTAAGCGTAATTACTAGTTTGTGAGACGCCCAAATTTGTCAACGAGAGTGACATCGTGTATATTGCTTAAAATTTATAACCCATGAAATTAGTATTCTTATTTATAAAATAAAAAAATATTTTAAAAAAATATTGTTTCTTTCATAATAACGTTTCTGGTGAGCACCACTGATGCGTTTAATAACGACGATGTAAAAGTCCCTCCGGGCTAACAGCTACTACGTCTACATAAACAAGGCATTGCATTGATAGATTGCATTTTTATAATCTTTGTACTTAACTTCTTAACTTTATATTGCATTTTCCATTTTCCATTCGAAGTACATAATTTTGTATCGGATTTATAATACCATACATAGTAATACATAGTAATAGAATATATTCAAAGTAATGTTCTTTAACTCAAAAACATATGACATTTAAATGCAATAAACGCCGAAGAAAGGTATTACTTAAGTTACATACTCGTTATATGAACCTCGTTGCATTTTAAATTTGCGTGGAGATATAAATTAAAATACTTAACCAAATTAGCATCAAGAAATATGCATGAATTGAAATAAATTTTCTAAAAAGTTTATGAATAAATGTCAGTTATTTTTATTTCAAAAGTTGTAACAAAAACTTGATCAGATACGGTTTTTAATCTTTTCGCAAGTTTTTTTTTTGTAAATAAATATATATACAAGAAAATATGTACATTAAATACGATGTTTACCACATATTTAAATGTAGATTTAACATCTTTTGTTACAATTGCTTGCTTTCGTTTAGTCATATATAATCTACAATAATTGTAAATTATTAAATAGTAGAAGTTGGTAACACCGTTTTAGATATTAACACATCAATTTGGCGCCATAATATTTGTAATATTTGTCTTTTTATTAATACGCAGGTTAAAATTGTAATTTAAAACAATGGATCAAGCACTCGAAGATAATGTTTCAGAAATTGATGAAGAAGAAAGTTTCTTCCAAGATGTGGATATATTACAAAAACATGGTATAAACGTTGCAGACATTAAAAAATTAAAAAGTGCCGGAATATGCACGATCAAAGGTGTTCAAATGTCCACAAAAAAGAAATTATGCAACATTAAAGGATTTTCAGAAACGAAAGTAGAGAAAATAAAAGAAGCGTGTCAAAAAATTGTTGCTCTTGGCTTCATGACTGGTTTAGAAGTTAGCATCCGTCGCAAACAAGTATTTAAAATTAGCACTGGAAGTAGCGAATTAGAGTAAGTTAATGACATGTACATGTAGTATATATTTTTACATAGTTTACATAAAATTCGAAAATTATGAAAAGATTTTTCTTCTCATCATTTTCGAATTTTACTGTCGTGTAATTAATAGTATAAATTAATAATTTTTCTTATCTTCTTTCAACATTACGGTATTAGGATCATGGGGTGACGATATTTGATTATTATGATGATATATGTTAGAGAGTTTTATTAAAACGCAAACATCATTGTAAGTTCGAGAAGTAATTAACCAGATTTATTTCACAATTTAAATATATAAAATTAAGTTTCCTTACGGCGAACCGTAAGATCATTAAAAAAGTTTTATCATTAAAAAATTCTTAAATTTGACAGATAAATTATTACAGTGCGTACAAAGTTTTTAAAATGCTTAAGCGCCAATTTTCGAATGCTACTTCGGCTTGCGGCGTTGAGATGTTTTGTCGTTTTTCTGCCATTGTGAGATATTTATTAAAATTTCTGTTTGTAGATAGTAGTTGGTTCCGTACCGACATTTTTTCCATGGTTCTCGAGCCGTTGCAAAACTTGTCGCAGCAATTGTTTGTGTTGTTCTTCTCTTTCAGAGAATAACAGAATGTCGTCAACGAAGCAGAAACAATTTTCGTCGTAGAACTTTATGCTTACATTTCTGGAACCTTTGACTTGCGTTCTTAACGCTGAATGTCTTGCAGTTCAATTCGTATAGCTCCAATGGTGGTTGGTGGCAGTTTTTTTTACCATCTTCGGAGATAGATATTGATATCGAAATTAGATAATATTTTTTGTTATGTAGTTGGTGTGCGCGATATCGGATAGCGGATTGATAGTGCTACTGCGTTGAATCGTCTGGAGTCGCCGCGCACACGTAAGGGTCCATTCTTCTTCTTCACAATGTATACAGAACTCTTTACGTAATACTATATAAAGTAACGTACACAGAACTTTCGACTGTTTTCAGATGCCCAGTTCTAACATGTGCTCGAACTCTTCCTTAGCCTTGTATTTGTCAGGTGGAAGTGGGCGTGGCCGGGCGAATGGTAGGAATCCAGTCGTCTCTATGTGATGTATGGCGCTGTGTTTTGTTGCAGGTGGCTTCAGACATGTGTCAAAGTATCTCTTGATATTGCTTTAGAATGTCGTAGTAGGCTTGATCGCTTGCAATGAAATGTACTGTTTCTTAGTTGGTAATTACTTAGAAATATCTGCGCCGGTATCCACGAGGAAACCTTCCCTGGTGTTTCGATCGAAGACACACAGGCGGTTGCTAGTATAATTCGTTTAACGGCTGGGTTTGTCGCGGCGGCTGCACGGTGATTCGCATCCTGTCGCTTTGTCACCAAATCTATAATGATATTTGCATTCCAACGTTGAGTCTCCGGACCTCGAATTGCTTCTTTTGCATAATGAAGATTTTGATCAGCTTCGAAACCGTCTTTTTCTTACTTAGGATGGACTTCCGCAAGGTAACGCCTGATTCCATTAAATAGATAACACAACGCTTATTTGTGCCGATAAGTGGTTAAGTCATTCGACGAGCCGTCCCTCGTCGGTCATAAATGATGACCATCTGCATTTCTCGAAGCAGGTTTCTGATAACCTAGTTACAGTTCGTTGATGAGCTTCTGTAAATTACGCGATTGCACGTAGACAGCAGCGATGTCATTCAAGTTTTGCGGCTTGACAGTTTTAGAACGGAAGCGTGGACTTTGTGCCATTTTCTTTCTTAAGCTGCAAGATATTCTTCAATTTTTCCAAAATGTTCTTGAAGTCGGCTTGTCAATCTAGGATTATTTTTAAGACCGGTAGATCTTCTAGTAATGACAACAATAAGTCCAAAGTAAATTTGTGTACATTGGATATATGCTGTATGTTTGAAGTTACGCTGCTAGCCATTTTGGCTGATGCAGTTTCATCAAAATATGAGCTCGTGTAAAAACTTTACTCTGACAGATCGTATTCCATTTACAACGATGAAGTTTGCACGAAGAGAGACTGTTCTCGTGTAGGTGTATAGTCTTGTGACTGTAGCGTGGTGTAAACTGTGCGAAGCGAGGACCACTCGGCGGTCGGGGGCAGCACGAGCCTCTCGTGACCGACCTCGCTCGAACGCGGGCGAGACGGACGTGACCGTAGCTATCTTGAGTATTAGTATGTTGCGTGTGTGGGAAGAGTATCGTAGCTTTGGTATGAAGAGAAAGATTTTATTTAAATTCCGATTTAAGGGCGGCGAGGAACGTATATTGATCAACCTTAGCCCATACTTATACAGATTCTTTAAACTGGTTGAATATTCAACCATTAAGAACAGTTACCCAATCATAAAGTGAGAAATATTGAATAGCGCTCTCTTTCGACTGCGTAGTATTCCTGTTTTCGGTGCGCCGCTAATGATCATGTAATATAGCTCCATCAAGACGAATAGCTCCGATATAAATAACAATTCTTCAACAAACATAGGACTGTCGAATGCTCGACAAGATAAATATGTTCCCAGCAACAGACACAACAACTAAAAACAGTTATTGTAATACACGATCAGATAATTAATATCAACAATGTTGGCATGTGTTTTTTACCATTTGTTCCAAAGCAACTTGTTAGCTGGTGGCGTGGAATCCATGGCAATAACGGAGGTATTCGGAGAGTTCCGCACCGGAAAAACTCAGCTTTCGCACACCCTTTGTGTTACAACGCAAATACCCAATTCGTCAGGCTATCATGGAGGAAAGGTTATGTTCTTGGACACCGAACATACCTTGTATCCTTTTATTTTATTTAATTTTTGTACCTTAGCTGTTACAAACCTACGATTAAAACGAGCAATGGCTTAACTGAAAGTAATTAAATATTTCTTTTTTTATATATTACACATTATTATACAGATATATGCATATATTGATACAGAGTTTGGTTTTTACAATAGGATCATGAAAAGATTACGCTTGTCATAGATCGCCAAATCTCTCAGGTGTTCTTGTATCGGAATACTAAATGTTTTAATCAATGAGTAATAACCCAAGCCGAGACCACCTCGTGGGGCTCCTAGCACTAATCACTTCATGGAGCGACCGCTGAAGCGATGTAAGAGCACCCAATCCGGTGAAACAGTAGCGCTTACCAGCTTGAGGCGAGACTCTCCTGGGAGCCCTCGCGCACTATCTTAAAAGAGGTCTTGGGCTAGGCGCCTTCTGCTTCACGCGAAACCTGGAAATGGGCACTTGGGCAGTAAGGCAAGTCAGGTCTCAAAAATTAGAAATCATGAATCTCATCGGAAAAAAGAAGCTATCTTTAACCACTATGCTTACACAGGTCCGTCTCTGCCACCTTAGAGATGTAGTAATGTTTAACATGTAGTATGTTAAACAAAGTCAAAGTGAACAAACAACAATATTTATTTAAAGATGTATAGATTTAAAGTTATACGTTTTGAAGGGAAACCAAAATATGTTAAATGTACACAGTGTCTTAGTAAAACATTGAAAACAATAAGTTACGCATATTTCAACTTCAAGCAACTAGGTCAATGTCTTAACAAAAAATGTATAGTTATTAGCGTTTTTGTGACCAAAAAAGCTTTATTTTGTATATACTCTTCGAAAATGCAACGTACTTTAATATCATAATTTATTTTAACAATTTAGAGTTTAATATATCTTTAGTATACATCAAACATTTGCGAATAATACATTTGTATTTGTAAATATAGCCTTAACAGTTTGTTTAGCCGACCAGATAGATTACGGCCAATCGCTGATAGATTTAATTTGGACCAAAACGCTATGTTAGACAACGTTCTTTACGCTAGAGCATATACATCTGAACACCAGGTATTGAAATTAATTAAACGAAAGTATATTTATACATAGTAACAATGATATTAGGAAGTAATACGATTCATAATAAATAGGCTGAGCTATTGGATTACGTAGCAGCGAAATTCCATGAAGAGGCAGGCTTGTTTAAGCTTCTTATTATAGATTCTGTGATGGCGCTGTTTCGTGTCGACTTCTCTGGTCGAGGAGAGCTGGCTGATCGACAGCAGAAATTGGCACAATTGATGTCGCGATTACAAAAGGTTTGTATCACATTTCTATATGTAACAACAAAGATAAAAGCACAACATACCACTACATAAAAAATTGGCTTTAATTAATTAAACATGGACGTATTCTCATTCAAAATAACAAAAAGTAGCGCTGTAATATTTGGTAAAATTTATTAGTCGCAATACTGTGTCTAGTGGCAATGACTAACGTTACAGCGTTACAGTGACCTATACCGTGTCACCGCGCCAAAGGATATCGCAGCTAGACGGTGGCTTAACCAAAAAATGCACGAGCGCCGCCGACCATTGACGGCGGATTGACTGAACAGTTTGCACTCTCCACATCTCGCCGCAAGCACATTCCTAAGGCACTGTATATAGGTGAAATAAATATCAAGCAGATACTCCATTTCATTAAAAGTTCAATATGGAATATCTATTATTGTTTGTTGTTTATGCGTAAATAAAATTGTAGTAAGCTTTTTGGTGCAAGAACGCCGTCACACAAGACCGGTAATATAAACCTTTACACACCCGCGTGTCATGACTTGTCTTATTAACAACTCTTTATGATATAACTACCTGGGGGGCCTTTTTGAGCATTTTTCTTAAATCTAAAGGTAATGCTTATTAACTGACTTCGCACCGATTGCGCTAATTGAAAATAAAAATGCAATAAATTTGTAACCATTTTGGTTTAAATATTTTCCGCCGGCTTGTTGAGTCGACACAATCATTTTTATTTTGAAAATTTTGAACGTTAAATATGGAATGATATCATTTTTAATAAATTTAAGGATTTCTATTTTGATAATCATTTCGATTAACGCCTTTCCTCCTTTAATTATGCCACCAAAAAAATGAAACGTAGATATTTCGTAAATTATTAATATCTTATAAAAAACCATGTAATTAAAATAAACGTCATATTTCATAACAGACCATACATCCGTGTATATTTGTAAGATTAAGAGGTGAAGAGATAACAGGCATCCGGGAGAACAATTGTCGTACCCATTAAGGGCGTTTTTTGATAACATTTAACTAAATTTCAACCACAACTACTCGTCTAAACTATTTTGGTTTTTGTTAAATGTTAAAAATCCACATTTAATGGAGCCTAAAATACGTTTCATTAAACCGTTTACAATAACGTGTATTTTTGTGCCATGTATTAAAAAACAAAAAGCAATTTACATTTGTAGTTTCCGTATATGTTAATCAAAAATATGCAAAACATTGGAGAAAATGTTATTATTCTTTTTAACCATCAGCGAAAAAAAAAATAAAGAAAAATCGTAAACAGAATATTAATTAACGGGATTTGTTAATAAAATGATAACAGAAAGTGCACTCTAATATACATGGTTCATTATTGTAGCTTAATTTGTATCTACAGAAATAAATTTTTGCATTAAGATAAACATTACACTAAAACGCTGTTATTGCATTGAGTGGACATGTCTCGGTATTTTTCTCTTTAATAATTTGAACAATGTTGATTTTTTTCAAGATATCGGAGGAATACAACGTGGCCGTGTTTATTACAAATCAAATGACAGCGGATCCCGGTGCAACACTTTCGTTTCAAGCAGACCCCAAGAAACCCATCGGAGGAAATATTTTAGCTCACGCATCAACAACAAGGATTGCTCTTAGAAAAGGAAGAGGAGAAAATAGAATTGCTAAAATCTATGACTCTCCAGATCTACCAGAAAGCGAAGCAACCTTTGCGATTACTAATGGTGGCGTGACAGATGCTAAAGATTAAAAAATTCATAGCTCTTTTTATATCTGTGTTTGATTTAATTCTATCTCTCAATGATTACAAACTTTATCTGTAAGAACAATTTTCTTTCTTTCCATTAAGAAATACCTTTTTATTCACAACATTTCCTAGTTTTGATGCTATATTTAGGATGTGGACAACCGACACTCTACTGATGAGTATCCTAAGAAGTGAACGACCTATTAATTGATGAATTGACTAGATCAGATAAC
Organism: Battus philenor; assembly: GCF_028537555.1. Classification (NCBI taxonomy): domain Eukaryota; kingdom Metazoa; phylum Arthropoda; class Insecta; order Lepidoptera; family Papilionidae; genus Battus; species Battus philenor. The sequence continues at coordinate 8,578,816 of NW_027181678.1, read as the reverse complement.
TTGAATAACCTTCGAATGCAAACAAGATCGTATGTAGACAAAATCAAAGTCCGAACATTAACGAAACCGTCTCGCATTCGTCATTCGCAGTGGCGTGACACTATCGAGCCAATTAAGTATAGTTTTCATGATTAGATAAAATTGCACACGCTTTGGTCATTAATATGTACTATATTTACGGCATGTTTTTTTATCGCAAACTAAAAGGACATTTTATAAAAAAAAAGTGATTTTCTGAAAATAATTTATTTATAGAATCAATATTGCTAAAATATTACTTTCTAGTAGTTTTGATTTAAATTATCGATTCTTCTGATGTTGGTTCTGCAGGCTAACGTGACTTTTTTGTTAATCAACCTTGACATTTAATTGCATTGCAATCTTCATAGTAATGTTATAATAAACATAACCTGTAATAGCAAAAGGCTGTACAGAAATTTCCTATTTATTTTTAATGTTACCAACGTTTCGATGACAGCTAGACTGTTGAAAGAGGCTCCAGGTAGGCGATACATCCATCCACGGCGTCAATTTATATCGCAATGCAGTACGACAAAAACGTCGTTGCATTGTTTTTTAAAACAGCAAGGTACCATTAATTTGAAATGGACAAAAAGGAGCACTAGCGAACCTCTTTGATGAACACTGAAAAATCTTAAAACTAAACAGTATATTGTTTAACAAAAGTCAATCTTGGATCGTATTACATAGTTATGGCCTCAACAATATTCTCGTCTGGACTGACTTGCTATCACAAAATACAAAGATATAATAATAGTAGGTGTTAGAGGTCCGAGTCAAATATCTGCTAATTAAGTCTTATGTGATAAATAAAGGAAAGGAATTAAAACGCTGTTCAAGTTTTACATAAGTTTACTTTATTATTACCATGTGTTTAGACATATTTAGGTGTTCACAACAATGATAACAATTATTATTTAATTAGGGATCCACCAAAAATTTTCTGGCGACCAGTCAGGAAAAGTAAGTTTTTCCTACACTGCAAACTTGATGTCTATTTAAAATTAATAAATAATTATTTGTAGCAAATAATGTAAAGTATAAAATATACGATAAATACTTTCTAGTCTGCAAGTTTATCAGAAAGAAATTTAAGTAATTTTTGGAATGTGTTCATAAATTTAAAAATAAGTCAATATGCATCAGAAAAAGAATTGATTAGCGACTGATTTGTTGTCAGTAAAATAAAACGACTGAATGAATGATTTGATAAAGATATCTGTCCACCATTCACTTAAAATCAATTTGTTTTCATACTTCCATCTTTAGTCAGAATTTAAAATTGTCAAGAGTGGAAGTGTTGTTTGTTATAAAATAAAAAATATTATCGATTTCTATTCAAAAATTCTTATTTGAAGAATTTATCAAAAGAAATTATTGCAAGGTAAATAAATTAGCAAAAATATGAGTGATCATGAAGGTGATAAAAAGCAAATTCGCGTGTGGTGTGATGGATGGTAAGAAATCAAATTATTTTTATTTATACCATAGAAATGTAATTGATTACCTATATAACTTGAAGGTAAAAAATTATTTCTTTATATTTCTATTTATTCGGTTTAGTATACTAAGTACTTAATGAATAATAGCAATCTGGTTAAAATAATTTTAAACTACAATTTCAGTTACGATATGGTCCACTTTGGCCATGCGAATTCCTTAAGACAAGCGAAGGCATTAGGCGATGTGTTAATTGTTGGTGTACATACGGATGAAGAGATTTCTAAGCACAAAGGTCCTCCTGTATTCACTCAACAAGAACGCTACAAGATGGTCCGAGCTATTAAATGGGTAGACCAAGTGGTAGAGGGTGCACCCTATGTTACAACGTTAGAAACTTTAGACAAATATCAGTGTGATTTTTGTGTCCACGGAGGTACGTTATTACCATTATCATTACTGGTATATTTTCAGACATAAGTAAAATTTGTCTTCGGCAGGAAACTGCTTAGTTAGATACTGTGTCATAATACATTAAATTAATTCAGGGAAGTTTTTAATTGTATCGTAGATTAAAAGTATTGATCTGAGAGATACATAAAAGATTTTATCGGAATAATAGATTTCCTAATAGTTAGTACTTTTAATTGTATGCTCCAAATATATACAAATTGTATGCCTGTTAATTTTTACTTAATGATAAATACAAAGATGCAATGGTGAGTACTAATCTACATCATATTCATACTTGTAAGTGATCCATCAGTTCCAACGGTTTATCTCATGGAATTTAAGTAATACAATTGTTGGTTGTGAGAAAACTAGAATTTCAGTGCTTCTAACATAATAGTTGATATGTTACCAAGTAAGTTTTAGCTAAATTTAAAATAGTTCAATAAACATTCATTTTACTTATGAAATAAATATATATAATATCCAAAGCGGTCCAAGTGGAACCCCATGGGTCAATGTAGGAGTGATCAAAAATTGGAGATTACAATTCTTAAGTGTGTTTAAGGTTCATGTTAGATCTAATATTCACATTTTTTTTGCATTTTGAGAATATGGTAGAATATAGCAGCATGGGTTCACAAGAATTGGGTAAATTTTGAAAGTGGTCTATGAGAATAAAAGTTTGGTAACCTTCTGCTATACTTTTAATTATTCAAAAATTTTCTCTAGAATTCCAAGACATAATGCATTTTTAGGATATATAGTTAATTAATGCATCCTAATTGTTTCTTAATTTCCCCCAGAGACAAAACCAAATAGTTTTGTATATCTAGTTAAAATTTCTTATTGGATTTTATTGTATATATATTTTATTGTATGTATGTTTGTAATTTTGTTATATCCATCATTTTAATTTTAAATTATTATACATTTACAAGTTCAATAAGCAAAATTTATAGATTCACTAAGCACAATTTATATTGATTTATAGAATAACATTTAAAGACATTTTTTAATTACCACTAGTGCTTCTTACTGATAAAAGGCAATAAAGGCTTAATGTTATATAAATATGGAGTTATAATTACTAAATTTAAAATGTTGCTGAGCTATTTTTCATTCTCGAATGAATATTTTGATTTCATTAGACCTTTATCATATTTTAAGAGTATTAATAAACAATACTAAACTGTTATTTCTTAACTGAAAATTGAATTGTTAATGTATACAATATTACTGAACGCTCAGATTGAAAGATCACACCTATTGTTATAAAATCAAATTTATTTAGATCATTGTTCTTTCTAAAGTCTTCATTTTTCTATTTTTAGATGACATTACGGTAACTGCTGATGGAATAGATACATACCATTTAGTTAAAAAAGCTGGCAGATATAGGTAAAAATTCTATATGTAATTATGGTAAAAACAAAGTTAGTGAATTTTTTTATAATAATTGATCTTTATTTTTCAGAGAAGTATCTAGAACTGCTGGAGTCTCCACAACAGATTTAGTTGGAAGGATGCTTCTACTAACAAGAGAACATTTCAAGTAAAACAATTTGGCTATTTACTACATTTATCCATACTACATTAATCCAATAATTAATTAATACTTTAAAATATTTTGTGTTATATTACAAACTAAGCACAAGGGTAGTCTTTACAATGTTGTAGAAAAATTAACAAAAATATTTAACAATGTATCTATGAGACTATGAAAACCAAGATGTTTAAATGTTATCAAAAATTATTTTTTCCAGAAAAACTGCACTCGCATGGCTTACTCCTTTGTATGTGAAAATTTATATTTTTAAACTTGATAGCCGATATTACTTAAATTCTTCCATTTTGTTCAATTACACTGAAATTTGACAGCAAATAATTAAAAATCTATGTAGTTTTTATTCTTACCAAAAATAAATAGTATGTGACATGTTATATTCTGTATTGTAAAGTTATAAGTAGACCAAAGATTGGGCCATAGAGAAAACATATGCTCTTATTAAAGTAGCTAAGGAGCCAACTTAGTTGATAACAAAAATTCCGATTTAATTTAAAATTATTATTTAAAAAAAATTTTATTTCAACCCTAACGCCGAAATGGTACGCGATGCATTTGTGGGTAGAATATGTAGCTTTGTACAAATTGTAAATTTAGATAAACAAAGCCCCCTGTACTCTAACAAACTAATCATTTGAAATTTAAAATATAATTTTTTTAATTTCTAGGAGAGGTGACAAAGAATACACAGTGGCGTTGGACCATTCGTCGAATTTAGGCACTGATTCCACAGCTAGATCACCTTATACAGGATGTTCACAGTTTCTACCAACAACACAGAAGATAATACAGTTCAGTAATGGACTTTCCCCAAAGCCAACTGACAAGGTATATATGTAAACTGTGTGGAAAATAATCATTTAACGCTTTGACTTGCATTGCCTTGACATTGAAAATGTTTAACAAGTTTGGATATATGAGATCTTAAATTAATAAATTCAAATCATGCTTTATGAGTTTTCATTGTATGTAAATAACGAAAATGATGTAAAGATAATAATGAAGTGTCCAATCCGATATATTATTTTTTGGATTTAATTTTTTTTTATATAAACTTGAAAGCTTTGCAGTCAGAGTGATCTAAATTATTTTTTACGTAATAACTTCTATTCTATCTAATGGGTATTATCTGTTGTCAGAAACAGGTGTTGATTTTCAAATGATTAAAGTTTATTTCTAGTACTTCTTAAAGAACATATTGATAAGTTTAAAAAGTTAAAAACAATGAAGTAACCATACCGCCAGGTTTATCATTAGCCGTTAATATGCGTTCATTGATAAGATTGAGTGGTTAGTGCACTCAGTCTGACAATGCCTATATCTGATTGTGGTAATTCCTTATTATTAAGCATTTGGGTATTCCTGGTGACGCACGGTGAATTCGTAATATCGCAGAAAGGGACACGGCTAAGCATTTGAAACGGATGCTTCCTCCCGCCATTCCTCCTATTTTTTTTCAAACACCGTAAGACCACCAAATACAATGCGATGAAATAAACAATGTAACAGCACGAACCCAATCACTGAGTGAGCTCTCTGCCAGACACACTGTAAACTTAAACTGGTTAAGTGACTTTAAGCCTAAAAGGAATTTCGTTTTTAACCTCAGAGTAAACAACGGCTAGAGAATAGATTTTAAGGCTTATATTGCCTGAAAATATCAAAATAAGTACATTGAATGCATACGAATTGTATAAAAAAAAATAGTGCAATCAATGAGAAACCGTAAATGCAGTTCATGTGCAAATGTATTACTATGCTCTTATAAATCATAGAAGAACAAAAAAACTTTTGTATAATTTATACGGGTTAAAATTATCCTACCTAACCTATATTAAGAGTGAACATTAGGTTTACGTCACATTATTCACGACAATAGTAGAATATAATAGTGTAGTTTGACATATAGCGTACTTGTTAGTTCTCCCAGACAGAGATAGCTGTAGTTTCTAATGTGGTGGCAACAAATGAAACGCTTTACAACCAACGACCTGTCAACCCTAATCTAACCTTATGAAATCAGTCTTTAATTGGTAGCAAAATTCATTTAAACTGATTTTTATTCATTAAAGTTATTTTCGAATGCCTGATTTCGATTATCAACAGGCAATAGTTTTCCTCAAATTCAATGTTCACAACAGAAACCAGCAATAAAAATCCGTAAAGTTATTCAGTCGTAATAAATAGATAACCGTCATATTTTTCATATTTTAATTCGGTTGTCTATAGTCTCTTCTCGGAGTTTTCTCTTCTATTTAAAGATCACATTTTGGTACGAGTACCATACAGAGATGTGATATTTTTTGTATGAACTACATGATGTACAACGCCAATACCGCCGATATAACATTCAAGGGGAATTTTGGATATTTTTCCCGTAAGGAAAGTATTTTATATATACTTGATGTTTTTTCATTAAACAGGTGGTGTACGTAGCCGGCGCGTTCGATCTTTTCCACGTTGGTCATCTGGATTTCTTGGAAGCGGCCCACGCACAAGGCGATTTTCTAATCGTGGGCTTGCATACCGACCTGGAGGTCAATCGGTATAAAGGATCTAACTACCCAATAATGAACTTGCACGAACGCGTGCTTTCGGTGCTTGCTTGTAAGGTAAAAATCAATAAACAAACAATTAATTTCTTACTATCTCATGTAGGCCACGCAGGTAAATAAATATTTGTCATAATCATCATCATTTCAGCCGTAAGACGTCCACTGCTGGAGAAAGGCCTTTCCCAGAAACCTTTTATAAGACCGATTGGGAGCAGCCTGTATATCCATTCTTATGATGACTAATAAAAAAATATTGTAATTGCTTAAAATTCAAACGACCACATCAATAACAATAAATCAAATTTAATAGTTGAAATTAATGAACAAAGCCAGAGTCGTAGGGATTTTCGGTAATCGCCTTTGTTATACTCTTAAGAATTTTCTGAGAGCATCTTACCACACAAGGTTATTTTTGAGTGATACAAGTCAAAGAGAAAGTTTACAACATAATGTTTCCCCGCAACGTCCTGTCGACACATGAATACTAGGCGCCTATGATTATTACAACTTAGATTTTTCATACTAGAAACATTTAAACTACCATAGAAACTAACCTCTGTATGTAGCAAGTGATTGATAAATATGATGTTCTTAATAAACCAACAGCTGAATAAATATTATTTTCTTACAGTACGTGCATGAAGTGGTAATTGGCGCACCCTATAGTGTAACCGCTGACCTAATGGATCATTTCAAAGTGCAAGTGGTGTGTCATGGATTTACACCAATAGCATCGGACACTGATGGTTCTGACCCTTATGCTGAGCCTAAAAAACGTGGATGTTTTCGGGTACAAATAATGCTAAGTTCAAATAGAGAAATAGGTTCCCCATCTTTTATGGATAATCCATCTTTACAAGAAAAAATTTCCACACGATAATATGCAGATAAACATTTTAGATACCTAGATGAAATGATTTTTCATAAAAATTTAAGTAATTCATAACAGCCCCCACTTGGTTTTGGATCCACTACAGTCCCTATGGTAGCTTCAGTAGGCATTTTGTAGATCAGACTTATAGCGTGTATATATATTTTTCTGTCTTCAAATTATTTACACATTTTTAGCGTTAAGTCCTTTTTTGAAGCTTTATAAGTCAAATGACAAAGTTATATAATTTTTTTCATTTCTTACTACAGTGACTAAGACTTAATCTAATGGTAACTGAAACACCCTAGTAACTATAGTGTGGTGCAACAGAGTATGCCTGTAATAGCCTTGTAATGCTCCTGTTGCTGAACATGGATCTTCCAAAAAACTTTATCCATATAATAAAAGACCACAGAGAATACAATATTTTAGATCTTTCTTCTTCTTTTCATTCGATAGATGCCAACTACAAGGCATAGGCCTCCCATGAAGATCACGATGACCAGTCGCGCTCAGCTCGCATCCAACGATCCCTCGTGATCCTATGTCGTCGGTCCACCTAATGAAGAGCCTACCCAGGCCGCGTGTTCCGACCCGAGGTCGCCACGCTTGAGCATTTCGGCACCAACAGCCATCGGCTGCTTGAGAGCCAACTTTGTTCTTATGCGGATCTCCTCATTTCTGATTCGATGTCGGAGGTTTCTCGCTTTTTCGTAACATAGATTTATGACAATAAAATTATAATCTGAATTATGCCAAAATGGAATAAAAGCTACCTAATAAATCACATCACCTAAAATCATTTTCTACAAATTTTAGGCTTTAAATTCTGCCAACTCTATGACAACTGAAGAGATCGTCAAGAGAATAATCCGTCATCGACTTGAGTTCGAGTTGCGCAACAGTCGAAAGGAACAAAAGGAGTCTGCTATTTTGAAGACTAAACAAAATGGTGATTATGACAATAAGAATGATGTAAACTAATTACAACTTAGTAGCCACACGTTTTTTCATATCTCTAATCAATCTTAAAAATTCAGTAGAGTTATATAAGCATCATATGACTTAATAGGTAGTTCATGGATTCTCTTGTGTACCCGCCTATAATCATATCTTGAAATTACCACAATATGGTAAAGGCTAAGCAGTGTAAAAATGTATATATGTTACATTTCTATTAATTTTGTTAATTTCTAATGTATATGCGCCCTATTGTATGTGTTATTTTATAATAAAAAATTCTAATTTGTTAATTTTTTTTAACAAATTATTTATTACTGTATATGCAAATTACATGTTAAATTATGATATTTATTACTTACCTCTTACAAACGTATATTGCATAACGAAATGCCCATCTAAGTAGAAACTTAGTGATAGTCAAAATTTTCCCTGATTTTTTTATTATTTATGTAATAACAACTGTTTTAAAAATTTTTAGATTATGTTGTACAAATTTTTGTGCATGTCTTTAACTCTATTTAAAAATTATGTATTTGTTTTAAATCAAAAGCAAATGTTTTATTATAAATATTATTTACATTCAATTGAAATTGATAATATACTATTAACAATAATATGTATTTTTGTTTATTTCCGATATTTTTATATGTCTATTATTTTTATTGTGGAAATTCAAAATTGTTAAAAAATTAAGTGTAATATGTACATTAAATGTCTTTGCAACTTCTGGTAGATGACCACAAACTAAAATAAGTATTCCAAAGTTTTTTTATTAAACTAGAAAATTTCATACCTGACAAGTCGGATCTATATATATAAATCTGGATCTTGTGTTGAATATAAGTCACAAAAAATGTATAACTTGCTTAATACCCTACAATTTTTCTGCAAGTGTTTACATATTCCTAGTGAATTCATAAAAAATAAATAAGCCAAGTAATACCAACTATGCGCCATTTACCATTATAAGAGTCATTATGCACCACTAATGCTATTATTTTACATTATTTGGCATTCAAAATCGCAAATCCTGAACAGTTTCATATTCAATAAGAGGATTTGAAATTCAAATCATAGTCACTGGCGACATAAATTTTTACATATCGAATAATCGGACTGGACTGTAAACTTGTAATTATACAGTAGGCACAAATATGTATATATATCCAGACAAAGCAATATCGTATTCCATTACAACCAGGATTAGTACTATTTTCGGTCTAGGTCGAGTTCAAACACTGTCCTGCACCTGCTGCATTGTAATGAACAAGGCTATATTTCCAATTTATTATTTATCTTTCATCAAAATTATCATTTAATAATATTTACAAAAAAAACTTTCAATATAGCATAAATATAGTCACTTCAACCAAGGACAAAGAATATTTCACAAGAAATTATGCAGCAACAGAGACTTTCCTGACAAACATAAAATTTTAATTTTTGCATTCTATAATTCATATATTATAATAAATACGCTTACCCTTACAAACCAAATGTAAATACAATTAATATCATTAGAGGATAAATAGGAAAAAACTATACATAAAATCTCTACAAAACGTTAAAATCTTTCCTCCCCTTTATTGAGGATTTATGTACGTTATGAAAACAAAAGCGACAATCGTGTATTTTAAGTGTGTATATAAATTGCTTACTTTGGCTATACAAAAATCATGGTACTTTAAAACTTTACAATTTTCAAATTATTGCCGGATATAAATTGAAGTGAAAAGTACATATATAGTTAAATCATTTAGTTGTCTTATCTGTATAAACGGTACAACCTACTTAAAAACATGTTCGGCAAATCGGGATGTACACAAATGATAGTTTTTAAACGGGTTAGTCAAAAGTTCTCTGAGAGTATAAGGTTAGATTAAACTGAATCAAAATCATTAATGAATACCAGAAATCCGTGTATTATGCACAAAAATAAATATGATATAAAATGGATCACAATAAATGGCTTAACACAATGATTCGAGCCAGAAATATTATCATCGTTTTAACATACAATAACCGCTTATTTTTATTGAATTAAAAGAACATCTTATTAGACTATCTATTAAGATTATTTTTTATTAACTCATTAAAGTATTTTGTTTGTGAATTTTTACGGCCCGTTAAACAAAACCCCTTAAACTTAAAAAATAATAAAATGGGAACTTTAATCTTAACACTATTTAAAGCAATTACTGAATTTCAGAGATACAAGAAATACCTACGAGTTTGGTATTTCGAATTCGTAATATATCGTTTATTTTGTGAACTTTAAATATTTTTATTTGATGTGGCAATAATATATTATTTTTTAAAATGGCAAGTTCCACGACGAAAATTCAAAATGGCAGGAAAATGTAGAGTATATGTCTATTTCTAACTTTAAAAGACAATAAAATATTGTGAATGACGTGGTGTAACGGAAATTTTGTGATTTTGTACTAAACGCTATAACAGTGTTTTGTTTTTGCTTTTCCTTTCCTGATTCAATATCAAAACTTCATAATAATAAGGTAAGTTTTAAGTAGCCGCCCACTTCAATTTCAATCTGTTCAAATGAAACCAAATATTTAATAATTGTCGTATATTTATAACCGTTAAAATATGTCCGACAGTTTTCTACTTGCAAAAATAAGCAGCGGTATTGTTTACAATGTATTATAACTTGTATAATCACTTTTGTAACCAGACACTACGCATTATAAAGTTATTATTATCTGATTGATATATCAATAATTAGAAGTTTCGCTAACCAATTACAAAATTGTTGAATATTTTCTATAACCTGGCCCATGGAATATATTTTTATTTAATTATTTGTTTAGGTATAAATATTTCTTATAATTACGTAAAACGTCAATATTATATTTATTTCCTTGTCTTAAATACTATGTATAAATGATCGATTATTTTTATAATGTTCATATGATTTTACTAATTGTTTAACTCTATACTTAAAGAAAAAAAAAATGCAATATTTTGATGAGGTACGAAAATTTCTTAAGTAAGGGACTTCTTTTGTTTACATTATAGAATCAATTATTTACAACTGACAAACTGTACACATTTAACTATTTAACTTTGACATTACACACTATTATTATTTTTTTATTGCTTAACAAAACAGTAAAAAGTATATTTTCTATAATTATAATTTACTTTCATGTACACTAAACATTAATCACAAAAAATATGTTTATATTCATATTGAACTTTACATTCTACCACTATCCTGCATCTGACAGTTATTTTAATACCATTACAATAAGAGACATAAATGTTTAATCTTTTAAGGAGCAGAGTGCTTATGTATCATAAATTATTGTTATTATTATTTTTTAAATTTATGTGCGGTTTTTAAAAATTACTATCTTCCTTCTATTTTTCTTTTGTGGTTTTAATAATTTGCAATTAAACTAGAAATTATTGTTTTGCAAAGGATTTATTTCATATAAGTTTTAAAGCACATCTAATTATTTCCACCCGTCTATACATTAAAGAAAAGGAACTATGTTCAATACCTTCATTTTCAAAAAATTAATACTGCTTTCAATAACATTGTAGCACCAAAGCAATATTTACCTCACAGTTTATATTAGCACTTAATTTACTGTATAACTGAAGGTCACATTAAATCTAACTACCTGCATAAATATAGTGAATGGTTAATTTATTCTGCTGTCAATTTGTTTTGACCTAGCAGAATAAATACAGATCAAATATCATGAGGCCAGTAAATATACCTATTTACTGGCCACATGATATTTTAACCTTAACCTTAAAAATGGGAGAGCCATTTCCATAAGGATATCATCATTTTTATAGTTTCTCTGTAACTTATGGGCAAAGTGATGACCATCAAATTATCTATTTTCTCTATATATAGTAATTTGCTAAATTTTTTTGTAAATTTATTTAGTCCAATAAGAATAAATAAAGATCAGCAGGTGTTTAGTGATCTCATGATATGTTACCTTTAAGCTCTAAATGCAATGTAATAATATAAATAATGCAATGTAATATAATAATACATGTCCAATGCATAGATGTTTTTATGATCAGCAATATGAACATGAAAGTCAGTTCTGGAGTGAGGACCATTGACAAGCTCAGCGTAGGACATCTACCCACAAGGTGAAGATAATTGGAAAATGCAGAATGCATAAAATGCAAATAAGAAATCTATAAGAGAGGACTTTGTCCAGCAGAAGATATCATAACGCTGAAATAATGATAATTATAAAACCTTGTGTTGTATTTATACAAGAAGTCTTTTTAATTAAGTTACCAAAACTCCGATATTGTTACAATTCAAAATCAACATTTATCCATGGAACTTGTCATTACGATGTCCCTGTCGGCGTAAAGAGATACTTTTTATATGGAATTTCTTAACTTTTGGCCTGGTGATATACCATTTTCTATCTGCTATCATTTTCTTCTTCATATTTTTCGCCGAATATGTTTCGTAAGGGACTTGGAGTTTTTAAACTTCGAAAAAATACAATTATTCAAATTTTTGTGGGTGACAATAGCGATGAGGAAGATGACTTAGTGATTGATGATGAAGACCAAAGACTTCTAGTACAGGATGATGACCAAGAGGTATTTGATGTCGAGGTTGAAGAAAAGATGACTCTTCAACGGCAAGAATCACCTGAACCTTCAACACCTCAAAAAAACAATCCATCTAATCATTAACCAATTATCTAACAACAAGAATTGTTTCACCGAGTACCACAAATAACTTGCCCTATTATATTTATGTTATTCATAAACAAGTAAAAAAAGTACACTAAGTGACAAATGTACATTATTTACAACAAAACAGACTTACCAATAAGTAAACCAAAATTTAGATGTTTAAGTAGAAAGTAACCCTTAGTGACCATAGGGACATATTTGTCCCATAAATTTCCAAAAAAATGTAAAACTTTTTAGAATTTTTAGTGTAAATTATGTTTTTGGGATGCCTATTAATTCATTACATCTAGCTAAATTGATTAAATAAGATACCGTAACCTTATGGTCCTGAAAGGGTTAATCAGTTCCACTCATCCGTCCTCAATAACTGTGAATTGCAGTCTATTATTTACAATGTATCACAGATTTTTGTTTATTAATTTTTCTTAAAGTTATTTTTATCACACTTTATTTTTGTTACATTTTAATTTATTCCTACTATCATTTTTATCTACATTATACTATATATTAACCTTATGTGTTTAAAAATTTACATTTTATTTCTTTTTATTACTCTATTCACTACAAACCTGCAGAAGCTGAGGAAGGCGTCTCTTTTCTCATTTTCGGCCAAAATGGAGCCGATTGTGGCTTCCTCTATCCGTGTACCTATTCGGCATTCGGTTTAGTAACGGAGACCTCCAAATGCGGGGCATTCTGCTACCAGGTGGATCACGGTCTGATCTACGCCCGGTTCACAGAAGCACGATGGATCCTCCTTGAGCTTGAACCTGTGAAGGTATTCAGAGAACACCCTGTGCCTGCTGGACCAGACTGCGTCCACATCCATGCTGCGGAGCGCGCGATAGGCCGCAACGGCGTCCGGGAAGAACGTCCGCGTTGTCGATGCCGTCTTCCTTCCATGTACCTATTATTATTCCATTCGTCAAGCGTTCTCAGCCTAAGCTATCGCTTGACGAATGAGATGGGGCATTCCTCATATTCTAGTCGTCTTTTACTCTTTAGGGTCGCGTCCTTGGCCAGTTGGTCCGCCCTCCCATTACCCTCCGTCCCCGTGCGCGCTTTTACCCAGTAAAAACTAACATTCTTGCCATTCTCTTTCCCTTATATAACATTCTCTTTTACTCTTACCGCTAAGGGATGGAGGGTGTCCGATCTTGGACTGGAGGGCAGACCCGGGTCGCTCAGTATGACGCATGACTGCGCCGACCCGGCGGCCGCGTACCCTGTGGCATCCGCTAATCCTCCACTCGGGGGACCAAAGCCATATTCAAGGTTATAAGAAGTCGCTGGATGCGGGCAGCGCATGCCTTACAGTGGTCGTCTATCGGCTGAAATGATTATTACAAGAATAACCCTTTTACACAATTATGTTAAAAATGAATGATTCTACAGATAAATGTGCTTGGATTGCGACAAGTGATTTTTAGGGTCTCCTCACATGTTAATTGAATTAGGGACACCACAGTATTTTTTAAAGGATCTTTCGCGGACATCAGTTATTGATAGTAGATTGTAGATTAAGGCTACTATCAACAAGGGCGGCTAGGTCTAATAGCACGAGGGATCAAGCTGATTAGTGTAGCAGAACGATGCGCAGGCGCCGCTCCTAGCATTGCAGTAGAGGCCATGAGTCAGAGTTGCCCAAAATAACCTGCAAATGGGCGCCGCCTACCGGCCGGGGCGGGCGGTGGCTCGATAAGCTCAGTGGCAGCCGCGACGCCGCCGCCGCTACAACAGCGGTCGAGGTGGAGCGTGCCAACGTACTGACGCAAAGGCGGCGCCGGCGCGGGATGCGCCGCCATGCCGGTACGACACCGCGGACTCGGCGACGAGCTCGCACCCCCAGAGCCCAAACGCTGCAGGCACTGCGACGGTACGGTACCCAAAACGATGCTATACCTAACCAACAAGCCTCTAAAACATCTCACTCGCAAAGCCTCGAAGACAGCCGAGTGAAACTAACTACGATGTTTGATATTGGAATGACGTTTATACTTCACTTATTTAACCTGCTGCAATTTGTCCGTCGGTAGCTCGGTGAGCGCCACGGGTCAACCGCCACGTGTTACGTTGACTTTAAGGATAATTATTCAATTCTATTATCAACGTTTTTTCGACTTTATATTATGTTTTTAAAAAGTTTTTATTTTCGCCATTTGCATTATTTTTGTTTAATTTCTTAACTTATTAGCACCTTAAACTCAATATTTTTAATTAATTTATTTTAAAAATGTAACAAATACTTATTTTTTATTATATATTAGTATACTATTTTCATATATAAGTCGTATATAATCGAGCTACTTTTGATCAGCAGATTTCTTATGCTTAAGTTTATAATGATTATCACGTTTAACGTATAAATTCTTTATCGTGAAATCATTTCCATGTGGTAACAATTGTGCTTAGTTAAGTTTAGTGTAAATCCTCGGTCAGTTGTAATTAAATTATTATAACAATTTATTAGATAATCCAAAAGGCGTGAGGCGCACTTGTCAAGGTACCTTACTCAATGAAAGTAAGATTTTTAAAAGAAAAAACTTCCAACTATTTAAAAGCATAACAATTTAAAAATTAATTTTACAAAAATAGTCTTGCCGATTAGAATAATGGAAAGTACTATGTTTGTTTATATTACTTTTAACTATCAAAAGTGTTATAAAAATGAAGATCATGAAATAAAGCAAGAACGTTAATTTGACGGGCGTCCGAAACCCCTAACCTAATGGGCGTGTTAAACAGCAGGAAAATTATCTTTAGACTGTCCTTAGTCACTGAAGTGTATTATATGTGTCACGGAACGTCGGTAAAGGAAAGCGCATATAAATAGTGCCTGGAATGGCTACACTGGGACAACTTACGTAACGAAAAGCTCATAAGCAGATGCACATTGACTGTCGAACGTACCTTCGTGTATTCACTTTTTTTGTTACGTCATTACATCAGCGTATGTGAAATATTTTATCCGATCCACCAGCACGCTTTTGTATTTATCTCTATTGAATATAAACACTTCATTTTTAAAATTAATCACTAACTGGAATCATTCAACTGTTACTATGATAGCTTCTAGCACTAGTAACAACGAAAAAAAACAAGTTACATAGCAGATAATACATATGATTGGGTTGGGTAGTTTACACTAAAATAACTTAATGTTATAAAAAAAGTAATTTTCCCCGATCTTTGGTATATTTGATAGTATTTTAAATATTTTTGAATGCCACATAATTATTATAAGATAATATGTAAAATGTTTTTTAGCTATAAATGTTCTAACATAGTTTATGCCGTAATTATATAAAATGTAGCTCCAAGTTTATTAGTTTCTATGTGTTCTCAAGTATTTATGTGAGAAACTATTACACAGTTCTCTATACTCCGTATTAACTTTCTAAAATAAAATGTTTCAATTACTCTCCCATATCTATATATATATTGATATTATTATATTTAATAAATAAAATGAAATGAAAATTTATTATATTTTTATATAGACAATTCAAACCAAAACTACTAACAGTTAAAATATAAAAGCCATGAGTTAGCACCACGAAAATAAATCTATTTATGCGGCGCGCGTTGGCGTTTAGGTTGTAGGTAATTCTGTCGCGCATAAGCACGGAACGTTTGTTTTGGGGAATCGCAAACAAAGTCATAATTATTCTGAGAAGTGAAGCTCGTCGTACATTGTGTAATTAAAACCATATCGTTCAATTTAAATCTGATAAACATCCATGCTTACCTCATTGTTACTTTTCAAAGCCTTTCCTCTTAATCCTATTGTACAAATTTTCAATATTCACTATAATACTGTATCATTTCTCTTGAAGAGATTTAAATATTAACTCAACAAATTGTCATTAATTAATTTATAAAGAAACCTTTCCATAAATATACAATATATTAGAAATGTAGACTATGAACGAAATGAACACTTTTACGCCAAAGGAGTCGAAGTTGTTGTCTTATCGTTATTTCCTACTCTTGTTAAAATTCAGTGGTTGAAGAGTTAACAATCGTGGTGGACGTACCGTTTCTCGATCCCTGTTGAGGACAGTATTGGACATTTTATGGTCGCCGGTTAAATATACTCGGCTCGATATATCGTTACAAATAGAATTTTGGCACTGACTGTCTGTGGTTGTGTAATTCATATGTTAACCAATTGTTGTTTTTCAGGTTCGTATTTGTGGCCTTAGGTTTACCTAGCATAACTTGGTCTTTAACTCAATTCTTTCATTTGGATTAATCATTCCTTTTTTTTATTATAATTCTTGCCTCTAGAATCAGCATGTGTTCTTATTTTCTTCTAAAAATACTACCTTTTACTGTATAGCAAAATGTGTTGTTCCAGAAAAGTAATTAGTGGAGACGTCCTCATTCCAAATTTTACCTTGACCTCGTTGTGTGTTTTTATGATCTACCATCCAACTTTAAACTATTCTATCCAAACACATCACCTAAATGTCAGGTGGGAAGCCTTCTGATAAATAGAAAAGTATATAGTTGTGGAGTCGCAATGATAGCCAGAGATAGGAGTGATCAACTGAGAAGACTAATTTGTACGCTAAACAGAAAGTTATCGCGTACCCGCCGGTGCATTTTGAGGCTTTGCTAAGGTTTCCGTGACTGCGATTGGAGATATTCTTACCATATAATACTCTACAGCCAAGTGGTTTATCACTAAGCATAAAATTTATTAGCTATGTAATGTGAACGCTCGCGGGCTTTCTTTTATTATGTATTATCATTTATGGAGAAATGTCATTGGATGGAGCGTGGTACACTGACAGGCCTATGTACACCGTATATTGCCGTTATCGCCAACAGCGTCTTGCACTGGCAAATGTTCGATGGTACTTACCACTTTCAATTTCAACTATACACTCCTTGGAGCTGCATATTTATCTACTCATTTTGATATCCAGTATAAAGTCATAAACGAGTTGAAAATGTATTTTTTTCCTGATGAAGCTTTATCCTATGAAATAAAAGAGATTTTCCGTATGGAATAAATCCTTTCATTTGATGACTTTTCTTTCTTCCTTATCAACCAACTCAGTCCAATATTTGCCTGGAAGATATCGCCGTTAGCGACAGACTGGTCTTTTTATTTTGTTTTTTTCCTATTACCTCTGATGTACTTTTATGTCCTGTTAAAGTAAGATAAAGATTAAATAAGTCATTATGCACTGGAATAGGATTCAGCTTACAAAAAGAAAAAAAAAGAAGTCAATTATAAATTCTTATTAAATCGATTATTATGAATTAAATTTTCTACATCAATATCCAACAGCTCCATTAAAGCTATTGCCTATATTATGCAATTTCAATAAAAGATTTGCAACATAAATTTAATTATAGCACTTTGATACCTCATACAGGCAACGGCAGCATGTTTACATGATGCGTAACAGACGCGTTGCACCAGACATTCGCAAATACTTGCGATTAAGAATTTTTACTTTATTAATATGACCTGCTGTAATGTTACAGAGATAACAAGATTCAATATTAATTAACAAACATATTTTGTGAACTTGACTATACTTAATTTTCTTTTATCATAAAGTTATGAAAGGAGCAGGATAATTACAGTATTATTCGACGCAGCACTACCGTAGGTACTTCTTATTGGTCCAATTATTTCAGTAGCTAGCACTAGATTCCTAACCGAAATAAAGCCATGCTTGCGCTACTCACTTCGGCTGTAGAAGTCGGTTATATATATACAAAGGTAGAAGTAGTAGTTACCTTTATAAGTTTGCAGAATTATGTACGGAAATATATATTAGAATCGCATTACTAATGGTATTCTTGTCGTATAGACTTCTCCTGCTAGCTTTCTTGTATGTAACTTCTTTACCCTGGATGTTGAAAGAGAATAGATAATTGTTTTTGTTTTAAATAAATTATCAGAATTTATTAATGTTTATTCGTTTTAATTTGTACACGTTTGAAGGTCAGATGAAAGAGTTACAAAAGTTGTTATATAGCAGCAACATTACGAGGTGAAACATTTTTGATAACAATTTAAGGTCCTACGTATTGAGGAGAATATGAGACAAACATTAATTTTATTATAATATTGGAACGCGGAGTAGCGATAATTGTGACCAAAACATTGCAATTTATTGCGCTTTGGCGCTATTTATTTAATGCCACCAATTGCAATAATATTTTAAATATAAGCAATAAAAAAGAATAATGTAATTAAAATCGATAAATCGAAATTTAATTATGCCCTTAATAAAAGTCCAAGTACTGGTAGTATTTTATATATATATATATATATATATATATATATATATATATATATAATATACCGACTCATCTCTATATCTCTGGAACTATTTCGGGATTAGAGACGAGCAGCAATGTAAAAGTCAGTTAAGTTTTAAAAAATTTCAGAAATTCAACTCTCAAGGAAAGGAATGAGGTGCGTGCATTAAACAAATAACATATTTTTAAGCTATGCTCTGATATAAAACTTAGCCTTAATATTTTTTTGACCTGTAAACATTATCAAAAATTAAATTTATGAAATACTACACAAAAGTCAATGCGGGCTACGTAAAGCCGGGCGGTGCTCATCAAGTAATATATATGTATGCAATAAATAATAAGTTTAAGATTATTTGTGAGAATCCGCAGAAGAACCAATGTCACCGACGTAGGTCTAAGATTTGCACGTCTGAAGTGGCAGTGGGCGGGACACAACGCACATTCAAGCGCTGGCCGTTAGGTCTGAAAGGTTCTCGATCGGCGTCCATGAGCAGGTAGATGCGGAGCGGACAGGCCCTCCACTATGTGGACCGACGCCATGTCAAAGTCGTGGGGAGTCGCTGGATGCGGGCAGCGTAAAACCGGTCATCGTTGCGATCTTTGGGGAAGGCCTATGCCTTGCAGCAGGCGTCTGCCGACAGCAGAGATGGCACGCATATTTTTATCACGGCACACAAGTACAATTAAAAATATCTAATTAAAATCAACTGTTTAACATTATTTCACATTTATAATAATAGGTTGTCAAATATCTCCCTTCCGCTTTTTTGCTCTTTATTCAATGCTTTATAAAAAGTGTTACAATGATCGGATTTAGTTCAAATATGCGCCGTTTTGTTCGATAATCTGTTTCCATCTAGATGGCAACTTCATAATACCTCCCTCGTAGAAGCCCCCCTCCCTATTTGCGAAGAACTAGGACAGCCACTTTTCACAAACCTCTTTTGAGTTCAACTTTATACCACCAAGGGCGTTCGCCATGGACAGGAACAGGTGGTAATCACTTGGCGCTATGTCCGGGCTATATGGTGGATGTGATAAAACCTCCCATCCGAGCTCCCGTAGCTTCTGACGAGTCATCAACGAAGTGTGTGGTCTGGCGTTGTCCTGGTGGAACACTACACCCTTCCTGTTGGCCAATTCTGGACGCTTCTGGTCGATCGTCTGCTTCAAGCGGTCCAGTTGTTCGCAGTAGATGGTAGAATTAAGCGTCTGGCTATATGGGAGCAGCTCATAGTGGATGATTCCCTTCCAATCCCACCAAACACACAGCAAAACCTTCCTGGCCGTCAATCCCGGCTTGGCCACTGTTTGGGACGATTCACCGGCCTTCGACCACGACCGTTTTCGCTTGATATTGTTGTATATGATCCATTTTTCGTCGCCAGTCACCATCCGCTTCAAGAATGGGTCGAGTTCGTTCCGTTTCAGCAGCATATCGCAGGCGTTGATTCGGTCCAGAAGGTTTTTTTGCGTCAAATCATGCGGCACCCAAACATCAAGCTTTTTTTGTATCCAGCCTTCTGCAGATGGTTTAAAATGGTTTGGTGACTAACTCCCATCTCCTGGGCGATGTCACGAGATGCCACATGCCGGTCTAACTCGATGTAGTCCATGATTTGATCGGTATTTGTCGTCACAGGTCTTCCGCCGGCTGGCTTATCCATGGTGTCGTTTTCGCCGGCTCTGAATCGTCGAAACCATTCCTCCGCGGTTCGAAGTGATAGAGTACCATCCCCCAAAACACCATTAATCTCACGGAACGTTTCTCTAGCGGATTTGCCTTTAACGAAGGAAAACTTTAAAATAGCGCGAATTTCGGCGTTAGTGAACTCCATGTTTACACGTCTATAACTGTTGAACGCAATATCCAAACTAATCATGCATAGCGTCGTTTTGTAGGTTATGTCAAGACCTTTCAAATTATGTATAGTATTGCCAGATACGAGCTCTGTAGCGCTTTGTACATAGCCGCGAAATTCAAAAGACAAAAAGGCGGAAGGGAGATATTTGACAACCTTTTACTATACATGACATTCTAATAACGTTTTGATAATGAATTGTATTAGTAATAAATAAAAGCACTTCTAAGGAAAGCTACTTATAATTATGGTTTATTAGTAGTTTAAATAATCGAATTTAACCTTTCTTTTGATACTATCTGTTGTTACATTGGAGCCATTTAAGCAAGGCCAACGATTTTATTACATTTGCCACGATTATATGGTGGCAAGAATCATATACACTTCGGGGCTAACAAGAAAATACAAAGCGTATTTTCTGAAGTCATCATTGAGGAACAAAAACTATGAATGAAATTTTAATTTTTTTACGTACAGATTCATAAGTGAGTCTCTACGAGATAATTTAATTAGATCTTAGAAATGTCTTCTGAATAAGCGGCGTATTTACTAATTCAATAACAAATATTATTGCCAGCTCGAACTTAACCCTATTTTTAGTTAATACAATAAGAATGGAAACGAGCTAAGAAATCATGTACTAAACAAGTGTTTTTCCCTTTTCTTCAAAATAGTTAACATTGAAAATAATCCTATATCACAAATAGTAAGTTTACACATCTAAATTATATTTTAATATTGTTGAAAGCTTGCTTGCAACAGCTGCCAAATGTAATGACAGCGATTAATGCAATTGCTTGGCAAACAGACGATATGATTTATTTGTTTTATTATTTTAAGGCTAAATATGAAAATAAAGTTTTACATATAACGGTAGTTATGAAATATACGTAAAAATCATGTTATATTATACATTTAACACATTCCATGCCATGTTGGGCGCATACGACCTCCGGCTGCACTTGTCATTCAGGCCATTTGCAGTTATCATTGTAAAGGAGCGGCGGATTCTTAAAAAATGAATTGTAGGGTCGGATATAGATAACTTCGCATAATGTATGCGCGTACGTAATGCATATTTAAATTTATAATGTTCTCCCGCTAATTATAGCTTTGCAGTATTGAAAAAGTGTAAAGCATACGTCTTAAACGATTTCTTTAATTTTTAAAGTGTGGGTCATATACACCCCACGAGTCCTGGAAGGAAAATATTCGAAAATTGCAGTGTCACGGATCGTGTTAAATGTATTAGGGCTCTCTCGCCATAGGCGATATAAGATATAGTAGTGCGTTTGAGGGCGCCGTAACTAACGTGAAAAATAAACTGACGCGACGTAGCATCATCATCTCTTATCTGTTGCTGATAAGCTTTGACGTTTGAAATTTTTGGTTTGTATTACACGAAATCGGTGTAACATAAGCGTTTGAGATTTTTAATCCCATTTCACTTACTGTCCACTAAGTACCATCCGTCCCATTTGCAATAAAGAAATAAATTGGGATGTCGCATTCTTGAAAGTAAAGCGATGAATTTAATGAATCTTTTTAGTCAAGCTATTAAAAGTTATGTATTTAACACCACTTTTCATAGGCTCACAACAGGTGGACCGAATTCACAAATTCACTTTACGTGGAAAATTCGTGTCAAAAACAGGAGTAACTGACTGGTTCCAAACAATCAAAGCACCGCAATATTCTAGTAGAAGTGTACGAGCGAGGTAAAACAAGGGGCCCAAGACAGATCCAAAGGCCCTGTGTATTTGCTGTAGACGTCCTAATTCACAGGGCAAATAAAGAAGTATATCGATGTAACATTCAATAGCAGTCATTAAAACGATAAAGTAACTTTAACTTATTTTTATAATAATAACATTGACAAATAGTTTACGATTTTAGTTGGTCAAAGACAGTATTCCACATTAATTACAAATATTTTAATTAGGACAGTTATGTGACATCCATTCACTATGTTGCAAGTGGACATATTTCGGCCATCTTCAAAAATAGTTTACCCAACTCGATGGAACGATACATTTTAATAATAAGAAGTTAAAGATTTGTGTCATTTAATTTTGCTTAAAAGATAAAATACCACGTACATTATATATTTTTGTTACTACTCATCTTGAAGTGATGTAGTCGCATAAGGATAAAATTATTATACTTAACACGTGGGTAAGAGTATTTGGAAATATTGAACGATGGTTCGATAATTATTTCCTCGATTATCTCAAATAAGTGAGTTTAACCGTTAATGTATTTTATAATCATATTATATTTAAAAAAAAGCGTGTATCATTTCATTAATTTGCCACCCCTGACTATTGCTTTATGTTGCAAGAAAGTATATAGTGAATTGTATTAACTCACACTTGGAAATCTCTTGTTTGGATCTTACTATAACATATGTGACAAGCTCACCATTATTCAACGCTAACATTTTAAGTGTCTAGTATAGTTTTGTTAATTAACACCGATGTTTTAAAGTGGGTCAGCGTAAAGCGTAGGAAACGTTTGACTTTTCTGTGTAAACTGCACATTTATATGTTGAAATAAAGATTTCTTTTTCATTTTCCTAAACTAGTTTTTAGTGAACCATAACGTAGACATTATTCTTTTATTTTAAAAACTTAAATTGTAACATTTTTTTAAATATTTTTCTAGATAAAATTGCATAGTTGATACTAAACGCCCCTGTCTCTATCGATTCTTTAATGAGACGTGATAATTTATCTTCGATATGAAGCTGTACAATTTTTGTATGATGTGTATTCACTATGTATGAATGTTATAAGATCGAGATTGGTTACAAATGATCGCCATAAACGACCGGTCTATTCTAAGTTAAAAATTGGTAAAACGTAACAACTGTTAATACCTAATGCACCCGCGTAGTGAACTTCACGCATTGAAATGTATAGGCTATATACGAAAAAACTTATTAAAAACATTAAATCAATATTATTTAAATTTTCTTAGTGATAAACATATTAGCAATCAATTAAATGGCTTAAACCACATTATTTATATGTGAGCTCGTAATCAATGTAAATGCTGTGACAATAAACGAAACTATTTAAGGTGTCAGACGAGCGTGCTTGCCAAAATTCTTAAACCGCTACTAATGTCGACCACAATAGAAAGTTTATAAATATAATCATTAAAATAACATAGGGTTTTTTTGTTTATATAGATGATAATAAAAATAAAACCTCAATTATCTCACCGATATCGCTGGAATATCACCATGTCATGAATTTCAGATACATTAATAATAGTCATACGTCGGTAATATTATAATAATCATAGTCAAAAAAAAAAATGAGGAGATTATTGATCGATCTTCATTTTTAAAAAAGAAATCCTGTTAAAAAGCTGCAGATACATTGACTATAATGAATTTGAATTAAATTTACCACGCCAATCTACCAATTATTTTTCCGATTGTAATGCCTAGACTCAATTACCAGTTGATGTATATACAAAGATACTATATACAGTTTAATAATGAGTAATCATTGTTTTAAAAAAACCTTTATGTTGTAAAATACACCGGTCTTCAGACCAGTGTTCCGCAACCTGTATGCCATAGGTCGGATACAAGTGTGCCGCGGTAAAAATGAATAAATTGAAATATACAATTTTTTATTATACATATTTTGTATTTGAGACACAGGGGCACGTCACGTTCACTCGTCTCGAATTAAGTGTGCTGTACATGAGAAACGGTTGCTGAGCACAGTATATAACTATACTTATTAAATATTTCCTTGAACACCTTTTCAATATCTTAAGATTTAACTCTTTTTCTTTAAAAAGTCTACTTATTGAAATTTTAACTTCTTATGATTTATATTCTTCTTGTCATTGAAACTGTTTGGCATCTTTTAAAAGTTGTGTTAATTTGCGATTTATTACGTTCAGTCTAAGTGCTCGGTCTGTATTCAATAAATTGCTCTGACCTATATGCGCGTTGCACAGTGACAGTGAATATGCTAATACGATTCAGCATTTACCACTCATGGAGGGAATGGTATTCATGTTCTGAAAATATCTCAATAGTAATTTGGCTATGTTTTAAGTGTTCAAAAGTCCAAATACTTTGGATTTATGATACATATACAATTGATCTTTAACATTGTCTGAGAGCAAAAAAATTCTTCGCTGGACTGCTTTTTGTCTAGGACTTACTACATTAACCACTTTTTTACCACAAAAAGATGCACACTGCCCTGCCGTTCGTAGGACTCTCCCATTTATTTACAATTAGACTAGTGGCATCCGGCCTGCATCCAGCGTCTTTCGACGATCTTATTAACAACATTGTCCTCCTCATGGGTGAATACATAGGACGTTTCTAGAACCATTAATTAATCACCTTTATTCTTTGATAATATTTGGGTTTGTCTTAGTCTTTTTTATGTCGCGTGTCACAAAGTCTTGAGTTGGTGGATGTTGAGTCTTTTTCAGTATTTTTTCTCCCTTAGTGAGAATATAAAATATCATATCACTTAGAAAAAGCCAACGTCTTCAATCGTAAGACCCAATTCCAAAGGTGTCAGCCTGTCGCTGTATTAACGAACAATTTTAGCGTTCTGTATTTTTGCCTTTTTCTTTAAACAGTAGATCTAAAAGTCATAGAGTGTGAAAAAGTTTTCATAAGTAGATGCGTTCCTTTTAAGATATCTGAGGAATCGTTTAATTGTGTCAGTGCTCGCAAGGCAGCCGGAAATACTGGATTTGTTTAGTTTGCGAATTTATTTCTGTCTGCGCGGTGTCATCTGGGGGCGTCATCCGCCGCCCAGCTATCGTGCACCGGGTGCGTCGCGCTTGGCGTTCGCATGCGAATTTCGCAATGGCTCGATGCGCCCGCCGATGGAAATATGGTGCATATGCGTTTGCGAAACACTTAATATACGTTCGAAAGGTGCATTCGATTCACTCATAACATTATTGTTTTGATTGTGTGCCAGGGAAACGTCTATGCTGAATACAATCAACATGTATAGTTCAACATTCCAAGCTTGAAGTATATTCATCCAATTTTTTTTTATTTCGTAGGATTGATAATTTATGTAACGGATTTAATACTATAATTTTTTATCCCGTATGAAGAACTCACAGATTGTCTATGAAATTTTAGTTTATAAGAAAAAATAATTTTAAAATATTTTAAAGATTGTGAAAATTGATTTTTCTATTACATTTAAGAATTAACTTTTAAATTTATTTTAGATAAGATTTTCAAGAGTTATGACATTCGCTCAGTTCTCTCTCAAAACGGTCGCTGTAACAGCAGTATGCGATAAAAGAGTTGTTTTTCCCTGTCCGGGGGTACTCATCCATACCGTAGCTCATTAAATGTGTAGTCAGAACCCGCTAATGTCGTCACAGCAACGAGACGTCGGCCGATACGAGGTGACACGGCCGCCCAAAATGCCAACTTGGGTCTCGTAATGCACATTAGTTAGGTGTGCGCCGCGTTCCTTGGTACTTCGCCAGAATGACCGATCCTTTTGGCTTGTCGATACGGGCCGCGCCGTAAGCGAAAATAATGTCAGTCCAGAGACTAACGAACTTAGGCGGCTGACCTATAAAGCGGTCCACAGGTGAACTAACCAACAGTTTCTTTTTTTGCGATTGCTTGTGACGACAACGCATATACATGCCCATATTTTTAGACGAATCGTTTTTTGAATTCTGTATTTACATTATGAATACGTATGTATAATCTAATGTTGAGAATTTTTCCGATAAATATTGTTTGTTAATAACTGCTGTTCAAAAGATGTATACCAAATTCATATCTATTTGTTGCAGCCATTGCGTAGAAATGTCGGATTTCCTTCCTTCAGATGAACCATGCTCTCGTCAAAGTTTTTAAGATGATAGCAGTGGTTAAAAATAGGCTTACGATAAGATCTGCTAAAAGAAATGCTAAAAGAACGCGTTTATAATAATCACTACCGAATATTTACCCAATGCCCGGTAGTTAAGCAACTAAAATAATTGTAACGGTAGAAATAATGTTCCAATATACATAGATGTTTACATGTAAATACATTGTTGTTTGGGCAGCGACGAAGTTGTTACATAACTGTTCAGACACCCGCACGTTGGCGCCTGATGCGTGGGTACACCGTAAAACCGCGCCACTCTTGCTTTTATTGTTTTGAATATTCTAATATTTTAATTTTGTAATTTCATTTCTATTTCTTTACTTAACTCATTTGTATATTATTTAATAATTAATAAACTGTAAAAAAAAAACAAGATAAAATTACAAAAAGAAACCAGCACTGTCTTTGTGGACTGTGTAATGTGGGCATGAATAATATTTACATTATAGATTTATCCTGAGTTTTTTCATTATCTATGAACGTTAATTATATTTTGGTAAGTAGTGATTAAAAATATACATGTTCATATCCAATCAATCAATTTTCACAGTTAAGTTCCTTTATGAACATTGTCCATTATGACTACTCAAATCATAAATTACCCTTAGATATATCTTTGAGAGACAGAATGAAACGAAAATGACAATAGTTGCGCGTTTAAAAGGATACAAATATACTAATTGTTTTTTTTAATATTTTCAGGTAATTAACCTTCACGTTCCTTTTCACTGAATGGCTAAACGTTTGGCAAGCTCTCGACGTTTCGGTGAGTGCGGAGACAAACTCGTACAAACATCACTTAATTAGTTGCAAACAAAAGCAATATGCACCATGCATTTCAATCAAGATTATTATTTTAATTCTAGTGCAAAGACTATTGGAATTAATGAACTAAATCTCCATAATTCATGATGTAAATGTTACTGCGTAAACATTTGTGCTGCTATATATTTGCTACTAGTCCTTACGTTAATACTAAGTATACTCATTGATAATTACCTATTCTAATCAACATATAATATTATATACATAATACTTGGGTATCCTTTCAACCTGCAAGAGTTCACCAGTTAAACTGGATGTTTAATTAAAAATTAAAAGGTAAACACCATTATAAGATTAGTCACCAATTGTTTTACATTATTCACGTATAGTTACATTGAAATAAACTTATTTTTATATATATTAAAGTTTAACAATATTACTATGTTTTTATTATGATAATAAAGTACTAATAATTCGACTTCTTAATTTCAAGTCACGTATAGAAAAGCAAAAGAAAGTTTGGCCATCGACTCGAAGATGCAATATTGACTTGTGCACTAAATGTTAAAAAGACTGGTCGTTTGTTTACATTTCACTTAAATACCGATTCTTCATTAAAAATATGTACAAGTCGTGGCTATAAAGTTAATTATAATGCCTAGCAAAAGTTCTGATTCAACTCATAAAATTTTAGATTGTCCGTGAACGATTTTGAATTAGACCAATAACTCTATTAATACGTGATTGAGACATAAACACCAATTTACTGGTAAGCAATGTAAAAATTATGCGCGTGTGCGTTACACTAGTAAATGGTTTTATTATTTGTTTTATAACGAGCGGGCTTCAATTTGAAATTCGTCTGTGTATCTGTTGCCATCGTATCATCATCATACATTTTAAAATCTTATTTGTAATTTTGTAGAATAATATTTTTGTTAGTGAATCTCACTTACATTTACAAAAACAGAGTATTATTTTGGCAGTAATAAACTTATGAATTGTGCCATCTGGAAAATTTTAATGTACTGTATGAAAATTGTACATAGCTTTAGTTTTAGCTATTACGCAATAGTAAAGTTAATCAATTTATGCAGGCTGAACCTCGCATGAGTCGTAGACCATTAGCCAACACAACAAGGGGAGGTTTTAGTTAAAAGGCATACTGTAATTAGACATTATTATAGTTATGTGTATGAGTGATAAATTAAATAATCTGACCTGATCATATGTTTTTTGTTATCCGGAGGTTTTTTTGATAAAAAATCAGCTCTTCAGAAAAATATTTAACTTTATTTGATCCTAAACAAATTTAATGAAAACATCTTTTTATTTATGCATTCGAAAATGAAACCTTATTGAATTCCAATTCAAGATATCTCTATTCGAATAGGTTTTTTTAAATGCACTTTTGAGTCGTCGATTTAATTTTAACGTGACTTAATATAAGTACGCTACTAACGGTTTATAATGCTAAGAAAAGCCGGCCAACAATTTTTATTTGTACATTATGATATCAACCATACAAATGAGTCAAATAACCAAGCTCCACTTTGATTAACCAAAAACTTGTGAACGCTATCATAAGATTTAATAACGTTCATTGAATTCTAGATCTAAAACCAAGAATAGAAAGGAATTGTAAGATTAAACCTAAGTTGACTCAGCTTTGGTAAGAAAAAAAATCGATATATTTCGGCGAAATTTAACTTTACACAAACACGATTATTATTGATTTTCAATTAAAACACCTATTTTACTTCAATTTATTAATGTTTGTTCTTCATCATAATAAACCAGTCCCTTTGTAATCTATTTATTTTCATCGTATCAGTCGACAACCATCTGTTAGATTCCAAAACATCCATAAGTTGGTCTGTAAGAAATCACGGAATCTGATAAGATACCCGACAATAATAGGATATAGGTGTAGTTAATATTTTAGTTCGCTTATGCGAATATTAACAACTAAAATAATTTAGTCAGCTATTTCATTTATTATTAAATTATGTGTTATTAAATTAATAATATGAAGCTAAAATAGATCATTTTACTTTTTATAAAAATAGGGAAGAAGTGCGCAGTGATATGTTGGAACCGAAAACAAGCGAAACACAAATTCTAAAATTATATTTTTAGTAATGCAGCGCAGTGTAATTACATTTTAAAAATAATATTAAGAAGATTTTAGCCATTCTTTCATTTTTTACATTAAATGTAAGATTTTTTTTAAAAGACCAGGGTATATTTTAGCACACATTAATATAGTTTTGTAAGGAATGTGCTTGGAGTGGAATTAATATAACGAGCGCCGCAGTGCGCGCAAAAACGCTTAACAAGTTTTATTTTAGGTTTCTAAATAATACCAATATATTTTGTGTATCGCTATGATTGTCGCAATAAAATCCGAGGTTATTTTCTTTTTGTACAACAAAAATCTTTGGGTAGTTACTATAGCAGAAATACATGATTGTTTCTTAATCGTTAGTATTCGTCAATATAATTTGCCGCACATTTGTTTTAGTTTATTTTTATCAATAGTTGTTTTTCATCGATTATGAATGGAATCATTTTTTTTACTGGAAATTATCTTGTTTATTTTTCATTACTTTTGTTTCACAGGTCATTTTTAAGAATACTACATCTCCTTAAATTGCTTTTGCGTAAAACCAATGAAATAAATATTTTGTATGTTTACCGACAAAATTTAAAATTAAATAGAAAATCCCACGTATACATATATTTTTCTAAGCGTTCGGCACATTTCATGGCGGCTTGTTTTTCGCGTCACAGAAATAGAACGTCCACTACTTCGCTAAATAATAAGAAAAAGCTTGGGATTGGCCGTGCACAAGATGACCATCCTCATCAATCAGCTGCTTGGAACGGCTCCAAAATTTTTCCTCGTTTAGTTTTCATACTTTTAGCCCAATAACTCAAGCGGCTCTTGTTCATATCTCGCGGACAACCGTCGCTTAACATTTAATTTTATATTAAAAAATGATGTCCTATTATTAATGCCTACCATATTTTTTTAACCGAAATTTCTCTTTATACTAATATTTTTTAGATTTTTACATTAAAACTTATTTTAATGTTATCATTTTTATATTAAACATTATTATTTAGATTTTTATATCAAAGTCCATTGAGACAATATTTTGTTACCTAAATAATAACTTAGCAAACCACTTGCTGTTCAAAGTATTGCTACCATTTTAACAGTTCAGTCATGCCCGTGGCAATAGTGTTTTGATACCTTTTTAATGCTGCCCTGACATATTTGTCAGGTTTTTGGCTCACCTAACCCGATTTCATTACTTAAGATGTTTAAAAAAGACACATGGGTATTTTATTTTCGATCACCATGAATTGTTTAAGCAGCAAACATTCACAGACTTGATGGCACCCAGCCCAGTCGCCAGCGATGCTGTTCAACCCGCGACACATTTACCGGTTCTGCGTAAAACATATTTAAACAAACCACCAAAACATAAACCGCTAACAAAATAGATATCTAGATTTTATCAGAAATTAATTAACATTCCTACCTATTAGTATTAAACACGTAAATTATATTGTAATATTTCGCGTACAGAAAAAGTTTAATTGTATTGATGTATTAGAAAAGATGGGAACGCTAGGCAGGGCAGATTGAATAAGTAAAATAATCTCTGATTCGCCAGTTATATTACTTATTATTTTATACTTAATACACCAAGTCTTGATGTTGGACTGGAAATGACTATATCGAAAACCAAGATTTGACTAACGAACCTATGACCAAAGTGGCAGTGAACGAAAAAAAAATAACCTTTCAACGCGTGACAAAAAAGAAGATTTAAATAACTGTATTTTCTTATATTTTAGAACCTCGGTTGATCTATTAATGTAGGTTCTAATTTAATATTTTTAAACTTAATATTGAACTGATGCTGCCTTAACCGTTTCGTAACATGATTGAGTACAATACTATTCCTTGTTTTACATTTTGGGAAGACATTGTTTCAATGAAATGATTCTTGATACTTTTACGCGAGTTATGTGTCACGCCCTGACGTTTGCCAAAGAGCAACGTCATTTTGTAATGCCGCCCATTAATGTGTCTTGCGACTGCACATCGAATTTCCTAAACACATTATTTTGATAGATTAAAATTAAAAGATTTATATTGAACGGGCCCGATCGTGCGAAATTTAACAAAACAAAATAATATTTGTTAGAGCCATATTTAAGACAGGGACTGCACAGACAGTCAATAAAATTCACCAGAGCTCAATAGCAGCGTCGCGAATCTGTCCGTTAGACATTGGTCCAATATCATTTTAAATGCCTTACTCTCTATCTTTCCAATATATACCTTAAATGTTAAAAGATTTTTAAATCAACTCTTTTTTTCTTCTATAACTAATATTAAATTTAGTCTATTGACTTTTTTCCTTTTTTAATATAAAAAAACTTCAACGAGTTTTTAAGTTATTGTGCGCGTTACTTCGTTCGCAATTCTTTGAATATAGTAGAGGTTTTGGCAGTAAAATAGACAAGTTTTTGTTTCTGTATGTTTCCTTCCCGGTCGGCGAATGCGGCCAATGAACTTTTGCTCCTTATTTAGATTATAGAAGTTGAGACGACGACCGACGCAATCGGGCCGTGCCGCTCTGCGAAATACGAATGATCACTTCCGCAATCTGCGCCGAATCTACTACACATCTCTAGCCCGCGTCTGGCTGCACCTACCACTTCACTTTCATAAAATTGTTACATCAAAAAGCTTCTTTGTACTATTTCTCATTATATATACAAATTACACTCAATATAAACGTGCAGTGCATGTTTCACATTTCATTCGGTTTCTCGTTCTTAATTAAATTCATGCCTCAGCTTCCACCTGTTGCTATAGCCCTGAGATCTTCAAAAACTACACTGTCGAAACGATTACATTTTATTGCTCCATAAAATACACTGCATTTTGACATATCAAACCTTTTACGATCGCCATTCTGTCCGCCGTTATTTTTGAACATAATAGTTAACCAGAATTTAAGCGCTGCTGGCATAACAATAACACCACGCCTTGATACTCGCGGTTGAAAATGTGTTTTCTTCTTTAACGTATATATGACTTTTTTAACAGTAACCTACTTTTACAACAAGAAATATATTTTGTCAATGATTTTATTCCCATTCGTAAATAGTTTTCCTTTTTCATTTTTTTTACTAATATATTATTAGATTTTTACTATCTAAAAGTATAAGAAACTGCGCTCCCATCAACAATATGCTTCCGAGTTTTAGTATTTAATCTCCCAGTGCCTCGTCTATTGATTTCACATTGTACAATATATCTAGTAATTTTTATCCACTGCTGTTTGACACCTAAACTAGCCACCGCCTTCTTATCCAATTAAACGGACTCACCAAAGAGTCACCAGTGAAATCTCTTACAACCGTGCGCTGTTCGTTCCAACATTTTTCCGTCTAAAAAGAAAAAAATAGTGTAGTAATCTACTTGAACATGTAATTGTTTGTAGCAAAATTATTGCAAAAGTCGCGTAGGCACGGTAGCCGTTCCGAAGTTCAGAAATAACCCCGGAAGCGTCCGAGCGACCCGTTTGGTATTTATTCAACGTTGACCTAAAACAGCGCTCGCTTTGCTCGTTTGTTATTCGCATGGCCCGCGTGGTCATCCCACCCGTGCCTGCCTGCTCGAGAT
This sequence comes from Battus philenor, assembly GCF_028537555.1. Classification (NCBI taxonomy): domain Eukaryota; kingdom Metazoa; phylum Arthropoda; class Insecta; order Lepidoptera; family Papilionidae; genus Battus; species Battus philenor. Next base: position 8,545,711 of record NW_027181678.1, on the reverse strand, counting down.
GCATGAGAGACGCTCTTTTTAATCACTTTTAGTCCCAGTCAATTACATCGAGCCACTTAATTGGATCAGCTCATTTACGTTTCACTATAAAAAAAATTGTTTACATGAAAATTTGGAAAAAAAAAGAATTAAAGGAGGCTTCGGTCCATTAATGGAAGATATTGTAACATGACAATTTCCAAGACTGCGATTCTGCTACATAAAATCATGATTAAAAACATACCAACTTATAATCGGCTGACTGGATGATGAAGGATCACCACTGAATGTTTTAGATCGATTTGCGCAATTTAGATTGAATCATTATGTGGACAAATGTTTATTGTTGCTTGCGAAAAATATAACAATTTACCATAACTGATACGAACTACGATTTAGATACGAATTATGTGATAGGATTTAAGACATTTCGTGCTCAAAAAGAAACAAGCTTGTGACCAATTCAAAATATTAACTCTTATCTTTACATTTTTAATAATATAATACGTCGAAGTAAGCGTCTTGGTATTTTATTATTTTTATCAACTACTTCAATTAATTCTTTGCTTTGCAAAAATAGCATCGAAATAAAAAAGCCTATCTGATAATTTTTGTTGTGTGATTCTAATTGATTCTGTTATTATGATAAAATATTTTTTATGTACTTTCAATTAGTGTCTAATAAAAAGTAAGTAATTCACGTTTAAACTTCTATTATACATTAGTCTAAGAACTGATGTAAGTAACTGAGGTTGATTGATTCAGTAGAATTGTTTAATTATTGTAGATCGTAACATTTTAAAAGCTCGTTCATCAGCGCCGCCGCACTCGGTCAACAAGAGATTTCTCTTTTCGTCGATACTTTACTCGAAGACTTATTTCATCGCATTTAGTTTCAATTAAAGGAATAAAATTTAAAAATCTGTTTATAGATTTTCCCCGGAGTATCTAAAATGTTTTAATGAACTTCTCCGTGTTTGTTGATAATAAGAGAGTAAAAACTTTAGCAGGAAATAAAAATTAGTTTATATCTAAGAATCGATGTCGATTAAAAATGAAAATTATCACAACTTTAAAAATAGAAATCACACTATGTTCACTCCCGTTTACCCATTATGATTTAGTACTGATGTGTAAAGGAAACTGATTTAATCACGCTGATTTTTATTAAAAAGGTCCTTGTTGAAAGCTGAATGATCTTAATTTTAGTCAATTTTATAGTCAATAAGATCAGCTGATAGCTTTTGTCGCATTGTCACTTTATATTATTATGAAAAGTATTTTTTAAGCGTATAAAAGGATATTTTCATGGCTAAAGAGCTAATCTTCTATAAGAAGAAACAATACGTAAAATTTAGAATAGGAAGGTCGATCTGAAATGTTTCCACGTCTACTTACGTTATTAAAATCGAACAGTTGAAAAGAATAACAAAATTTGGACTGCTCGACCAGGGATTGCATAAGAAAACAAAAATGTTCGTGGCATTCACATTAAGAAGAATAAGTTAATATCTCACTATTCATGAAAGCACTTTATTTGCAATTTCTTTATTCTTGCCTAGGCGACCTTGTAAACATTTTTGCCAAGAATTTTCTTGAAAATTCACGAAATTTCTATAATTTTGTTGTAACAAGACACTATTTATCACATTTTATTGCTTTTTGCACTAACGCTCCTCTCCACGCTGCCGGGAAGTGGGCGTGTTTCACTATTTTACATTGGTTACTGTTAGGGTGACCCGCTTAAGTAATTGTTTTGGGATATAAAAAATATGATACCGCTTTTTATGATTGACACTATTTGAAATTTTCGTAATCCAATGATTACTATTACCCTATAAGTTCCTTTTAAAATAATATGATACATGAATATGTCATATATTAGTTAGACGCCTTGTGTGAAATATAATATACAATGTTGTCAACGTTCGATACATCCCTACAGTCTAATAATGTTTCGCCTTAAATGCCACGTGGAAAATAATGCGGACTTAGAAGACCGATTGGTCATCCTAGCCCTAGTGACGGCGTTCACTACGTGTTTTCAGATTTATTGGTGCAGCTAATTTGAACTCGCGTGTGAGACACACGATAATCTAGCTATTTTATTAAACTAGTGTGAAAAAGTTTATTTATAACTGTTGAGCGTCTGCGGTACTTTAGTTACGTAAGAACTGTTCTCGGTGTGGAAGAATTATAATAAACATTTCTTATTCTGTCCTTTTTAATAAGCATTATTGACATTTGGTTTAACAATTCAACTAAAACATCGTTACATTATATAATTACGCGTGTCGTAAACAAATATTGATTAGTTTTCATCTTGCGAACGGTCGGAATTAATTTCAAAAATGTTGTCTATCGAATAAAGCTGTTTAAGATTTTCCATACCGTTGTAACGTTACTACAATACCCTAACACTTGTGCTCTTTTATTTTTAAATAAATAATTTAATAGCCGGAATGCAAATATGAAATAATTATGTCTTATATAGAGTACGGTCGTTCAATCGCAGAGGATGAATGTTTCGCATTTCTATTTTCAACTTCTTACTTTACGTTTTCAATAAAAACCTTTACAATAAAAGCCCTTAAATAGGTAAAATGTTATAAACATTGTTACAGCGAGCGATTTTGGAGGAAAAAAAAATTAAAAAGTCTGCACATGTAAATTTTGTTTATAACTCATCGTTCTGTTACCATTCACGTGGGCGTGCCGCCGATTGCGTAACTAGCTGGCCCATCACTTTGTACGTACATTTATTCCGAATGCTAGAAGTGGAGTAATTCTGTGTGTTTTCACAGCTGCATTTCAGTATAGGCCAGTCCGGGTGTAACTCTAACTGTGCTCCGACGATAAACAGACCGCCGACGCTGCCGACTCGCTGAAAACATCCTTTTACGTCATCAACCCATTATGGTTCTTGCCTCGGGTTGTACTGGAATTTATAAATGAAGCTTTTACGTCTATCTTTGTAGATATAGCGTGCAAATCGCAACAATTGCCGCTATTTTTATAAAAAACCATCAGACGTAGCATAGTAAAAATGTATATAAAGTTTGTGCTTTTAGAGACAAGCGTGTTTTAGTGTTAACTGCGATAATACCTTCTTAAAACGGAAGTGATTATATCGCCTTCCTTTACTGTTCCACTGGCGGCAGTTCTGTCTCCGCTATAACCGCGAACCCGTGTTGAATCCTTTTCAAATTTTTCACTTTGACAAAGTCTCACGTTTGTTTTCTTCGAAATTTAACAATAACCTTCTGAGTGAGCTGTGTTAAAGCAAGGACTAATTAGTTTGATCATCATAACTACAAGCACTCTGGTTTCTTTCTAGTTATGAGTGTGAGACAGTTCTGTGCACCATTCTTCTTAACGTTACAATAACATGAAACTTTAAAACCAACGTTATTTTTGATAATTATATCAAGGGTCTAGTTACATATATCGGCTATGATATCTGGCAAGAAGTAGCAAGAACGTGTGAAAAAGTTTTGACTTCATTTTTATATTAAAACAAGTAGAAGACAAGACTAATTTTTTGATACTTAAGTTTTATTCTTTGTTATTTTATTCTTATGGGTTTATATTTGAAGCATGTTAATTATATAATTTATAAAATGAGTACTCTTTAGTTGACAACTGTGTACGGTTTTGCATTGCACTAGCATCTAAATGATTACATGATCATTGATAAAGTCTAAAAAAATATGTAAAAATCCTTTTATAGTGTATTTGATTTTGAATTTAAAAATTTTAAACCTCAAGAATATTTTCCCCACTACTGTTTAAAGGATAATGCAAAATTGACCACAAAAAACCGTTTAAGTTGATCGTTAGCTCTTTTCCAGTTCAGAGCGTGTTTGAACTCTCGTAGCTTTAAGTTAAATGCCATCATAGGGGAAGTACTCGAAACGGCAGTACTCGTAATGTCATAAAAACTCTATTAACAATAAATATTTTGCCTTAGTTTAGTCTCGCACCGGTACAATATAATAGGCTCGTTATCCTTCGGCGCCCTCACCTTTAATCGAACTGCAGTCCTTTGCAATTGCATCATAAACTGACACAGACAAGATTTTAGTCAGATCTTTAAGAAATTACTTTATACGATGTTATTGGTTTTATCCAATGTATTAACTTTACGTTTAAAATAATGTATTTTCTGATATTTAATATCACACAGTGCCACATTTGTGGTTATTGAAAATGCCAAATATATATTCTTTTTCTAAAGCTCTTATACACAAGGTTTCTTATTTTTCTTAACTTCTTTGTCTTGCATTAAAGTTCTGTAGTGTAAGAACTAAGTTAATACTTCAACACTTATTGTCGCAATTTTTTTAAGATCCAAAATTAACTTGACGCAGTAAGCCAAAATTTCACTTTTGAATGCAAATGGCCAACTATAACACTGAGCGGGCACCGAGCTCCACGTAATTTCAGAAATTACCATGTCTATATTCTGTTGATAATAGATCATACTCGAGTATGCTAACCTATCAGGCCTCCATACCACATTGACGTAGTGGATTGCACTTTATTTATAACTTTATTGACGAATGCTGTGGAAGTAAACGCAGCAACTATTATGTAGTAAAATGTTCGCAGTATTGTAATGCGAAGCACTAGCGGTTAAACGGCGCGCTCAATAAGCAGTTCATTATTAGTAAGTAAGAAACAAGTGCGGCACGCCTATCTCGACGGAACGGGGTCACTAGCTGACTTTCCAACTTTCGTCCGACAAACAATTTTAGCTTACTTCTGTGCATTCATGAGAACTTTGTTTCTTTATATTCTAAATATTTCTTAGTAGTGTATACACTTGTAAAAACACATTTTATTAAACTAGTTTTAAAAAATGATGATGATGTTTCGATTGAAAAGACCGTGGACCCTCTTTGAGTTTTATTTTCACAACGGCTCGTGTGCAGGCTGACAGCCAACACATTGGTATGCTTGTCGTACTGTATAAGAATAAGTAAAATCGATAGAAACAATCGCCAACTCTCATTTGAAAGCCAAATGCCAATATCTAGAATATTTGACACCTCTTATTTGCTCGAACCTACTTCCGCTAAATGAAATCTATTTTTCTACGTCGCTTGTGGCTAATTTTCACGAGGAATGAACAAGTGAACAGGCGTCTATGGCACTATCGTAGGAAATCACGTGCGGATATTTGGCAACAAATATGTAAGCTAATAGTCGTCAGGTATGCGTAACCCAAACAATTTCGGCAAGCGGAGTTCAGTCAAAACTTTATGTTCATTCGCAAACGACGTTTTGATATTATCTGCTAGTAATACTTGAAACAGCAAATGAATGTCAACTAACAAATGCATTGTCATATTTTTCTCGACAGTAAGACTTTTCTATTGAAAATTCTGTGTGGAATTACTATCTCTTGATAACAGACGTACATTAATAAGTTTTATAGATAATGAGCACAGCTTATGTAGTTGTATATTTGTAATTGTTCACTTAATTATTTATTTTATTAACTTTATAATCGATTTCTTATTATTACATAAACTGACTGACGCGTGGGCGGGGACGTGGGCGCAGTTCCGTAGTGCCGCGTGCACCGGCGCCGCAGCCTCCTGACGTAGTCCTTCATTCACGGAACCTGTTTAATTAATACGTATCACTATTACTAAAATAGTTTGTTGACTCATGCCTTACACGTTTCGACTTTAGACGCAGGTGTCACTTTTATAATACATTTATAATTTATAAATTGCAATACAGTAAATTCATTACAATACAGAGTGATCATTATGAAATATAGTATATTATTTCATTTTATCTATTGAAATGCAAGAGACTAATAACTTCTGACAATACACAGTCTACAATGAGTCTACAGATAGTAAACAATAATTTTAATATGTAATAATCCGAAATTCGAATACTTTTTTGTCGGTACGTTATTTCTGAAAGCATTGCTTTTTGGACAGAGTGTACCATACATAGATTGACAGGAAACGATTAATACATTCACCCCCTTAAAGCATCTGTAACGAATCAGCCTGTATACTTATGGCTTTTTATGGTATTGCTATATGTTAATATAGCTACCACAAGATTGTTTTAGTTATTATTAATGGTAGTTTTAACCAATACATAAATTTGTCAGACCGTCCGTTTAAATCGAAAGTTTTTTCTATACAATTGGTTTGTTTTTGTACACCTGATTCATGTTCGGCAGGAGATAAATCTTTTAGTTTTTATTAGTTTTAGACTGTTTAAAATATTAACTTTAAGTTGTTTATTAAAAAAATAATGCTGGTAATTTGCAAATAATCCACTATACAAAAACGAAATCCTTTGTTTGTAACATCTACGAAATTAAAATTGCTTTTTAACGTTGAATGAAATGTTAGGTACGTAAAAAGGGGCGGTATGTACGCATGGTCCTGTTCTAATGTTTAAAAAGTAAATGAGCGTAGACGCATGCTAAGCCCGTATATCAATGCTGACACCGTGATTGACGGCCCGTACTACGTTCATGCGACTGACCCGACGTTTACTCTGTTTTATCGTAATTTGTCGCACGCGCGGCGAGCTTCATCAGAACAAACCTTGACCGAATTATGAAAACAAAAGTCAACAACAGAACTTTTACATGTCTAAGAAAAATTTTATTTTAAAAAAAAGTTAATTTATCGCATAACATCTAGCTCAATTTGTATTTTATAATTACTCCTTTAACATATTCCGTTACAGAACAATGCTTAGGTTTATACTTGTTTCCAATTTGTATTTAAAAAGCATTCAGTGTGTTCTTTTAACTCAAATCGTCTTGATGGTATTCGAAGGCTAGGTTATTTTCTTCACGCCAAGCGTAAACAATATCATCTAAAATCTAACTAGTATAGAGCGGCTACTTCGAAACGAATCGATATGTGCAAGAAAAAATAGACTTGGCATCAATTTCTCGCTATATGCTTATAAGTAAAATTATTTCAAGAACATTGTGCGATGCTCACGCGAGGCGGTGTAGTGGTCTATTCTAGAAACAACATGACTGCACGAGGTGACGGATCGCCTAAGCACCCGCGAGTGCTTCGCGGACCTGCCGAAATGATATTACAAGTTGCGTGGGCCCGCGACAAGTGACAAATCTGCAAAATTAATGTTTATCGCCAGCGAGCCAGTGTTGCCAACTTGCGTAAACATTGACATTACACTAACAAATCAGTTACGACCCATATTCAAAATCCACTAATTATTTTATATATGAGTCCGTAGCATTTTTATCTCAAAATTTTTCAATTAAAAGGATCATAAGATGCTGAACTCTAGATGCTGCGGGGGTCGGCCGTCTGATTTCGTCGCCGTTTTTAATTACACTTTATTTTTCTGTCTTCCCCCGATCATAATTTAAATATTAAAATTAGCAGAAGTAGCTATATATATAGCTATTTCCGCTATAACGGAAGTAGCTATATATTAGACTAAAGAAAATTAATTTTACTTCCTTCGGAACGTTTATTCCTCGATAACCTAAACCGTCACAAAACTAAATCCATAAAATTGCAGTTCATCTCATTAACCCTAAAATTATATTCATATGTAATTAATCAAGTAAAATTTTATATTATTTACTTAAGTATAATAAGTCCACGATCATTAAAACGTAAATAAATTCACAAATGCAATGTCCAAATTTTATTACTCAAGGGTTGCATATATCCTCGTGGAAATGTAAATAAGAGCGTTCCCGTAATTTAAATTCAATGAAAACCCAGAATTGGACTTTAGTCCGCAAAAGTCTTACGATTTTCCGAGAATAGTTTCTGGAATATATGCCACTACTGAGATAAAAAGTCGGCGGGTCACTTTGGTTTTGATTACAAACTATAAAAGAAATAAAACTAAAAACTGGTTCAATTGAATGAATATTAATAGAAACATAGTGTAAATTAATCTCATTTTATATACATAACGAATTTATGGAAAGCAATCCCTAAAGATAAGCTTATGCTTTGATGCCATCTTTTAAATACAATATTATATATCCGTTGCGTTTATCGTAGTGTAAGTCAATTCTTCAATCTCTTCTGCAATTTTTTGGTTACGTGGCTATTAACCGAAGTACTGTAGCAACAGAAATGGAAAAAGCCACTTTAGAATAAAATATTATTATTTAGTGAAACAGGACGCAAACTTAACCTTAAGAACTTCATTTCTAATGGTTTCCAATAAAGACTTCGTAGTAATGAGCGCCTGCATGTTATATCAAAAGTATAAGATTAAAAACACTTCGAATATAGCTTAAAGATCCGGAAGAAAATTTCATATGTCTGGAGTTGATGGAACTACGAGTGCTGAGTTGGGTTTTAGCACAAAAGCCGGGTATAGTTAAATATTTAAAATTTATTATGGCGTATGATTGAGTATAAATCAATGCTAGGAAATAGCAATAATGCCTTGACTACTGTTAAAAGGAAGGAAATGTGCATATCGCCTTTAGGGCTTAAATTTCTATGTAATTAACCATAACTTCCCATTTACTTACTTCAATATCTATATTTTTATTATTATCTATATATGTATTTAAATATCTGTCTGTACAATTTAATTTCTTCGGTTCAAAATTCAACTCAGTTTCAAATGTAACAAAATGTATCACGGAATTTTTTAGAACAAGATGCCTACACTAACAACATATCTAATTATTATGTATAATATATAATATATACCTTGGTAACGCAAAATTAAATAAAATTTTATTTACCGCTTCAAATGTTGTCTTTAATGCAGATCCAATGACGCTATTCGTATTTCTTCTGTTTATGTTTTATTCCCTGTTTCTCCTAGTTCGCGTAAATTTCAATTTTAAATTACATAACTCACATGTGCGGACAGATGTTTTATTTATTCTCCTCCTGTATTTTCGGCTTTATTACGCATTTTCAACATTACGTAATAGTAGATGGTTCTGGCTGGTTTGATTTTTTTTAGTTTTACAATTCTGCTTACGATCTACTTGGATTTATTTATATTACATATTATACATGATAAATATAAAGTAGGATAGTTGTAAATAGGAAGTTACGTTTTAAATAAAAAGTCGGAGACGTCGGGGAACTTCTCGTTAACATTACGTCATTATATTTGCTGTAGCTCGATTATACCGATGATGAACAACCGTTACACTGAAGAACCAACGGTCATCAAGCGCTTCTTTAATGTATTTATTTTCTTACTGAAATCACAACGTTGTTGCAGTTATTTTTAATGTAGTTAACCGATTCACGCGCTTGATGATGTTCGTGATGATCTTATTTCAGGAATTGGGATTCTTATAAATATTAATTTATCTATCTAGTCGTTAGTTTAGCTAATCATCTATAACCTTGTTTATGTATAATATTTTTCAATTCTTTACTTGTAAAACCTTATTTACTATTTATATAATTATTTTATATATAAAATTATTTCTATTTATATCATTCATAAACTTAATTTTTTGTAAACATACATAGAAAAAATGTTTACTTGAAACAGGCTAAACCTTCTATAAAATACATTTTGGCTATTTTTGTATTTATTGTAGACTTCGTAAAAGGTATATAACATAAAAATAGATACATTATAATGACATCTTCCCGTACGTGAATTATTATGGCCCGACGTATATTTTAAAGTACAATTATTTTGTAATTAGAATTTTATTTATAATTTGTATTAGAATTTATACAAAGAGCATAACAAGATTTAATAATCTTGATATACTTAATTTTTCACATAATTTGCATTCATTGCAGAAAGTCGTTCGTCGTGCGGTGGAAGCAGCGGCTCGGAAGGCTCCGAGGGGCGCACATCGTGGCGCGTAACCCTCGATCACGACCTAGTGGAGACGTTAAGCGCCATCTATCCAGAGTGGTTCAAGCCACAGCAGCGCCGCGAGCGAAGTCGCGCCGCCTCTCCAGTGTCGCCAGCCTCGACAGCCTCGCCGGCCTCTATACCACCCTCCGACGATACGTTCAGGTATTCTTCTAGATTAGGATTGACATATTTTGTCATTCGTTTGTTTTTTCTAAGCTTAAGTCATACTTAAATAAAGGTGACAGACCAGTGGCTATAAAATGTCATTAACTCTCCACACAGTTCGGGCGCAGAGGAGATGGCTGGGCGGCAGGCGAGCAGCAGCGGCGCCAGCGAGCCGCCTAGCTCGCCGCCGCGCGTGTCTCCGCCCAAAGTCGTCGTCGACGATAGCCCGCTGCAACCCGCCATGGGCAAACACAAGGAATGTGAGTACATGTTAACCCAAGACAGTTTAAAAACAAATTTATCATGATTTAAATTTCTGATTTCTTGACTAATAAGTTTTTATCTGAATTTTAATAGAATAACCGTAACAGTAGTAGCATAGATAGGCATTCGGTTACATTACTTATTTTCATTTTTTTTTAACATATTCCTCAACAATTGACCATGTATGGTACACTTGTGATGAGGAATCAGCCTTTTTTATCTCTGTACTAGTTAAACAACATTTTCCTTTTTGGTTTCATGAAACAGTTTGGTTTCTTGGCACATTTTTAATTATGTTGTAACTAAATAGCAATAACCTAAAATAAAGAGTTGAAACATACATACAATTGATAATGTAAATATACTCTTGTATCAACTTTGTATAGTTCCTATAGCGGGCCTCTGGTGTCAATGTCCCGGATTTTTGGTCATAAAAAGTCGCGGCTTAACTATGTTTTCTTTCAAGTGTGCGTCTTGGAAATCCGGACTCATCCTTCATCACTCATCAGGCTACTGCTGTTATATGTATTCATACATTTTGCAAATATTGTCCCGTATGCGGGGTGCTATTGATCATTTATCCCAGAGTTGAGGACCGTTAAACAACCGCAATATAGTAAACATGCATTGTGTTGAAAAACCTAAGGTCGAGTTAGGTACAAACTTCGTGTTAATAGATCAATCTTCTGCCTTAATATTTAATTCGCACAGGATGCGAAGCTTGAGTAAGCCTGGGAAAAGAAAGTAAACGGAAGTAATGTTTTCCACTTCAAATATTCTACCAAGAAGAATTTTTTTCACTAAACTTAAACACAAATTAAATAGCTTTATCAATCATAATATTTTATTACTACACCTTCCATACATTAAATCCAATTAATAAATGAAGACAGATGTTTGGCAACCTCGCAAGTACAAAAAATAAACGAAAAAAAAATTTGTAAAAGGTTTTAAAAAAATCACTACTATTTACTGTCACACCCCGAACCTATTATTAGGTTGAGAGAAAATTCTTTCGCATTCTATTAAAAAATTACAACCAAATATTTTGTAAATTATATACACATTTAAATATAATATAGAGGATGTCATACCAGTTCGATGTCTTTTAACCATCATATCGGATCATGTCATCAAAATCAGCCAGACACAGCCAGCCAAAGCAATTTCATTAAATTTGTACATACTATTTGCGAAAAGACGAGTTCTTTGACCCTTATACTACATTGATGAAATATAAATTTCTGGGCAATCTAGGAATTGTTGCTTTATATTCTTCTGTAGAAATTATTTACTTTGAAAAGTTCGTCTAAAGAGCATGGTGCTTGTTCACAGTTTACAGCGCGGAGCTTATTTTTCATACAGAACATATTTTTACATAAAAACTCCTCTTCTACATAGCTTACATGACGACTAAAACACCTGTCACGGTTGTTTGTGCTAAAAATGATTTTCTTCTTTAAAAAATCTAAATTCTAAACGATTGCGATGTTGTAACATTGAGATTTATGATTATAGACGAAACAGATAAAACAACTACAATAAATTGAACAAGAATGCCACGTCAATGCCAAAATTTAATCCAGCTAACGTAGATCGTATCATTTATTTTTGACTAATTTCAGAAAGTAATGTTCTGTGAGACAAATGAATCTGGTGCGTTATGCGCTAACGTTATTAGTCTGTTAATATTTTGTCGGACGGAACAACACGAGTGACGCCGTGGAAAAGAACGCGTGACCTCGCCGCCGGCGCGCCCGAGGACTAATGATGCTTTACTACGGCGCGCAGTAAACGGAGCGATCTCATAATATCACCAATGAGTAACTACTGTGGAACTACTCGAACAAAACAACAACAAGTCCTACACAAAGATTGACGCTGACAGAGATTACAGCCAGATCTCCAAAACTAATACAATGTTGCAACTTATACCTGCGCTCAAATTTGAACTATCCAAGTCTTAACACACATTATATTCCCTATCTATACCACTGCCAAGTAGGACTAGTGCATTTATGTAAAATTATATTACGCCCAAACTTAATTACGCCTATAAATAAGCGCAAAATGTATTTATCAGTAATATCGATAGTAGCATTTCACACAATTTCGTGTAACGAATGTCAGTGAGGTAAACAGTTAATAGAAATTATAAAACTTAAAGCGAAAAGGTTTTGACAGTGGTATTGTTATCGATTAAATAAACTTAACAATGTTTGGCATCAGAAAAAATACGAGTAACTTTTGTTTCTATAAAAAATTTTAAATCTATACTTCGTGAAAATAAAATTTTGAATTAATTGATCTTTATCCAAGACGTCAAGTAAGTAAATTAATCCGTAAACAATTTTAATTTTTTATAGAAAACAACGAAGATACGCAATAATACAGGACACAAAGCAATAGACTTCGCCTTTTGATGAAAATAAAATTAAAATATTCAATAATCAAAAATTCGCTTCAGTTTACCTTACGAAAATGGTCTGAGCAATCTTTATAATTGTATACATCCAGATTCATCCCGTGAGGTTATGGCACATAACCGTCCTTTTTATAAGCAAGTATTGGCATATCTTTAAATAGGCTAATACATTAGATTACTTCTGGCAGTTCGCACTTCCGGTCAAGATAGCTATCTATCGATGTCGGAGACAATGCTAACAAACAACACGTCACCGCCACGATGTAAATTTTCTATTGTGTCCCACAACACGCGATGTTTGTTTGCACATGCTGGACCATAAATCCCTCGTTTAAAGTCTTAAAAATCAACATTACGATGTGGGTGTACGTCGGGAACGTGACGAGTTCTGGAATATTTTTTTTATAACAAATGAAAACAAAAGTTCATTTAGATAAGCCCCGGTTTCCGAACTACACGGGGTATTAACTTCTCTGATACATTTATCTTATTGCGTACAAAATTCACGTGCAACTTATTAGTTAAGTTAACTTATTAGTTAAGTTAAGTATTATTATGCTTCTACCACAACTATGCCGTATGGACCTAATTGCTACTATGATGTACCAAAAAAAATACTTCGTTCTGTTGTTTTGTACGAACGCCTCTAGAATGATAAAATTACATAAAGTTAAAAAATGACACACTGACAATCTAAGGAAATTATAATGTCACACGTCATCACTCACATCACATCAGCTGATAGGAGCCCACTGCAAGGACCTCCCCAAAATCTTAGACCTTCCTTTTCTTAGTTTTAAATATAAAATTAAAAGCATATCAGCTTACTACTTATAATGTAAAAAATAGTTTATAATGTTAAGTTGTCGATACAATTACATGTAAATGACTACTGAAACTACTGATGACATTTGAAAAAAGGTCGCCGCGATTCCCGGCGCTGGCCGCTTTCCACGACGACGCACGACTTCTGTGTCGTCGGTTCACCTAAAGAAGGAAAATTGGAGAAAAATAAAATTTATTATGTAGTAATACTTATAAGGTTATACGGCTTATATCCTTTAAGTTTATTATATAACGGATAAATATTTGAATATGAAATGTGAATAAAACATAATTGAAGCATAACCATGACGCCCAGTAACCCACAATATTCGGCCTAGTGGTAGTGAATGTTTCGTCTGTAATACGGTCGCGGCATAACACTAGTTTCCTTGTGCAGTGTTTATTTATGTTGGCATTGCGCCAGCGTTGTCCGCTCATCGCTCGCTGCTCGCGCCCGTCCGCGACGAACAAACGAGAACATAGATTCGCCTACGCTCCGCGCCCTACTCCGCCTAAGTCATAAACTCGAATCCTATCGGAAGATACATTGCGTGCTTCACGCGTATGCTACGGTGACATCCTTCACGCGTTGCAACAAAACTCTGTCCACATCCGTAAACCTATTAAATTTGACTCCAATTGTAGTATGCACCAAAAAAGCTACTCAAATTCATATTATACTCAATGTTATATTATAATATTATATATATATATATATATATATATATATATATTGTTCTATTTCATTTAGCAAAAAGATTATGGCTAATTGTTGAAAAAATGATGTATTTTTTAAAGGCATGTATGTATGTTGTGTATTTTCCAATTTACAGCGTTAAAAGTGAAGCTGACGATGCGGCGTCCGCTCAATCAATTGGTTGCCCAAGGAATAATGCCCCGTAAGTATTTTTAACCTTATAATTATTTATTACATTACAATACTCGATGATCTCTGTAGTGTCTCCCGATAGGTAAGCCTTAAAATAAATATAGATAAGATTATAGTGATCTAAGTTTAATATCCATGTCGTGCCTTCTCAAGTAGTAGTCGGAGGTTAAACATATATATACGATTATATATACCTGGGACAAACCAGCTTAGTAATTCCAACTTCGAGAAAAAGGTGACTCGCCGAATCCAACTCTGATGGGCAGTGTCCGAAACATCTTATCTTTCAAAATACCGCAATGCTTGAAAACAAAAGTCTGACCAATTTGTTTTGCCAGTGATGACTTTCGGATTCGCGACGTGCTCATTTACCTAGGCTCAGTCACCCAGAAACAAAAGGCTATACTCAGAATTTCGCTAGGAGATCGAATCAGAAAGGAGGAGATCTGTAGAAAGATCAAGATCGCCGTCGTAGCCCGAAGAAGTGTTCTTCTGAAGTGACAGTGAGCGGAGCACAACGCTTGTGGAACCCATGGCCGTTGGAGCCGAAAGGTTTTTAGTGGCGACAACGAGTCAGTAGAGGCGGCGTAGTTAGCAACCCCCCCCCCCCGCCCCCGCAGGTGGTCGCGGGTAATCCAGCGCAGGAGCGGTTATCGTGACGGTCTTTGAAGGGCGACCTATGCCTTGCAGTGGGCAATCTAACGGCTGATATGATGATCATGAAATAAGTAATAACTCTACCCATCCACCAAAAGGTATCCAGGCGTAGTTAAATAATCCTGCTGGATTATTTCTTATGTCTGAGGAATACGTGCTAAGCCAATAACCGAAATCACGAGTGACTGTTCTATATCTTAAAAATTTCATCTTTTTCAGCACTGAATACGCCCGCTGCGTATTTTGAACAATGCAAGCAACTAGAAAGAGCAAAAACGGGAGATTTGCTAAAGGCGAAAATACAACGACGGCCGGATCGCCAAGAGTTGGAACGGAGACATATTTTAGAGCAAGTAAGTTTCATAAATTCATATTAATTTTTTAATGAACTTTGTTACAGATAAAAATATATCAGAAGAAATTTGAGCGTGTAGGAGTTACAAATCCTAGAAGCATTTACTCGTCCTGCAATTGAAATAAAATATCGCTGTAAATGAAAATTACTGTGTTATCATAGAGTTCAGAAGTAGTTATAAAAACAAAATTATAAAGTACTTGTTATTGTTTTAGGAAAGTCACGTAGACCCCAGCCTTGCGGAGAAGCAACGAATGCTGAAGAAAGCGCGACTGGCCGACCAGCTAAACGACCAACTGTCACACAGGCCGGGGCCGCTTGAGCTTATTAAGAAAAATATTTTACATACAGAGGAAAACATCGAAACAGCCGTAAAGAGCGGAACATTAGCATTTAAGGCAACTAGCGAAGGTTCCTCTGGTCGACCACAGCATCCTTCGTCTTATTGCGGACCCCCAGATGAAGTGTCACCTTCACCGTCGCCGCCTTCCACGTTATCTCCTGCAAGCGTGGCATCGCCTCCGCAGCATCCAGCACCGGGCAAAGACAAAAACCGAAAGAAAAGCAAGCAGAAGCAGCAACAGAAGTCCAGATTGAAATTTCATGAATATAAAGGGCCTCCAAACGCGCAGAAAGCATCGTCACCACCGGGCTCCGTGGAGACCCCGTACGAACTTTTGCTGCAACAGCAACAACTACTTCTCCAGCTCAGCTGCCCATTGTTGATGCCCGCCTCGCCAGCACCTTCCTCCGCCGCCTCCGTGGCCTCTGACTCCTCCGACGCCTTTCCCGTGCCTCCGCCTCCGCCTCCACCTCCTGCACCGTCGCTCGCTTCTGCGAGATTTGAGGATATGAAGGTATCCGACCTGCGGGCCGAATGCAAGCGCCGCAACCTACGCGTCTCCGGCCCTAAACCACAACTCATCGACCGTCTACGGCCTTACTTAACTGAAATACAAGATGACACACCAAAATCACCCGTTTCCATTGCATCGCCTGAAATGAGAGAAAATGAACAGCCCGAAGACATTGTGCAGTCGCAGCGGCGTCAGATCGAGGAACTCGAAAGAAAATTGGAAGCGTCGCGGCAGCAATTAGAAGCAGTAAGGCGAGAAGCGGCCGGTGCAGCAGCAAGCGACCAGAGCCGACGTCTTTTGCAGGCGCATCTATGTGTCTCGCAACTTCGTGCGCAGCTGGACGCGCTGCAACATGCCCCTGCGCCTACGCACGCCCCGCGCTACCTTCTCACCGACACCGCGCCCGACCGCCTCGTCAGGCTTTTCACTGTCACACCGCCCGCCCCCGCGCCAGACGTTACACAAGACACGCAGCCCAAAACTTCCAATCCCGCCTACATTCTCAATGGCGTTAAAGTGGTCCCTATAGCAATCCTACCCACGCACTATGAACCAGAACGAGCTCCTCCTCCTCCACCGCCACCACCGCCGATGCCGCATACACCGCTTTCCATACAGGACAGTGAAGACAGTCGGATTATGGACGACGTACTTGAAATTCTTGTTGAAAATGGCGAACTACCTCCTTCGGCTGTAGAGGACGTCACCGTAAATGGTACCATAGATACTGGCTATATGGGACGAGGAACGAGCGACTTCTCACCTGCCGATGTTTTAAGCGACGACGTTTTGGGGGATACTCATGTTCGAGACTCGCTTGCCGCGGACGAGTTGCAACGAGAATTAAATGATATACAAAATGAGATAATGAATCATGCAGACCTACACACCGCGAGCGAGTCCAGTCGATTCGACATGGACCCCGCGGCGTCCGACATTGACACAGACTTGAGTGTAGATCTGTTGGGGTCCAACGACTTCCATTCGAGCTTCACAACAGATCAAAACTCAAATAACCAGGACGATTTCTTCGGAAGACTGTTATCAGGCGATTGCGATGTGAAGCCGCAAATTGCAATGGATATCGTCGATGACGTTCCTGAGCGAATGAGCATGACTCCGCTCACCAACGGAGACTTACTTGATAACCGCACCGGCTTCGAAGAAATGGACGACATATCGTTACCGTCCTTCCACAATGAAGATTCTCGTCACAGCAGCTACGAAGTCCGTCCATGTGAGTTCGATCTAAAAGACTTCGAGAGTCTCGGCGCAAATATTGATAACGATAGCTATCATATGGACACGGAATTGATTCCGAACTCGTTTGGGCGCGGGCACATACCGCAATGCGATCCGCTGCTGGGCGGAGTGTTGGCGCGCCCGCCGCCGCGTCCCGCGCGCAAGCACTACTCGTGGGACAAGATTGAGTTCGACGCCACCTGACCCGCGGTCTCCTGCGCCTGACAGCGGCCTATAGCTCTCTAGATATTTTATATGATCTCTACAAACCGCTTGTCGCTCTCATCGGATCGGTCCAAATGTTATATCTGGGTATTCGCTACGCCACTGTACGGGCCCATATTCAATGGTGCAATACATAAACTTTGATCAAAGACCTTCAGCGAGATGTGTTAAGGAGTGGCAACCGGGCAACATATGCTAGTCGGTTCAGTGACTTGATCTTCCAAGACGGTGAATTACTTAGTAAACACTAGACATAAGTAGTAGTAACGTCGTGAAACACATAGTGTTGACAGGATAAAGGACAGAGTGACTTATTTATTAATTATATTAGCGAGCAGTACTTACTCTGTGCAAACTGTTTCTGCCTGTAGTTGTTTAATTAACTGATTTGTGTTGAGTGTATAGCGTTCGTTATACATGGCGTGCGCGTATCTTGGCTCACAGGTTTTGTTTTAATTTATTATAGTGTATCTTCTTCTATGTATCACAAATACAATTACATGGTAAAAACTCAACATAGTTGTGGATTTCTGCATTCCACAAAGTGACCAAAATTTACAAAGAAAATGTCAATAATCAGTCACAATTAGTAGTTCCAGCTCATACCATTACATTTTATTTCATTACAATTATCCTAAAGTAGAAGACATATCGTTAATCTATTATATTTAACTTGAAAAAAATTCTTAGTTTGGTTTGTAACATAAACCCAAATCAATGAGTGACATTCCAGTCTTGTTGAAGTGCAAACTGTAGCACGTGCAAGCTTGCATGTACTTTTAAATTTAATTGTAAAAACAGTTCCCCGTAAACTGTAGAGTCAACAGTAAAATGAACATTTGTATGCAATATGCAGAAAGAACGTTGCGCGTACAAGCCGTCACCATGGGTGGGACCAGTTCGGGAACAATGTTAGATATGAATTCATTTAGTTGACGTAGGAAGCCAACCCCGCGCGAACAATTATGCAACCATTCCACTGCTTACTCATTGCACTACTCTTGCGTTTGTACACCTGTGTTCTTTTCCATTTAATTTAAGCCTTATATTCCTTGAGACAGCATGGTGTTGCTATAGGAAACACTTAGAAAGGAATACTCGTTAATTTGTTATTATACATTATTATCTAAAGATTTATTGTATGAACATAACATTCTTGAAAATGTATCATTCCAGTGTATTGTCTAAAGATTAGGATAGGTGCACGGTGCTGATATCACTTCAATACTGGGTGCTTGCATAATTGTTTGGAAACTTTATTTATAGTTTATTTGTTATCTATCACTCTGTACGTGTAATGACCTATCCCCTAAGCGCTGTGACCTGTCGGATATCCCCATAGGTGCCGCGTGCCGCCGTGCGCAGGTCCAGCAGCCAATGATTACGAAATAGCTAAATTCGTTAATCATGATTAATTGCCATTATTTGCATTTATAATATACATAATTAATTCTCTAGTTAAACATTTACTACAACGAACGCGGCGCAACGCCACGCCAACCGTGCCAATTTTTAAATATTTAAATCACATTGTCAATTGTCGAGTCTTAGAAATTAGATTTATTTCCAATGATAAATGTAATCATAATTTGTATATTTTGCTAAGATTTTGGTTTTCCTGGCATTAGTGCCCAATATATGGCGTTGTAATGCTCTCGATGACGACCTGCGAATGTACTTCAAAAATAGTAATAGTATTTATTTTTAAAGTGCATTTGCATAGGGAACGGTGCTATAGTAAATGACAAGGACTGTAGATGTTTTTGGAAAACATGAAACATTTGCTTGACAATATTTAATTGTATGATAAGAATAATTAAAGTTCGTCTTAATAATATAATTCAGGTTTATTCATTGATCATGTTGTTTTAAAAGTAGATGTGTCTTGAAGCAACCTAATACATTGCTATGAGTAACTAATACAAACATTTTTATTGTTTTTTGCTTACTAAACTTAAGTCGTATTCCATTATCTAAGTAAATTAAAACAATATCTAGTGTAAATGTAAATTATTTCTATTTGCTCATATAATTTGTACCTACCATTTTACCAAAATTATTTAACAGCAAATCGTCTGCGCTAGGAAAATTTGTATTTTCCACGGGGATCACGTCGCCGATCCCGTTTGACGGCCTACATTTAGTGTGTGTTATATCTTCTTCTACCCTTTTGGAAGGATTTTAGTTTAAATAGCTTAAAATATGTGAAGTGAGATTAATATTTTGATAGAAACAAACTATCTGTTATTATTGTTGTAATCATAATAGGAGAGTTTTAATATTTGTTTTTTTATATAGATTATTCCCAAGTGATAACCGTGCTGAATTTATCAGTATAACTTTATACATTAATATATATATAGTATGTGAATAACTGGCTTCGTTATATCGCCTGCAATAGCTATAAATACACCTAATATTTCAATTCGTATATATTTCTATAAAATAGCATTGTATCTACGTACCCTAATTGTGAGCCAAGTCCTCGTGAATAATATTTGTGATAATCGCTAGATTCGATCCCTTAGTGTGTATGGTTAGTTTTTTTACCTTGCCGTATAATGAAGCCTTGTAAATATTTATCATGCCTTTACTATCTTAAGAAAAGATTGTTGATTAAAAAAAATACGTAAACATTGTTTTATTGCTCTCCGACTTCCTCGCCTACAATGAATGCGTAGATTTATGGAACACAACTATTACTTACAATTACACTTGTACCAAATTACGACGGAGATAAATGATCCACTAGTTCACTCGCATAGTTTATAAAAAGAAGGCTGGAGAGTATTAATGTATTTTGCAAATTCCATATTTCAAAAAAGAAATGCCCATTTCTATTTTTTTTTCAACTATATCTTACGAATTGGAAAAAGGATATCTGTTCACACCAGAAAATATTTTCATGCAATGGTTTTTAACGATGTTAATTTTTATGAACCAGGAGACTTCTAGAACATCTGAACGGTTTGTATAACGAGTTAAAGACTTTAATAGAATTGGTGATTTAACTCTGAAACATCCGAAACATCACAACGGTAATCTTTTTGCCCATTACCTTAACAGATGTTACCTAAAATTAGCCCAAAGAGGTAAAGTTTAATCAACAGTAAATGGGCTCACTACATTCGAGGCGGCTGTTTAAAAAGTATCAGTTGCATAGTAGAAAATGTCCTTTGCAAGTTGGTTCAAACAAATGAAACAGTATCGAAGCCGATGTGGAGTCCTTTGGAAAGATCATTAATTTATTTTATAAAATTTTTGTCTTTGGATTAGGACACTTATTGTGGTTTATAGTCTAGAAGGAATATGAATGTTAAGATACAATAAAATATAACCTAAAAGACATTTTTCTTTAAACTGTCAGTGTCCTTCGTACGTAAAATCCTTGACATTAAAAGGATAAAGCAGGAATATTGAGGTTAAGTTAAATAATTTTAACCTTGTCTACTGTGCAAAAGAAATTTTCTAACAATTCGAAAATAATGCTTCAAGGGTTTTCATAATTTTAAGTAACGGGACAAATCGTTAAAATATTACGGAACAATTGTTAATATAATAGGTAGGAACAAAAACGGATTTCACATTAATTTTTTATGAAAATTATAAAGAAATGAAAAAGGTCTGTGCGCGGGATTTCTTTACATGATCGAATCCGTAATGAGGAGATCCGATAACGAATTTAAATAATCGACGTAGACCAATGGATTGTCAAGTTAGTTGCAGTGGGCAGGGCATACAACACGCAACGGACGCATAGATGGCAGCCAGGGCCTTAAGGCACTGCAATGGAGACTAAATACCGGCAAACGCAGCGTCCGGCCAAATTACACTAAATGTACCGACAAATTAGTTAAGATCATCGGTAGACTAGATAAACGACGCTTACAATCTCCCTTACAGAAAATCTATGGGAAAGGCGTATGACCAGCGGTAAGCGTCTTAAAACTGGATTAAATTAAATTTATAAAGCATCCTTTCTGTAAAATACTGTGGTTTTTAACTATTTCAGTTGAGTTTTTCCTAACTCACACAAAATGTGACTTCAAAAGTGATGCTTGGATCCCACCACAGGTGGCATCCTACTTAAAAGTAAATGTTGTTTTCCGTAAATAAAATTATGTTGTTATTTTCAAATCGTATATTAAATTTTAAACGAACTAAAATAAGCTTTAAAGTCAAATATTACATCACTTCCCCACCCGTGTGAATTATATGTGAGATAGTAACTACTGTAGGGGCAACAATTAGTGACCGTCAGCGGCACTTCGAAAAAGGGAATTCCAAGAAATACAATTGTTAATTTACGTCGGTGTAAATACGCGCAAAGCTCGATTATTCAATACACACCTCTACTTCGGACTTTGTGTTGTTACTACCACTCAAGATCTACCAACTCTAGGAAGAATCCCACGCTAATGAGTTGATGGAGACCGTTAGCAATATATATATCTCATAAATATCCCTTTTAAAACATGGTCGCAAATATTCTCGCAGTCTTTGTAATATTGCAGTTATCGCTATATAGGTTATACCGTCAATCTAGATTATATCACTTTAAATTTTGGGCAGTACATCGTTCGATTACAAAATTAATATTCCGGAATAACACACGAATAAATTGTCAGATAATTTTTAATCTACGCTCATGATTACAAGCTATTGTGACAGGTAATGGTTTTACAGACAGATTTTTTTTAACTCTAAACTTTATTGATACTTTAAAATGCAGATTACATATATTTGAAAATTCGCAAATGTAAATTATTGTCTACACGCGTAGCCGGTTTGATTTTTTTATAGAACTATTATTATTTTATGACATTATTTTTAATCATTCAAATATGTTAACAATATTTAATGAAAACACTTCGTTTATACTTCGCTCACGTTAATTATCATTCAGCCAGCTTTGCCACATCACTTTACTTTAAATCATTGGATACAAAGACTGTGCTCGAATGTATGACTTACGACTGGTCATTGCGAACTTAACTTTCCAATTATGAAAGACGAGCGGGGCAAGGCCGGCGGATATAAATGACACTACATTCTTAACGCGAACGAACCAAGAAGTTATTTCGATTTACTTTGCGAATTTGTTCAATGACATCGTCTATTGTAAATTTATAGTTAGTGACATGCTTGTGTTAAGTTTATTTATTTATTGCACACATATTTTTCTTAGCTAAAATTATTAAAATTTAAGTACCCCCGCAGTAAATTTACAGGCTTTCTAAAATAAAATGTAGTGGATCTACATTATCTAGCGTGGCATGACATCGACGACAGAACAATTTAATAAAGTTTACAAACGCCCTCGCCTCATAATTTTATTGTAAAAATCTTTTGCTTATTTAATAACAAAGTTTATACTTATCAAAATAAGTGCTATAGAATCGAATTAAACTTAATCACTTGATTTAAAATAAATAGTTACTAACAAAATCAATAAATAGACTTTGAACAAATCTTTGGGTGCTATGGGTAATTACGAAAATGGTTAACCAGCAAGAAATGGCGTACAGCGATGTCTATACCGAACTAGTTTCAGATTGGTAGTAGCGCTGAAAAAGCTTTTAACCTATTTCTTTTTAACTGTAACTAAGCTCACCGGCTTCCGCTGAAACTTTAGCTTCAGGCCGGTACAGTAATTACTTCAAATTGGATATTCGCTATGATTTTGGGCACAAGGGTCCCGGAAAAAAACCACGACTTGGACCGATTGTAGGATGCTTGAGAGACAAAATTCAAATCGATCGGTTACCATTGAGACAAGCACGCGAATAATAAATGTCTAAGCGATTTTATAGTTTGTACACACTGAATGCAAAAATAAATTAAATATAGATATGATTTAAATATATATAAAGAAAATTGTTAGTTAAAATCTTGCAGACTGAAAAAAAACAAACCATTACGAAATTACCCATCAGCAAACTGTAATAATCACAATTATCTAGAAAATAAATAAATATTGAAATAAAATTTTAATTATTTCAGATCATTACTCAACAGTTATTATAGATATAGTAAGTAATATTTGAACAAGTAACCTAAATATTAAAACAAAATAAATTACAATTCACATTATTTATCGGATAGGTGAGTACTCGACCATTATTTATAATTTTTATAAAAACTCAGCGACTTAATCCTTCTTTTCGTGTGATTCTGAAAAACAATAATTATTATTATTGATAAACGTTTTTGTAAATCATGATAACAATTCTCACAACTCACGTAGTTGCACACTGGCGTGGTTAATGTTTCTCAATTTTATTAAATAACTCAGAGGAGACAGCAATTAATCTCTGTTAAATTAACAATTGTTTCGAGAATATTTTCCAAATATTTAAGTATTAGCATTTATTAAACAGAATAATACATCGGTTAAACTCTAAAGTTGTGTATTTATTTGTCACATGGTAACTAATCTCTATTAAAAAGAAATATGTTAAGGGATGTCATTTTCTAAGTTAGTCACTATATATTAAAAACTTAGTTTAATTGCTCCTTACTGCTATTCAAACTGTAAATGTGGAAGTATAATAATATTTACATGCATATATACACATATATATGTAAGTATAGTAATATCTATATTGTAAATTCAAAATAATGATTACAGTTTCGTTTTTAAGCTGGAATCAGACTAAGAGTGTTAGTTCAATCGACGTAAAAATTAAAAACATATATAGAAGGATAGGATAATAAATAATTTTTTTTATCAAAAATGAGTTTGTCGGCTGTTGGTGGATGTATAGATAGTTTTTTTTTTAATAAAAAAAGATTTTGTTGTAACTTTGCAGTTTAATTATGCAAACGAAAGTGGTAAATTGTAAAAAAAATATTTGAATAATACAGATTATCTTTGGTATCAATTTAAAATTAAGCTTAATAATAATCACTTATCATTCATACGTGTTAACATAGAATGTTTATGAGGAAAAATTAAAACGTAACATTTCCTCCGCGGTGCCTAATATTACCGTATACTTAGATTAATAATATCATGAATGTTCGTAATTAATTCAGAGGTACTTTTTAACGAAACGCATATTTTTTAAATTTTTACCGATCTCTTCGTCTTCGTCCGCGTCAAGCATATCAGCACAACACACAGAGTAGCATATAAGTGAAAGAAAACCAAGCGGCAGGCCGAACACGACCGCGGTCAGCACGGGGTTTCCGCGCCACATGTTGCTCAGGGAAGACCTCGCCTCAAAGAACGCACGGTACAAGCGAACAAGCCAATGATTGCCCCCGTACGTCTGTGAAACAATTTATAGTCGCATTACACGTTAATTGCAATAATTAAACAAAAATCATAAAACCCATACAAATAAAAATTAATCGCGTAATGTGTTAACTACGTATTCTCTAATTATATTTTCGTAAAGGAGGTTTTTACACAGAAAAATAATAATTGTTTTCTTTCCCTGTGCACACGTGTAAAATAAAGATGCACATTTCCTTCCTCTTTATGTTAACAGCGTTTATTATTTATGATAATAAATCAATAAATATAGTGATCATCAATCTGAATAATGTTTCAAATACATAATTGAAATTAAAATAAAATACCTTACTTCATAACAAATTAATTTCTGTAAAAAGTATTTCACTATAAACTAAACAGGAGTTTAATAACTGAACTGCACAAAAATTTTATAAAATTAAGGCTTGAATTATTTCTTTTAATATGCTTATAAATAATTAATCCAATTAATTTCTAAAAATATTGTTGAAGATTGTTTTTGATTATTTAATTGATTTATATCTTATGGATATCTTTTATCAAAGATGACATTGGATATTAATTCATAAATCTGATAAAGAATATATTGCAGTTATTGTTAACCTTGAGACATTACCATTAGTACTACTGGTGCTGTTAAATTCTGGTGACCTTATTATTTTTCTTTCACTGTTAAGAACTAATAACAAATCAAAATGATTACTTCCCTTGGTACACTACTCTTGTTATATTTACATTAACATTATTGTTTTCATAATAGCTATTTCATATATCACTCTACACCAAACCACTGAAACACCATGATATACAAAAACTGAGTGACAGATGGTGAAGAATGAGGTATCTCCTCAAGAGGAGTGTTTTAACATGGTAAAGGACAGGGAGCAAATCTGCTTGTAGTCTGAGACTGTTTGCAGATAAGAAAAAATTATATACCACTCAGATATATCCTCCCCAATAAAGATTCTGGTAAGAAATAGACTATAAAAGGAAAACATTAATAATGTTAATATTATTATATATAATTTAAAGAAGTTCAGATCTCAAAAAAAGTAGTTGCATATAGTGGGGTTTATAAAAAAAATTTTAGAACACAAGTCTTACTGGTGCCTCCTGGTTGTGAATCTGATCAAGGAACAGTACAACTGCTTCTGGTGTCATAAGGACTGGATCATCATCCGGTATATGGTGATGGCTGGTAGTTGAATTCAACACCAACAAATGCGGCACTGTCAACTCAGACATTGCAATGGAATTGGCCAAGTCTGGTGAACCCATCCACCCAAATTGAAATCTGTCATGAAGCTCATTTTTCTTTTTTCTGAAAATTAATACAGTTTATACAAATCAATTCTAAGCCACTGAGTGTGAAAACTTTTTAGTCTATGTTTAATTACCAAAAATAAAATTATTGTTTAAGCCTGGTTAAAATCTGTAGTCAATAAATAGGTAAATGAATAATCTATGAAGGTACTCAATAAAATAAATGATTTATCAGTTCCTATATTGTTTCTGAAGATGTAGTTGCAGGTAGGCCTAAAATTTTACAGCTTCAATGGCATTGAGTTTGCAAATTGAAGAATCCATGAACTTGTTAAAATTTACTAGTATGTTATTCCAGTTGAATGCAGATGACGAGATGTGAGTGTGGAATATAGTGAATGTGAATGTGTGATTTGGGATGGTAGCACAGACTACTCGACGATTGAACATGTGATCCTACTCCAGATCCTGCCTTCACTATACAAGGTTGCGGTGGTTGATCCTATTAGTTAGACGTTTAGTGAGAGCTTCTTGTTGCATCCCACGTGTGTTTATGTGTGTGTGCTATGTGTCATAATTAGTAACAGTTACAGTTATCCTTATTCATAAAGGCAAATGACTGCTATGGCACAAGTTAATTTTTTTATAAATGCTTATTCATACATACCGTATAATGCTTTCAATCATGTCTTTAAAATCTCTTTCAGTTTGTGTTATTTCTCCCAATTTATTTTCGGATACTATTGCTATGACTATATATTTATTAATGTCCATAAAGTGATGTATATTCGCCCTTGAAATTTTGGGGAAATATCCAAATCTTTCAGTATTAATCCATTTGTCCAAACTAGAGTTCAGAGTTTCTTTGTCATTAATTATATTTGGGGATACTATAACAATAATGTTTTAAAATTCATTGTAATTTACTTTAAAATTGCCAGGATCACATATTATATTTTTTTTGACAAATTGATGAATAAAAATAACAAAATAAAGGTAATACCATCAAAGAAGTAAACACCATCTTCTTTATATACAAAAACTGCTGTATTATTAGGTGGGTGTATTTCATCTTTAATTAATTCATGTGACATGGTGTAAAACCATGCATGAGGTTGATATTTTTCTGCAAGCAGAGCAAACATCTCCTGCAATAAAAGAGAGTTTTCTTTTATCAAAACCTTCTGATGACAACCATATAATAACATTTATTTTCCTCAAAAATTTAAAAGAGTAAGCTTTTCAAATGGATGAATGCACAAAGTCTAAATCAAAATGAAATGATAGATTAAGACAACATAGTGATAATGTATGTATATGGTTTATTGATAGGAATGTGCCACCGAATTTCACCTCATATACCATTGAAGATCTTTCCTCAAACATAGTTAAGCAATTTTTGCTATCCTATAACTGTTGACCTATCAATTTTTTATAACTAAAAAGTATAAAATTTAAACTGCTTCAAATAAGTTTTAAATTAATGGTGCACAACAGATATGACTTTTTCATTCTTTTAGTACTCCTAGGAAAATGATATTTTATATAAAAATAAACTTAAAATAATAATCATAAAGTATACCCATTGAAATATCTTGTAGCTGTTAGATATCAGCATTTTCATAGTCATTCCCAGTCTAGATCAAATATTACATAACATTAGGGATAACAAAGTGGAATGTAATTGAAATTTAAAAGAATATTTATAAAGAATTAAAAAAAATATGGAAGTAAAGATTAAAGTTTTAAAAATTATACAGAATTCAAATAATTATCTTTTATTGTGTCAGGTAAAACAATTGAATTAAAACATTTGACCCTTTCATTAACCTTTTTTGGTGCATACAACAATACCACATTTATGACATGGTAGTTAATAATATCAGCAGGCATGTAGATTTGTCAATGGTCTGAAATAAATTAAATTTTAAATATGCATGTAGGGCCAAAAATGTAAAAAAAACTATTAGTCTTACTACATATCTATACAAAAACCATACTGGTCATTTGATTGTATAAACATCTAGTAAGGTTTCATATATATATTCTGATTACATCTCATGTACATCAATCTGTGTAAAATTTTGTTAATTATAATAATTAGTCTAAATGCTGCATATATAATGAAATTATTCTTTCAATTAACAGCAAATGATTGAGGAGAAGTAATACAAAGAAATTTATTATAGAACAGGAATAAAGCTTGTCCATAAAAATAAAAAAAGCAACTATAAATAACAATATTCATTAAATAAGAAACAATAACATTGTTTACCCATAACGGTCCCTGTTGCTTTCCAACATATCCAAAGAAGATATTATGAGATTCTTTTAAGTACCCAATGCTATCTGCATGTGTCACTTTCTGAATGGCTGGTTGGGCCATCCTCATAGCATAATTAACCATATCGTCTTTCTCTCTTTCACCATTGTATTCGTGTTGGAATGATCCTTTAATGCTGTTAAAATATGGTTTATTTTTTTTTTACTGAACCAAAAATATTTGTATTGTTTTAAATTACACACAGTTACATAATTCAATATTTACTTGATGAAAACAATGTACTAACATGTCAACATCAGATGTTAATGCTATATTTTTTTATTATTATTAGGTCTCAACCGTTTACTAAATAAGTGCAATATTTAGTATGTTGCATGCTTTAAGTGAACAATGAAAAAACACTTTTACTCAATCAATGAAGAAAGCTGAGGACAAGGAATCTAAAATTTGATATATGACATCTAAAACTAACCCCTGGGCCCAATTGGTTGATTAGAGTCTATATGCACTCCATAACATTCTCTTTGAGTGAAGGCTTATTCCAAGCAGTATTTCTTGTTTTATTATTAAGCAATAAAAAATACTAAAAAATAAAGGTGAACATGTTCAACAATAACTAATCTCTTAATTACAAAAACCAAAATTACTTACAACATTATTGTAGGATAAGCTCTCACTTTAAAGTGAGTAGCCACTGCAGTAAAACGGGTACAGTCAACCTTGGCCACTTTAATGGGAGTATTGTAAAGAGACTGAGCTACGTGTGCCCAAATGGGCTCCAGTCGCCGGCAATGTGCACACCATGGTGCGTAGAACTTAACAAACCACATACCATCATTGCTAATTTCATTAAATTTATCACTTAGCTCTAATACCCTTGACGATGAAGCAAAATTAAAGGCTATAAACAAAGACAATTAATTGTTAATACTTAATAACGGAACAAAATCTAATAAAAATGTAAAATTTCATATAGTATTACCAATACTAGTTAAAAACAATATAGCAATAAAGCCTTTCATTGTAACTTTAATTCAGACGTCTATCGAAATGTAAGAAACTTAAAGCACAAGCATTGTTTTCCGTTTTAATTTAATTAGTTTTAGCGAAAATTTGTGTAAACATTAATATAATTCTTCACTTCATCGTTCAATTACACAGACAAACGTATAAGTCCAGACTAAAAATAATCATTAACTTTGTAGAATAAATGTAACTGTAGAACAGATAATAAAATATTTTTAAATAGAAATAGGTGCAAGTCACATAATTTTCTAAAGTAAGGCAAGGTCCTGATTTTGACAATTTGTACTTATATTTGTGCATTAGTGAACAATATCATGACTAACGAAAATATAGAAGAATATATTAGGTCCAATTATCCGCAAATAAACAAAAAACACACACAACTACTATTAAAGTTCAATTAAATAAATATTAAAACAAAATTGTGGTGTAGATTTTAAACTGTATCTAACGATTATGGATATTTTGAAATGACATAATTAGTACCATTTCTGAAAAAAATCATTAAATTAGGAACATAAGAGAGTAACTCCGTTATCACTTAAATATCTCTAATCGTCAATTTATATGGTAATTTTTAGACACTGACTCACCATATTTTATAAAAATTGAAAAAAATATATATTTTGAGTAGCTTTTTAGTTGCTAGATATCCAGTTGTTTATTTTGGCGGGCAGTTCTTTGTTCCGATTCAAATCTATAAAATTACAGCAGTATTAAAAACAAATAGTAACAAACTTATAACATTATCAAATATCAATTGATTCCTATATTTAAAAATTATCTACAAAAATTATTACTTTTTCCAGAATAAAGAACACGCTTTAATAATACAGAAATAAATCAAAAAGCCGGCCACACTTTCTTTGTCTACCTTTATAGTTCAATCAGAATACTATAACAGTTGCGTTAGCGCTATATATCGTACAAAATATGAGTATGTACGCAAAATAAATATTAAATAATACGATTCAGTAAATTAAAGTATTTTTTAGATAATCAATTATTTAAATATTAAAATAATTTGTTTTGTTATTCTTTGAAAAATAAAAAATACCGAAGTAAACAGTCAGCTAAAAACGGCATAAAACATTTGGTAATAGGACCCCTGTAAAGCATTCCTGCATATGATCTTTCGATAATAGTAAATATGTAAAATAATTATTTCTATCTCAGCTGCTCATAAAAATTTGTATATTGTAATATAAATCACCAAAAATCGGACACAAGTATCAAATACCCAGGTTACCACAACATGCATAATTTAAAAGGTGCATAATTAAATTGCATATGTATTACCCCAAATTTTGACAACAATATTTAACATAGCAACTTCTTATAAATTGTGAAAGCTACTAAATCGGTGACAACAAAATTGTAGTGTCGATCGTATCTGTTATAGTAGAAAACTTTCACTAGCAACACGTTATACGCAACTGCATTCCATGACGTTACAATTGCTACCCGGTATACGTAATACATTTAAATTTAATTTTCTAAGTAGTCGATATTATAATTTTAATCAGCATAATACGTTACGTAGCGAACACCGTTATCCGAAACAGCAACTCCGGGCGATAAGACGTGGGAGGGGGGTACAATACGGCGCGAGCGGCGCGGGTGCGGTTGCAGCGCGAGTTCACTCTGTCACTCGGTCATTACGGTATTTCTCTGTTGCGCGTCCCACATTAACGATCTTGAAAGAAAAAGTGACAATGCCCGAAAACAAACCGTTCCAACGACTTCCACAAAATGTTATACCAAAACATTACAAACTTCATCTGGTACCTGATCTCGAAAAATTTTCGTTTAATGGAAAAACAGAGGTGAAAGTATCGGTAAGCAGAAATTTCAACATAACGTAGTTGTTGCAAATATCTTGTTTCCATGTGACGCGCCTACATATCGTATTAATTTTTAGGTCTTGAATCCTACCAAAGAGATAGTGCTCAATTGTCTGGATTTAGAGTTGACTAGTGTGAAGTTGCAATATGAGGACGGAGAATCTGATTCCGCTCTCATTCCCGTGGAAGTGCGGCTGTCCGTACCGGATGAGACTGCGATTATTGTTTTCGATAAGTTGCTGCATGAGGGAGATGCTACTCTGTTTTGTGAATTTATTGGTGAAATTAATGTTAAAATGAAAGGTCTGTACAGAAGTAAATATTTAACCCCAGGCGGTGAGGAACGTTACGCTGCCGTAACTCAGTTTGAAGCAACGGATGCACGTCGGTGTTTTCCCTGCTGGGATGAACCAGCTATTAAAGCTACTTTTGATATATCATTAGATGTACCGGTGGATCGAGTAGCCCTTTCCAACATGCCTGTTAAAGAAGAAAAAATAGCTGGTGATAGGAAATTGGTTCACTTTGGCACAACTCCTATCATGTCTACATACCTAGTGGCAGTAGTTGTGGGCGAGTATGACTATGTAGAAAAGAAGTCCCGTGATGGTGTTTTAGTTAGAGTGTACACACCTGTTGGTAAAAGTAAACAAGGTTTATTTGCTCTTGAAGTTGCTGCCAGAGTCTTGCCATATTACAAAGAGTACTTTGATATTGCTTATCCGCTGCCAAAAATCGATTTAATAGCTATAGCAGATTTTTCTGCAGGAGCTATGGAAAATTGGGGCCTGGTAACATATAGGGAGACTTGTCTCCTAGTTGATGAAGAGCATACATCAGCTGTAAGAAGGCAATGGATAGCTCTTGTAGTGGGCCATGAGCTTGCACACCAGTGGTTTGGTAATTTAGTTACCATGGAATGGTGGACACATCTTTGGTTAAATGAGGGATATGCTTCTTTCGTTGAATTCCTTTGTGTAAATCATCTTTTTCCAGAGTATGATATCTGGACACAGTTCGTAACTGAGACTTATATAAGGTAAGACTATAACATTTTCCTTAATATTACCTTTGATTTGAAATTTTTTTCTCTTACTAATTGTTGTTAATAATATTTATTTCTTTAAATCACTATTATATACTCGCCCAAATATATGTTAAATGTTGTGCTCATAAATGCATATGAAAATTAATAAATAGGTTTCATATAAGACAGACACATTTATTATTTGTATTTTTGCCACCAAATGAATAATCTTTTCATTGTTCATGTATAAATTAGCTAAATTTATAACTGGGCAAAAGTAAAATTTATTCTCAACATAGCAAACCATAGCATGATTTACTTATATCATAGTGTGAATAGACATTTGAAAAGTAGGGACAATGATCAGTTCTGATACAAAATCACCAGCATTAATAAAATACAAAAAATGGAGAGGATGAAATCATTATGAATATGAGCAGTTATATCAAATAGACATTTTTATTTTATATTATTATTTATTTTTACTTAAAACATAGGTTGTCTTGTTTTATATAATTTTATAAACCAAACATGTTATTATTTGCTGAGTCACATAATGATAATTTTACTCCTATACACAAAAGTGAAGCATTGCCAAGAGCAGAATGTCATTGACCTAACAAATTATATGTTGTTGTTGTACTAAATAAATGTGTGAACAATATTTTAGTTAATTATATATATATTGATTGTTTTGCAGAGCGTTAGAACTGGATTGTTTAAAAAATTCCCATCCAATAGAAGTACCTGTAGGTCATCCATCCGAAATTGATGAAATATTTGATGACATATCATACAATAAAGGAGCTTCTGTGATTCGCATGTTACATAGATATATAGGTGATGATGATTTTCGTAAAGGCATGAACATCTACCTTACCCGGCATCAGGTAAAATTTTAATATCAATTACATACATTAACTGTAATTGTTGTCAAATTTAAATATTATAAAATTTACTGATAATTTGATTAATTAATGCTTAATTACCAACTCTGCTTATATACATATTTGAAAAAGAATTTTTTGTTTATCAGTACAAAAACACTTTTACTGAAGACTTGTGGGCTGCATTAGAGGAAGCTTCAAATAAACCAGTGGGGGCTGTCATGTCAACTTGGACGAAGCAAATGGGTTTTCCTGTGGTGACGGTATTTATTACAATTATATACCGTTAGTTAAAAATTACTAGAAATAATTTATACCTGTGTACTTATGTAGTGAATGCACTAAGTGCACTTATATAATAAACTCAGGAATTCCATTTCACTATGCTGCCTAAGCTATTTTCTTATTACATCTAGAGTATAACAGTGGGCTCTATGTTGAAAAATTTAAATATAGCTTTTTTTAAATATCACCAGGAAAATCTATGTATTGTTTTCTTTTTTAACTACTAATTGAGGTTCTGAAATACAAACTTTTAATCTACTACAGACACATATAGAGTGTTCTTTATCATATTTTATATTAATAATACACTTCAAGATAACAGATACTATGAATAATTAAGATTAGGGTATTTGTTATGTAATAAATGACTTATCAATAATGAATAGTTTTTAACACATGCATATAATTTCAACTGAAAATAAAGATAATTGAAGAAAAGATCTGTCATAAAGGTGTATTATCCAAGCAGGATTATAATTTAATTAAGGCAGCAAAATTAATTGAAATTGCTTAATAAAATAAAGATTAAATGTAGGCAAAAGTGTTTTAAATCTAATTTTTAGAGATTTGTAATAAAAATTGCCTAAATTATTTAATTTTTATAGGTAACTTCTGAGCAAAGAGGAGCAAACCGCATTCTAAAATTAACTCAGCAAAAGTTCTGTGCTGATGGTAGCCAAGGTGATGACACATTGTGGATGATACCGATAACTATATCAACACAGGAGCAACCTTCAAAGGTAATCTTATATTGATTTGATAACCTTCAATAAAATCATTTGCTTAGAGTGATATCAATGAAAACAAATCTTTAAGTATCTTATCTATCAACATTGGCAAATAACATTGACTTACTTTTAAACACTTCCTTAATGTTATGCATTATTTGACCTGTGTTGATATGATAATATCAATCATTTATTCTTATCAAAGTCATCTCTGTACTAAGAATGAAGCTAAACTTAAATTTACTATAACTTAATTACATGTGTGTTCTTTACTAAATATTCTCAAATTAATGGCTCTAAAACATTATTGTCCTGAATCTGAACTCAGACAGGCCTGATAATATATTATTATCAAAAATGAGTAATGGTTGTACAATACACTAATTTGTCATCACAATTCATTTGATTGCTCTTTATTCTGTTATATACAAAATACCAGTGACCTGAAATATACAATTCATTTGATAAAATGTAATAACAAAAAATACAAATTCATAAACAATTCCTTAATATTATAAGTATAAACAAGTTATGTTTAAAAAATTATCTTGGTACATAGATAAGAGACTTTTTACTGCCTAAGGCATGAAACTGATGAGATGAGAGTGGGCACTATTACTATAGCAAAACATTCATAAAATATTTGAAAATAAGATGGTAAAGGCAGTTCATACTGTTCTATCACTCACATCTCAGGAAGTTACTATTACTTGCGGACTTTTTTAAATAAAATTACATAATTTATTTTACATGATTAGAATACATTCTGGAGTAATAAAAATAGGTAACAATAATGATATTTGTGTGAACAACCAGTATCATCGGAAATTCGTGGTCAATCGACAAGAAAACGAAGCTTGTGGATGTGACCCATTTACTGTACAGAAACCATCTGCCTCAATGTTCAACATTACAAAGGAAAATTATAATGTAAAATTAACGTTATAATTATTAAATAGACTATTTGTTGTCATTGCGATATTTCAATGTTATATCTCACGTAATTTACTTTCAATGTAATCATTTATCATATTTCGGAGTAATATTACAATGGTATTTAATTGATAACAATGTAAATATTTCTTATCAGTGTGTTAAATCCTCTGATTATAGTCTCTTAATCAGAGGTTTCAACATATGTTAGTATTTGTTATGCTTCATTAACTGGTTGCACATCTGGCAGATATTAATATCCACAATAGTCTAATGAATTTCCACAATTTAGCTTGTTGACATTTAGTTTAGTTTTCATTGAAAAGAATAATACATCCACATTTCCTTCAAGAAAATACATGTGTTTTTAGGATGCAATAATTCTTATAAAGTTCCAAAAGTAGACATTCTGGTTTTTTTATTAATTTTGAAATTAGAGTTTGCTAACCTCATAATTATTAACTTTTACTGTTAAGGTTATATTTGAAAATAATATTTGTTTTCGCTTTTTAAACATGTAAATGTTTTTAAATTTTGAAATATGTTAAAATAGATTTTGGTACAATATCATTATATATAATAGCGAAATTCTTGCAAGGTTTTTTCAATTTTAGAAGTAATTTTATAAATGCTCATTAACATTATGTAAAAATATTTACAGATCGCACTATCAACCGTCTTAGATAAGAGGTCACAAGAAGTTGTATTGGAGAATGTTGCAGAGAGTTCATGGGTCAAACTTAACCCTGGAACCGTAAGTTGATATTCTTGTACTATGTTGTATATTTTGAAGAAAACTTAAGCTTAATTTTTTAACATTTTGAAATAAAAAACATATTTATACCATTTTAGTTTATAACAGGTGTAACATGTCATAGGTTATACCTCCTGTTTTAGTTATAAATTGATATGTATTAAATTTCCATACTCAATATTGTAATGAATAGCAATTAAACTTTCCTTAATTTACGTAATTAAAGGCAAAACATACATATTTTGTAGAGATTTTTGTAAACAAACAATTATGCTTTTGTACTTAGTTACAAAAGGTTTAAAATCTGTTTATTTCCTTAATTTGAAAAATATCAATGGAGACAAACATTATTTCATTTAGTCTGAATATAAAAACGGCTTCGGTGTTCTTGTTATTATTGTTTTACTTGCGTAGCAAAATGCGGACTCCACTTTTACACTCTGATACACGGAAAATAAGGCGCTAATTTTTTTTTCTTAGTCCTTATGACGAAATGCTAATTAAATTACGTATTCTTTACACAAGCGACCAACATGTTTTTTGTCTTTTAAGGTCGGATACTACCGCACACGCTATCCACCTCTTATGTTGGAACAACTGGTGACAGCTATTCGCGACGGCTCGCTGCCACCACTTGACCGGCTCGGCTTGCTCGATGACTGCTTTGCGCTTGTTCAAGCCGGTCATACTCAAACTGCCGAGGTATCTAATATATTGGAAATACTTCATTACAACTTTTTACATTTCAATATAATCATTCATTATCAAATTTATAACGAAATTATTTTGTTCCATCAGTGGT
The DNA here is from genome assembly GCF_028537555.1 of Battus philenor. Taxonomy (NCBI): domain Eukaryota; kingdom Metazoa; phylum Arthropoda; class Insecta; order Lepidoptera; family Papilionidae; genus Battus; species Battus philenor. The sequence goes on along the minus strand of NW_027181678.1, from coordinate 8,508,897 downwards.
ATTAATGTCCACCATGTTTCCTTTTACAGTCACTAAAACTTATGGAAGCATTCAACAATGAAAACAACTTCACCGTTTGGTCGTCGATATCAAATTGTTTATCTAAATTGGGTGCTCTGTTTTCGCATACAGCTTTGGATAAACCTTTAAAAAATTATGGCCGCAAACTTTTCTCTACTGTCACTAAAAGGTTGGGCTGGGATGCAGAGGAAAAAGAAAGCCATTTAGACACTCTTCTGAGAAGTTTAGTATTGAACAAAATGATAAGTTTTGAAGATCCTGATACTATTAAAGAAGCTAAGAGTCGGTACGTATTTTATCAAACATATGACTATTTGAATTGTCATTTCAATGATTGTGAGAATGATTGTGAAGAGAACGTCGTCCCCAAGAGCAGAACAAGTGCCACTTTATCAAAGGTATTGCATTGATGGCGGCGTTTTTGCGGGATCGAATCTAAATTCAGAATTAATATTAACAATCAAAACAAAAAAAAATCAATAGGTAATTGGATTTTAGATGTTTTTTTTGTTTATTAAAACATGTAATCTTACTCTTTATTGACTAGGAAGAGAAAAAAGAATCGTGTAACATTAAAACTGTATATAAAGATCACCAGATGTTGTCCTTAGTTTGTGAGTCTATATATAGTAGAGGCCATGACTTTCAGCTTTGAGAAGCATGTGACAGGAGCATGCACACTTCCCGCCGACTTGCGATCAGCGTGCTATCGCGCGGTCCTGGCAGAGGCGGATGAGGCCACGTTCCAACGCTTCCTAGAATTATACCGTGCAGCTGACTTGCATGAGGAAAAAGACCGCATTAGCAGAGCTCTCGGTGCTGTCAAAGATCCTGCACTTCTTAAACGTGTTCTTGATTTTGCTATATCGGTAAGTTTTTTAATGTACTTTTAAGTAAGTGATACATGAAGGCTCTAGAATAGGTGTTGGATAACAATACATGTATTTTAATAGTGGTCTTAGTAAGATCTCTTTATGTTCCTTCAAAAATACTAGAAATATGCGGAACATGGGTTGAATCACATTCAAATTTTCGGCCAAAGGTCAGTAAAATTATATTTAATATAATAATCTGCCAAATCATTTCTATCTCTCCGATTGTTAGCAACTCACTTGTGACAATTTAAAAAAACTCGATACTAAAATAAAGAGTGTAGTCAGAATAGACTACACTCTTATCTCTTAAAATACATTCTACAAACTCAATATATTGCTATAAACACAACATAATAGCACTGTGCACCTCAAAACACTTGATGAAATATTTATTATTATTTATCTCCATGATACTGACACCTGTCTTATATAAGTGATAGTATTAAGGGGGGAATACTAGCATTTTTTCCGAGATTATCATTATTTTAAGGATTCCTTGTATGATAAACAAATAGTAAAGATGGGTAAAAAAAACTATAAATAAAATAGAAGTATAGATTTGCAAACTTACAAAATATAATATAATGAAACTATGTTCCAGTCACATTATTGAATTTCAAATGAATTTTAAAGAATGTGTCAGAAAGAGGAAAGTCTGAGAAAATAGCAGCAGTGATGAAGAAGAGAGAATACCATAGAGCAATGTGATAAATATAAAAAGATTATTAAAACTTTAAGAGCTCTACTGAATTAAAAAAAAATTAATATACGCCAGAAATTTCATACCTTCAACTATACTAAAAACTATAAGCTTTAAAAGTCTCCTCAATTTTTTTTGACTGAATAAAATATTTGATGAATTTAGTTTTTTAATTAATATTGATTTCAAACAAACCTTGATTTAAGTTGTATTAAATTTACCATATATGTGTATATATTAGTAACTGAGTCATTAAATTTTTTTTAATTTAAATTGAACAATGTTGATTATTGAAACATTTATATTGCTACACATGATAGCATTTGTTCTCAGAGTAAAGGATCATTAACAAATAATACCTTGAAAAATACTATTTAATTATTCGGAAAATTAACCGAATTTTCAATACGACCAAAAAAAAAATACCAAGCGTACTAAATATTGCATAATAATATGTGTATTTAAGTACATCTATAATTTTTCGCAGGATGAAGTACGCTCTCAAGATACAGTATTTGTAATAGTATCGGTAGCCGTAAGTAAGAACGGGCGCGACCTCGCCTGGCAATTCTTCAAGGACCATTGGCAAGAGTTTATGGATCGGTATCAGGTAAACATACTTGCCTTTCATAGCTTATCATAGTTGAAGTGTAATTTGTGTAACATGACCTTAGTCTACTCTAATTTATTTTTCTTTTATCAAAGATTCATCTCATGCTTTTTGCCTGTATCTTAATCACGATCATTTAATACCTTTTAAATTGCAGGAGAATTTTGAATAGAAAATATATTCACTCATCTTGTCTCAGCGGGCTGGTTTCCGCAATCAAGTGGCACTGCAACAGCTCTTCGTCAAATCCGCCTCCCCGATCTAGTTTTTTTCTTTTTTTTTTCACTCATTGATTTGTATTTATATCATGCCGCGTACCTTTTCGTAACCGGTATCATGTGAATCATTATTATATTTAATATTTTCCAGGGCGGATTTCTACTCGCACGTCTAGTGAAATCGACGACGGAAAATTTCGCTTCAGAAGCGTACGCGCAGGAGATTGAGGAATTCTTCCGCGCGCACCAATCGCCGGGGACGGAGCGTTCCGTTCAACAAGCCCTGGAAACTGTGCGCCTCAACGCGACATGGTTGCGCCGAGACCTTGCTTCCACTGACGCATACCTAAAACCATACCATTAAATTGAAGTCGTAAGTATAGTTTGTGACAGACGCAAACAGTATTTTATTAATTTTTTTTCGGAGGTGTTACAGCTATATTAAATAATAAATTAGACAACATAAATATGAGTAGGCCATTTACAAGTTTTCAGTAGCAAAAAATAATGCATATGTAGTACTGCACACGGTTGGTACCATAAATATACAATTCAGTTATATATATATATATATTTTTAAAATTCTATCAATGCAGACTTTCCAATCATCATAAAACAGAAGCAAAGTAAAAATAAACAATAATGGACGTAAAAATCTGTTGTTACCACTTTAGACTTATATCCCATTAAGTTACACTTTTCTATTGACACTCCATACTAGTTATCACAAAATAAACTCAATACAGTGACACTCGTATTAATATTGTAAAAATTACCTTAAATATATAAATCTCTTCAGAGCACATTAATTTTACAAATGTACTGTGTGTGATATATATTGATAATATTTTAAAATTGTTTTGTTCCAGGACCAAATGACAAGACTGAAACTACAACGAAATTCTTTGTTATGTTTCATTCGAATTTGCGTAACTACCTAAATAATTTTATTTTTCATCAGTTATTTTTTTATATTATACAAAATACTGTAATGTATTCTAATTTTGTCAAATATTCTAATTTTTTAACCTTCAAGGAAGAATTACATTAATTGGTTTGACATATTGTACTATTTTTTTATGACTGCATTAATACTTTATTCCAAAAATTTAACATATTTTCATTGCATTAAATTCAATTTTTTATCAAGATTTGTACTGAGTTTTCTTCCGTATAATTTCCAGAAGCAGTGTTCTATAGTACAAAGTTAAAAATTTAATACTGCTGAAAGGAAATAAATTCAATATTTTTTTATAATTTATCTACGGATGAACAAAGCCAGAAGAACATTTATAATTTCATTTTAATATTGAGTTATTCTTAAATTTGAAATGTTTTACTTATGCCATACCACTATACAACTTACTTAAAGCCTTTACTGGCATATCCACATTTAAGTGGCATGTTATGTAAATGTGTATAAATATTAATTTATCTTAGCTTTATGTTACAATGTAATATTGGAGGTGCTATATGCAGTTTTAATTTTGTTTCGTTTGTGTAGCAGTAATTTGGGTATTGTTTAAAATGCTAGAACTTGTATTCAAATTAAGGTTATTTTTATGATCTTAACCAGTGTGCAATAGTTCATTCTTGTTTATCGAACTAGAGTAATTTACATCCTACATTTTAAAATGTGGTGTTTTGACATGGTTAGGTCAGTAGTTTAATGTGATTTATGAATATTATTTGAAGTTACCATCATTTTATCCATTGTATCATTGAGTTTGTGTTGTAAGATTGTGTTATTGCAATAAAGGCGTACAAAAGTACCTGCAACGAAGTGTTTTATTTTAATTACGTATTCTAGCTACTATTTACTGTTTGTCGATATGGCAATTTTCTTTGTGACTTACATGATCAGCAATATTGTACTATGAGGAAGGGTGAAGCAGGTAAGCAAATTATATAATTTTTTTCTCTCATTTATGTCTGTTCGTACGATACTGTACCAAATATTTGATTACATATAGAGTTAGGTTTTTAAATAAATAATGGGTGAAAGACAAAGAACGAGAACAAAATTAAATGCTTTAATATAATGTTTTGACAAAATCGGAATTGATCTAATTGCCAGACGACCAAAAGATAAATTCAACACATTGATATGTTATCTTTATTGAGGAAAAAAAATCACAGTTTATTAGGTTTTGCTTCAATCTTATAATCATTAATAGCTTATGGAATTTACGTTGGATCGATAGCATCTTTTCAGGTGTAGAAAAAAAGCGGTAAACAGCCTATCGCAGAATTTCATAAAGGTCAAAATAAAGCGTAGATTTAAAAATCAACTAGTGATTTACAAGCACATACAATAAAGCAACTACAATTATCTAGGTTGTATAAAAATAAATATTTGTTTAAAATATTAGATAAATTCTAACTAACCTCAAATCTGAAAAAAATCATAATTTTTTCTACAAAACCTGAGTGTCTTGAAAATTGGTTTGTTTCTTATGACTATAAACATGTGTCCAAACTTCCGTAGTCCATTCTTCTCTATGGTGTACAAATGCAGAAGTCAAAGTTATGTATTAGTTTACTTGTTATCTATGGTTGTGCCTGGATGTGACAGCGTCATTTCTCGTCATTTTGAATTATTTTATTTTGCGTAACGCGTAATTTTTTACATTTCAATGGTGCTGCAAAGATTACTTAACTCGAGTTTAATATTTTAGGGCTAAAGAAATGAAGTTTTTTGTGATCGGTGTTCCTTACTTATAGGTTTGTACCAATTAACATCGATTTTTATTTGAGACAATTTCAATTAAATTCAAAAATTCTCTTTCTCAGAAAAATTACCGATATTTTTTACATATTTTTTCTCATAACAAGAAAGAATTTCTTCTTATGTTTGTACTTAAAGTCGTATAGTTAATTCTTATTTTATAAACACAATACTTAGACATTTTCGAAGCCTCAGTAATTATTAAAACAGCGTTTTAATTATATTTGTAAAAAATATTTTCTATTGCAGAAAAAAGTAATTTAGGCACATGACAAGGTTTGTACGTAATGATTAATTAATAAATAATATTGATCATATTTTAATTTTGAAAAAACTGATTTTTAAACATAATGTTATATACTAATAATTAATATTATTGCTTAAATACAATGACATATTTCTCGTCTTATAATCAGTTATTACATAACCAATACATACTATTAATTAAACAAATAACGATTTTATATTGTAACAATGTACAATATTATTCCTTTTGTTGCTGAACTCAACTAAAATTACAAATACAACTTAATAGTCCAAATTACTTAGTCCAATATATCCAAGAAATAATTGAAAACAGATAGATGAAGAAGTCATGACCACTATTTGTAAGTTTGCAAGATACAAACTATAAACAATCAAATAACTAAACCTCATACTCTTTGTGCCACTACATAAGTGTTGTATAAGTATTGTATGACTAAATAATCATAATATGTAATGTGTGTACTCTACACAAAGTTTCCACCACTTTTTATATTAATGTGCGTGTGTAAGTAAGTACACATTGTAAAACATAAATATTAATCAAGTAACTTGATTATTTATAAATTTAGTTGATCAACAATCATAATAGTCATATGAATTAGAATAAAAATGTTTTAAAGTTTGTTTCATTTTTGATAATTTCCCCTATTGGTGCTTGGGCAGAGTTCTTTGTATATATATTGCCAATAATTTATATGTGGTATTTGAACGTCAGCGCGGTGGCGGGCTGCGAGCAGGGCGCGGGCGGCGCTGGCACGGGCGGAGGGCGGCCGGCAGACACCATCCGGCGCGTGCGAGTAAAGATGTCATCGGTGTCGGCGCAAGGTGTGGTAGAACGTGCCTCAGCAGAACTGTCGCGTCGGATCACCGGACTGGGCCTCCGTGGTCGGAAACGTTCCCCCGGCGTGGTAGAGCGCGTGGCCAACGCTCTCTGTGGCCCGGCTCACGCCGCCCCCCGCGTGCCCAGACGACGACGACCCGACCCGCGCCCCTTACTCTGGCCTCAAATTATCCTGGACGACAAATTTCTAGAGAAATTTTTTCTGTATTTTAACTCGAACGAACGTCGCACTCTAGCTCAGGTGTGCACCAAGTGGCGAGATCTTTTATACTCCTCCCCCCGTTGGTGGAACGGGCTTGTTGCATTGTTAGACTGCCGCGAATTACGCTCTGCTTCCGGTTGTTGCATGCAGAGGTTCTATAACTCTGTCGTCAGAAGAGGCATTCGAGGGATTGTACTTGTTTGCGCCACCGACGACGACATTAACGAATTCATAAGACAGTTCCCTATATCAGCTCACCACATTCATGCAGTCAGCTTGAAAGGATGCACTATAACTGATCGGGGATTGGAAACCATATTAGATCATTTACAGGTTGGTTTATATGTCCTTTTTTATACCGTTATAGAGTATTGGTATGTGAAACCTGATATAATTTTTTACTTTTTAGGTACTTTTTGAGTTAGAACTAACTGGCTGCAACGAAATAACAGAAGCTGGCTTATGGGCATGTCTAACTCCGCGGATAGTTTCACTCACGCTTACTGATTGCATTAACATTGCTGATGAAGCTGTAAGTACTCATTAAAACATAATCTAACACAATCATTCACTGCTAGCAGCTACGGAAATACGGTACGATGTGTTATGGCGCTGTTAAGGTAATATTAAACAGATTGTACAACAGGAAGTATTTGCAGGTGGGTGCTGTCGCTCAGCTGCTGCCTTCTCTCTACGAGTTTTCGTTGCAAGCGTATCACGTGACGGACGCAGCGCTGGGTTATTTTTCACCAAAGCAAAGCGCCTCACTGAGCGTGTTACGGCTTCACAGTTGCTGGGAGCTTACAAATCACGGCATTGTTAACATAGGTACTACTTATCTTTTCAGCATGTCATACTTACTAAAATGTCAATATGTATTTGAACATTAACATGCGAATCTTGTTTTCGGGATAGTCTAGGAACTGAATAAAATCATTAATTTGTCGAAATAAGAAAATGTCATATTGAGACTAGTTTTTAAGGCTCTTTTGTTAAATATCTAATATTAATGTCTAACTTTGAAACAAATTCCATGTATCTGTGATATATAAAACTAAATACTGTAGTTTTTCGAAAATGATAGGTGATAGTCAACGAATTGATTCGTTTTATAGTTCATTCGCTACCTAATCTAACGGTGCTGTCGCTGAGCGGGTGCAGCAAAGTAACGGACGAGGGTGTTGAGCTGCTGGCTGAAAACTTGCCGCGCCTGCGCAGCCTTGATCTCAGCTGGTGCCCGCGCGTCACCGACAATGCCCTCGAATACATCGCCTGCGATCTTAATCACCTGGAGGAGCTGACACTGGACAGGTACAGTAACACTTTGATACAGACTTAGCATGAATATTAGTCAACGACTATCATAATCAATATCTATATTTTAAGTTTACCTACGAAATATCACACACGATCATACTAAATCTAAGCGTTGCAGGGGTTTCTTCCGCCACTTCTTCTAGTGCTAAAGCTTTGCGAAAAGTTGTAATATTATTAGCGAGGCAATAGCAATAAAAGTCGAGCTTCGGCTCTCTCGGGCGCCATTGTGTCTGAATGCTAAACGAGCATTATCGACGGGTCAACTCAAGCCGAGGTCCCCTCCTGGAGCCTCTTGGGCCTGATCACTCCATGTAATAGCTCGGCGGCCTCCTAAGCCGGAAAAAAAAATGGTATGTGGCGGCTCGAATCAAGATCCTTATTTAAACGTTTAATGCAGAGTATATACTCCCAATTATTACAGGAACAGCAAAGAAAAAGCATTTCTTGAGAAATATTGCATGTTTTGAATAGGCTGCAAGCACTTTAGAAAGAAGTGCTTGCTTCTTAGCTAATCATAAAGCTAACATATTACATGTTTTGAATATTTAGGCGCAGTTACACTTTTATGCCAATATTTCATATAGATTTTTGCTTAATTGGACCAGTTTGAAAAAAAAATATTGTTCAATCAATACAGACTTTGGTAATCATTATTTTTAAAATCATAATTTGGTAAAAATTATATTGCACCTTATAATTTCATGAGATTGAATAATTATTTTCATTATTAATGCATTAAATAAAAAATCGTTTGTGTTTTTATTAGTACTCAATAAGCCACTTTTGTCTGTATGAAGTCTATAGGCGCAGCTGGTACCATCTTCATCATGTCAGCTAATAGACGTCCACTGCAAGGTATAGGCCTCCCCCAAAGATCGACTTTGCGCGAATTTAACCGTCCTAATCCGTCTGGTGGGCTATCCACCCACGCGGCACCTACCGGCACGTGATTACAGTTAGCGAGCCTTTTAGCGCTAACGGCAGTCGATTGCTCGAAGGATGTGCCCTGCCCACTGCCATTTTAGACGAGCTACTTCATTGCTCTCTGTGTGCAAGGTCACAGAGAGCCATGAAGAGTCTTTTTATAAAACCCAGCCATAACCGACCACGTCTCTGATCGATAAGCCATTACAGGCAGCACACACTGGTTAAAGACTTCGTCTTTAGACACTGCGGTATTTTGAAGTAGTTGTTGGGTATTTGGTAGCTTGCATTAACATAAACGTATACTGTCACTTCAGATGTGTGCACATAACGGATATTGGTGTCGGGTACATCAGCACGATGCAGTCGTTGGTGGCGTTATTCCTCCGCTGGTGCTCACAGTTGCGCGACTTCGGGGTGCAGCATTTGTGTGGAATGCGCTCACTGCAACTACTCTCATTAGCAGGTATTGTGTCTAATATTGTAAACCACCAAAAAAGGGATTCTTAAAAAAGGAATACAATGACATCTGCTGATCTTCAGTAGCAGTTTTTTCTATATGTTCAAAAAGGAGTCAAGACTATGGATAATTATTAATTATTTTATATATTAATTCCGATTTTCCGCCCTTAGGATGCCCGCTGTTAACTTCAGGTGGACTCTCAAGCCTCATACAGTTAAGACAGTTGCGTGAGTTAGAACTTACTAACTGTCCCGGGGCTTCTCCGGAGCTTTTCGATTACCTCCACGAACATCTGCCAAGATGTCTTATCATAGAATAACGCTAACAGTGGCTTACACACTGAATACAATGTGCAATATGGTCCTGTGTACAAAATGTATATATGATTAGTTGATTTCAGTCAATTTTAATTGAAAGCATTATTTAAAAATATAAATATAAAAAAAAGATCTATGCGTTCATTTATGTGTTTAAGATTTGAGTATTGGGAAATTTGTCTTGACCTAATTTATATATTTTTTCTAGATGTTCATTAAATTGACGTTTATTCGTCCCACTAAGCCTGTTTAATTGTGAAATAGTTTTATTGACTTTTATAAAAGTAGTTGTTGTTAAAATTAATAACATTTACATTTCTGCAAATTATTCGTTTAAATTAATACACCGTGTATTTTTTAAATATTTAATACTGTTTGTAGTCACACTTAAGAATGCCAGAGAATATATCACAGCTTGTTGTGAAATGTGAATTATTGTTTAGAATAATAAAATGTAGAAATCAACACTATGTTAATAAATATATAAAACTCGTACCATTGAGAAGAAAAACGATAGTACGAGTCTTTATACATCATAGCCATTTGAAAATAAAATAAATATTGCTATCCTTAGTCCTGTGGCAGCAATATAATTAGATTAATATTATATACATCAATTTTTACGATTTCATAACCTAAAAAAGGTTGTGCGCTTTGAAAATGTTATTAGTGTTTGAATGGATATAGTTCAACTTATATCTACTTAAAAACTCAATGTTGACGCTACTACACCATCAGTTTTTGTACTGATACAAAGTTTACAATAGAACTGCTATCAATTCACCTGCTTTATATTAAGAATTATAGAATGCTCAAATATTATTGTTCCCTAATAAAACTTTTAGAAAAGGGACATAAAGACATATTTTTGTATTACATTGTGTGAAACTGTTTGATAAAAGATAGATCAATACACAATGAATATGAAATGGGTGCCTGAAATTTTGGATATTTAAACTTTATTTATTAATCGAATATTTTAAATTCTAACCTAGTGGTGGACATTACTTGCGGTCAAGTTATTATTCAAAGGACAAACTAATTTATTATTTTGAAACATTATAGTTCATTCAATATTCTATTTCTTTGTACGAAATTATTAATATTGACCTACTTTACTTACAAATTTAAATGAATATCCGATTCTTACGAGTATAATAAATTATCAAAATCAAAGTCGAATTTTTGAGCTTATATATTTTATTTCTGTGCAAATATTTGATTTCATTTTAAAGTCATATTCTGCACGTACGTAATACTTTATTAAGCTACAAAGTATGTGCAAATTATTTAATAATAATTATTATTACATATTTTTACTATATGCGCCGCTTTAGTAAACTTGTTTATTTTTTCTGTTGAAAAATGGATGTAGTTTTATATTTTAAAACATTTTATTTTACATGAAATTATATTTTTTCCCGTGTAGACTACAATTACTGGTTCCCTGAATTATTTTTATCTACATCCTAACAGTTCTAATATTTGTTATTTAAATTTATGGAGGAAGAAGTTTCTTGTTAGGTCAGTTTTAATAATGATACTTAATAGCACAAAATATATTATTTATTGGCGGATGAACAATTTAGACAATTTATGAATTTTTTCACAAATTCTCCTTAAAAGTATAGAAACATATGTCCAGTGTACATTTAATTAATTATCTCAACAGCCTATATAAGAACTTTGATAATGTTTTTGCTCATTTTTATGTTTTAATGTTAGATTTGTAGTAAAGTTTTATGTGTCCATGTGTTAAAACTTTTAAACACAATTTTTAAAATCATCTTATATAATCTATTTATCGTTGGTTTAGTCTAGTCTTTCCCTGTGACCTGGTAGTAAAGATAAATTTTATAAGCATAAAAATTATGTTACATTCATCTTTAGTAATAATTCAACAAAATGACCAATCTTAAAACATATAAGAGTAATTTATTTTAATTTATATTTATTTATTAATTATTTAAACTAGTCAATATGTAAATTTAGTCAGTGTAACTGAATAAATTTATACTTTGTGCTTAAGTTATACTGGCTATGTTTATGTGTGAATTGCTAAACCGTCCGAAATTTGTATGTTTGTGTTGTTGTGAGTGTGTGTGATTGTATCAAGTCAATGAATATCACTGCTAATCTAGAACACACTAATCTTGTAATCAAACGTAGTGAGAATATGTTTTAATAAATTTATAACAACACATAAAAACTGTTCACAAAAAATTTTAGATATCATAAAACTGCTATAAATAATCCTAATTTTCTAGCAATTTTCTTGCTATAGATTTCTAGTCGCAAAGACATGTATTTTTTTTTACTTTTGTTTTATTCATAACAACTGGTAGAGTATTTATATAAATGTCTACAGATGTATCAATTCTCTCTTCACTTAAGTAAAGGATGAAATGATCCGACTAGTAAAAATTAATTCAAACCATGGGAATGTAGTGATGCTAATGACATATTCAAGTTTAGTCTTAAGACCTGCAAAGTTAATCTAGTCAATAAATTAATATAAACCTGTAAAATGGTAATAGTAGCTTAATTATTTAAAATATTGCCTGACAAATTTATAAATAACATCAGTTATTATATAAGATAATTAATACAAATATTGTCCAAAAAATGTATGATATTCGTTCTTTTTTGTACATTCTCTAGTCCACAATATGTAATATTTCGTGATTATGTTTCTGTCGCCATGCATTTTTATACCGTTGTTTCTAAGAAAATTCAGACATAATGTAAGTTTTCGTACTGAAAATTTTATAAACGTCATTATTACAAGAATTACTTAATGATTAAAAACTATAACTCAATATAAAATAAACATGCACAAGAAACCACCACCCACACTTTAAATAAATAGTTTTTTATTCCTCCAAGTGTATTGTTAAAATAGTGAAAGATAAAAATCAATTACTATTTTCTTTCACTTGTATCGAGTCTAAAATTGTATATTACAATTTAACTATCATCAAATAAACAATTAAAAAAAACCAGCTGCTTAAGTTTCGCAAAACAATGGAGATTACTAAAAGAATTTGTTACAGCTTCAAGTTATATAAATGTGAATGCCTATGGTTAAACAAAACATGGTTAAATCTGTTGAGATTAATATTTAGGAAAATGTTACATGTCCTTACAGTTTCAATAAAGATTGATCTGAAGGTTTATTTGTGGATATATGGTGTCTCTTTACCTTGTTTCATTCTATAGGGTATGCCATATTCAGATTAGTGTTTAATGGATAATGTTGCATGTAATTAATCTGAAAAGTTTTCTTTCGTGTATGTGTAGTATATGTATAATTCATGTATATAAGAAAACTATAACTTTATTAAATTATTGTATTTAATATTGTTGAAAAAATGTGACTTATCCAGACTTTAGTAAAATGGTTGTAATAATGATAATACCTAAAGCAATAATGAAAATATTGGATGAGTCTATATGTCATCTATGATTTAATTGTAGATTAAATATGCACTATCTTAATCTGTAAAGACTTAAGTGGATCCTTTATAAAGTATGACAGCTGCAACTGAAATCCAGATATTTTTCCCCTTAGACTTAATAGGACATGAGTTATATTACTGGTAATTAAAGCATTTTAAGTTTGTGAAGCATTTGATTTAAAGGAAACTAAAGTTAAATCCTTTCCTATTTAACATTTTTTTCGACATTCTTATTACATTTATGAGGAACCATTTTATGACAAGTTAATTATTCGATGGGTGTTGTAAATGTGGTATTGTATTTTTTTATTTTGATTTCTTGTTCAAATCATTTAAATTGATATTTTAGTATTGACGTGTGTATTATGTAGGAACCTAAATTGTTTAAATCTTATTTTATAAGTAGACATTCATTGTACAATGGAAAATGAGATGTTATAATGTAAAAGATGTATTGTTTTATTTCACCTTTTATTTAATAATCTGAATACCGGTTTAATAATATTTTGTACCTGTTATTAATACAATAGGAAGTTTAGCCTTAATTACTCATGCTAGCCTCTCACTGGTTAAATACTAGTTCGATTCCATTCCAAGCTTACAGTTCTTCTTGCAAATCGTTCACCTTAATGTATGTCAAAATTGCTTGAAGAAAGCAATGTGAGGGTATTCAAATTGTTACGTCAAAGAGACCTTTTGGCGACGGATAACAGTTCGAACAGCCAATTTATGAATATATTTATGCAGGTTTCATCAGAGTAGATTGTTTTATTATAATAAACAAGAATATTTTTGTTGGAAAAAGTAAATCGTCATTTTAAAATGTCATTTCGACCTTGTGTCTATCAGCTGCTCTGTCAGTGTAGACAGTACCCAGAAATTCTACATTATTTATTTTTACAAAAGTAGCTCCAACATCGATATGAAATTAATATAGAAGGATAGCATAATTTTGAAAGACCTGACTAAAAACAAATGCTGCAAAACACAAGATTAATTTAAATAATGGATTATGGGAAAAAAAGAGTGAATTTTTTATTGTCAAAAGCTTTGGAAAACGGTATATAATATTAAGGACAACATCCTTGCTATTCAACAAAAAATTGCAGTCCAAAAATAAAAACCAGATACATTTAATAATTTATAATATTTAAAACTGCTAAAAATGTTATTCTTACTATTTAATATTTTTAAGTTCATTTATGTATGTATTAAATTCTAAATGTTTCACTCGTAGTTTTAATAAATTATACCACTTAATGTACATTTGATTATAATATTGCTTAGTATTTTGGTTTTCAAGCTGGTTATGCTTTTGGTAATACTGGGGCTCATTTTGTCTGTTGACATATTTAGAAGTAGATGGTATTTCTTCCTCATAATCAATTAATGGTTTTGGTGAATTTTTTGATTTAGTTTTATATAAATAGTTCTTGGTATTACATGGTGCTGCAATATTTTCATCTAAATTTGAGGCATTATTTTTTAAAGAGTATTTGTTTGTAATTGTTTCATTCAATGTATCACTACTTTCACTTATTTTACCAGGTCCTCGCTTTAAGTTTCTATTTTTTTTACACATGCCGTAACCATTTTTTATATTGCTAGATGTGGAAACCAATTTATTTTGTGAATTCAAGTGTTTTGAACTACCAAATGTCGTTGGTAAATCAAAATCAGCTAGTGTTTCAAATATGACTTCGGACTCTGCTACAGTATTATTTTGAGATTCCTTACTTTTCAAACCCTTGTAATTTGAGTCTTCCGAGTTATGATGATTAGGAACTTTTAATTTACTTTCAAGAGCAGGAGATTCCATCTTGTTTCTATTTATTTCTATTTCATTTCTTTGTTTAGTTTCGTATTTTGCAGAATTTGTTAAATTATGGTGATTTCCTGTTTGCTTATCAAAGTTTTCTTTGTTACCTAAATCAATTTTACAGCTTTCTGTTCCAAATTTGGATATGTCATTATTAACCGTTTTTAATGTCTCATTGCTACACACTTGCTCAATTTTAAATTCACCTTTGCTGTTAGTAAGTTCTGGATGTTCAAAAGTTTGTGCATTGCAATTTTTATTAGAGGTGTTTAAATATTCTAATTCATGATTAACACTGTTTTCATTTATGTTAAATGACTCCAATAACTCATTAAATGGTTCTAATTTCTCACAGGATTCAAGTTCATTAAACAGGCTGCCAAAACTTTCCACTAAGTAAGGTTTATTTCCATCACTAGTTAATACATCCCACAATTCCAATTTGTTTGTCTCATTATTATTTAATATATTTTCTTTGTTCAAATCATCAATATTAATTTCTTGAGTTAAGCACAAATCTGTGAAATTATTATTAATACAAAATTGGGCATTGCTCCACAAATCGGTTAACTGGAAATCAGGTTTAATAGATTCCAATAATGATTTAAATTTTTCCTGTTCAGCACCTTCACTTAATATAGTCACAGCAAAACCATATGAACCAAATCTTCCTGCTCTACCTATTCTATGTAAGTAAGTTTGCCAATCTATTGGAGGTTCAAAATTAATAACTAAATCAACATTTGAGGCATCTATTCCTCTTGCTGCAAGGTCAGTTGAAATCAATAATCTGCATTTATACTCTTGTAAAGTTTTCAATGCATCTAATCTATCCATTTGATTTTGTTGACCATAAAGTTGCTCAGCTGGCCAATTTTCTTTTTTTAACATTTTATATAATTCACCAACCCTAGCTTGATAATTACAAAATATAAGACATTGTTTAAATTGTCTGTTTGCTAAAATTCTTAATAATTCTGTATATCTAAGCTGTGTTTGTCTTACAATATTGCTATTGTGCTTAACTAAGGTTACTTTCTGTTCTATTCCTAAGAGCACATTATTATTATCTGGACATATATGTTGCGCATTGTGTACAAATGTTTTAATTAAATTTTTGCAATCCTCTGGATATGTTGCACTGCTCATTATAACCTGCTTTTGTTTAGGTAATGCTTGTTGTATGTAATTTATATCAGACTGGAAACTTTTTTCCATTAATTTGTCAGCTTCATCGAGAATCAACAGTCTAACTGCAGTAGTATCAATATGTTTATCTTGAAGCAAATGTTTTAAACGCCCTGGGCTTGCAACAACAATATGTACATTTTTCTTAAATTTTTCAATATCTTCGAATACAGAAAGCCCTCCCATTACAACTTCTACACAAAGACCTGAAAATTTTTAATACAAATAAATTAATCTATTGTATAATATACAAATTAACATTAATTATTTTTAAATATAAACACAACAAAATACTGACATACAATAGCTATAGGTTAAGGATTCATTGCGTCATCAAGTAGAAGATTAAAAACAGGCTTGCTAGTTTCTTTATGTAAATATTAGGTATATTTACAACCTTAATATATGACCTGTATTCATACAGTGAATAGGGACTGCATAAAAAGTATTAGATAGAAAATGATTTAATATCTTATGAAATAACTAGGAATTGTTAAAACATCTAACCATCATTCTTAGTAGTCTGATACCATACACTTTCTTCTGGTAAAGAGGAAAAAATTCCTTTTGGTTTTGTAAAGAATAATTTTTCACTAGACACTTATACACATCTTAATAGGTAAATGTACATATTCCTAAGTTCATATAATACCTTCATCAATTATGTTCCAATATGACGAAAATTTTCATGTATCACACAAAACAGGTTTATGTGTATCTAAGATGGGTACATCGAATATCATCTATGAAAAGTGTTACCACTGTTTTTGTTCAATTATTCAGCATTGCCTCATCTTACCAATTAACCCAAGAACTTGAATGATATGAAAAATAAGGTAATGGATCAACATGAACTCTTATATTGATAATACCACACATTATTACAAGATACATTGTTGAAGATAAAAATTGTTAGACCACTGAGTGCTAAATAGCTATTTAACTATAAATATTTGCCTTTAAAAGTTTAAATTTTATTACCCTTAAAAGTAGCACCTATTTGTCTTAATACATCACATATCTGCATCGCTATTTCTCTAGTAGGTGCAAGGATTATTACTTGCAATCCTTTAGTAAGATCTATCTTCTCTAGTGCTATTATTGTAAAAACAGCAGTCTTTCCAGTTCCAGATTTGGCCTCTAAGAGCAAATCTGCAATATAAACATTTCTTAGATAATTTTAGATATCTATTATTGATGAAAAACTCACAAAAATTCAAATTTGAACCTCACCAAATCCACACTTTCCTAGTGGTATAGCATGTAACTGAATTGGTGACGGCTTATAAAATCCTGAATCTTTTAGTCCTTGTAAAGTGCAGGGAGTAAGCAGCATCGTATCGAAAGTAATGTCTTGATTGATACGAATGTCTTGAGTACGTTCTCTTTCTTTAACATTATGGGCTAAAACCATTTTTGTGATTTTCTGTGAAATATTTAAAATAAATTCTTTGTGAAACTTAAATGTAAAAGTTGAAAGCCAAAATCATAAACAGTACTGTTCATTCACCGGTGAAAATTAACATCAAATGACAATAACCGTCCTTTGACAGTAACAATATAAAAACCGAAATTTTTAAATATCGCCATCTATATTCAATTAAGTTTTCGTACTAATTTTCCAGTTTTTTTATAGTTATACTTACCTTACAAAAACGGTTAAATAGAATGTTCGGTTTGATTTATTTTAATGTCTTAGTTTTTATAAAGAAAAAAGGATTTTTATTATTGTTTCTGTTAAAAAAGTGGTGTTGGCAAAAATATAAAAAAGGAATCTACATCACAATGAAAATTATTTTATTATTGTTTTTAGATCATGGTTCGCTTAAATACAGAAATAATCGAAATAAAACAATATTAGACCAATAAATCACCAATTTTTTAAACGTTGCTTTATACGCTCAAAATAAATAAATATTAAATATTATAACAATAACGTTTTGAATAATATAATAGTCTTGAATTTTATAAAATAAATGAAAACCAGTTAGAAAAGAAATTTTGATTTTACCATAACTTTAATTTTAGGAAGATATTTAAAAACTAGTGAATTTATATTTAGTACTCTTAGTAGTAATTAGCAAACTTTAAGTAGAATATTTAGCTAGTTCAAACAACTAACAACTGTCATTCAAAATAAAGCGGCAAGGTTGTCTCCACATCTTTTAATAAATAAATAACTGTTTAAGTAGTTTACAATAAAAAAAAAACTTAGGTTCTTTACATCTGTAAACAAAGTTTTAGGTTTTCTAAGAGTGATCTTTAATTATGGAGGTTATGGAATGTATGCCTGTGGAGTTTAAAGAAATTGCCCCTAATCATAATGATCCCGAAACATGGAAAGAAATTGTATTAAACACGGGTTTGTGTTCTCGCCAACTACTGTTTAATAGCAGAAATTATGGTGTTTAGTTATTTTTATGCTTTTTTTTTATCAGGTGGTACTCATAGTACATTACAAGATATAAAGCTGCCACAAAAGGCTGGCGGGTACTGGTATCAAGATTCTAAAAAGGCTAATACAAGAAATCGTTTTATCTACTGGTATATATTGAAAATTATACAAATATTAATACAACACTTTAGAACCATTTATTTTTACGATATTAATTTTAGGCAAACAACTTCAGATGCTATAGAGTTGTCGGAAGCTTCACTTGATGTCAATTTATCGGCTTCAAATTTGCGCTGTAAAGTAGCTCCTGGAACTCCACCATTAAACAGCTTGACATTTTATGAAAGATCAGCAACACAAGAAATAATTATTTTGGCTGCCACTGTTTCATCTGTGCATAGACTTGTATTTCCACATCCGGAGTCTTTGGAAAGGAGGGTAAGTTACTAAGTTCTATAAGATGATAAAAGTAGATTTACAAATTAAAAAGTTTCTATGGGTCTTCATTTGGAATGGATCTGATTAGATTCAAACTTATTTCACCAGAAAACAATTTCTGCATGAAGGGGTAATAAATTGGACTTGGTAGAACACATGAACATTTTGATTTGAAAAGCTAAATTGATTAATGAAAATGTAATAATCACATATCATTTTTGATAACCTTCAATGTATTTTGAAACTTCTCTGGTTCAAGTTATTAAACTATCATTTAATTATTATCATGTTATTGCCTTTATAATATTTTGATTAGGAACATAAATTTTATAGGAAGTGAAATGAGGTTTATGTAGAAGTTTGAATTTGCACATTTTTCGAAATATTGGTTCTGGGGTATTTGTTAATTTAAAATATTACTAATCACTATTTTTAGGCATTGCCTATAGTAATTTTGTTATAGATTTCTCAATGTATGCCTGAGCTGATCCTATGAATATGCAACCCGTGCCTATTTATTTTTAACTATTATTCTTTCACTTTTTAGTTATTATGTTATATTTATATTTCAGTCAACATTTGGATCAATAAATAATACTTCAGTATCCATATTTCATGATACTACTGCCGTGAACAATCCAAACAATTACTACATTTTAAATCAATACTCAAATACAAGTAAGTACTTTTCTATCTCCCAAACCTCGATCTGTTATGTAAAACCTTTTGAAAATATGTGCAAGTCAAGTCAGCAGTGAAAGATGCAAGTTATTGTGCACCTACACAAGTTTGGTAAAGCAAAACAGTACTTAGAATGTTTAAATGTTATCACATAGTGTAATAACTGCATAAATTTCTTGTTAAACTATCCTAAATTATTTGTTTCTTTTAGTTACAGAAATATGTTTTATTGTCATAAAACAACACAAACCCATTTCATGTATTTGACATATTTCAAATATGTATTCATAAATGTGACATTCTATATTGAAAAGTAACTTGGGTAGTTTTCAATATGTTATATTATCTTGAATAGTATTTTTTAACCTTGCCCCACCTTAGCCTTTCTAAGATTCTTATGCCTCCCTATTTAACATACATAATTTTTATAGTAAAGAGACAGGGTTAAACTTAAACTCTTACAAATGACATCTCCCATCAGTGAACCAAAAAACTCAAATATGTATTTTTTAACCACCTCTGAATTGTCAAATGTTGAATTTCAGCTACTGGTGTTGCTCATACTTGTGCATCTTTGCTCCGTGAAAGTGGAGAAGCCGTTTTTGCCCTAGCCTTTGGGCATGGAGGTGATGGAGGCTTACTTCTTGTGAAGTTACCAGTGGCAGGTTCAGCTGTTACAACTTTACTCAAGCGAGAATCTACTGTTCCAAGATTTTTGTCTGGTATTACTGGGGCTTTAAGGTAAAGAAGAATTATATACAAGAACTTTTGTATGTACAATTGTCTGTTAATCACTTTGAAGGTTTGTTATAACTAAAAAGAATAATTTTAGGGGAAAAAGCAATGCAGATGGTGTGGAAACATATGGTGTGGTGATTTCCAATGGATTGGTGGTAGCAATTTGTGGCGATACATGTCTACGTGCTTGGACATTAGATGACGGTGGAACTCCTGCTGCTGTTTCTTCACCTCTATCACAGAATTTAGTTAGACCTAAACCTCCACGTAGGTTATGTGTTTTCTATTCATATACTTCATCTTGTACAAATAAAAGCATATTGCATTCCTTTTATAATTGCACAAAATTAATGAGTAAAATAATCTTAACCATTGCTATCCTTCATTAAAATCGGCTAGGTTCCTCAGTTTATTAATAAATCTACTTTGTTACAGCTCAAGGTCATATGCTGAAAAGCATTATCAGTACAGATAGAAGTATTTTATTAGTTGCATATTTGTCATTTCCTCATGATTGTGAATTTGTTGTTATAAAAATGCATGATGGAGGTGGTGGTGCAGTGAAATTCTCTCAAGTTTGCCAAGTATTTGGTCCCCAGGTAAAATTTGAACAATTTTTTTTTATCTAGTTAAAAATACGTAGATAATTTTTAGCCATATTTTCTTTAAAAATTTAATCAAATTAAAAATTTAATTTATAATTATGTAATGAAATATTTTTTGTTGAGCATATTAATCATATTGAGCACTTCTTTGCATTTTACATTTTTTTATGTTACAGCTAGATCTATTAGACTACACTATCGGTTACGGAGATGGTAATCATGTCATATGGGCACTTTGGAATCAGCCAGATGGTGACACTGTTATAACAAGTAAGAAAATAAAAAAAAATACCTGGTGTTATAATGTTGTATGTTAGTTTCTGTTACATGTTATAAGAATCACATCAAGAATAAAATTTTCTTTTATTTTCTCCCTGTTCATGGCATTCATTATTATTATTTAGCTTCTAAGTCCTTTAAAATTTGTTTGATACAACTTGTAAACATATATCCAACCAACAATAGTGAGGTTGTAGAGTAAACAGGAATAATAGAACATAATAGCAAAAGAATATGTCCTCGTCCTGCAAACGACATATGTAAACTGGCATTCTGCCCCTGTGTGAACAAACTCTTACCTCATTATTATTAACCTTTGAGTGATGATTAGTTCATTTTTTGATATTAACCTAGTTTGGCAATTACAATTATTCAGGTATGAAGGAATTGAATTTAGATATCGCCGTTAATTTGCTAAGTGTGTTTGATTTTAAAATTACTGATTTTTTTTCCATGTTTAATACCGAACTTACTTTTCAGATAAATATTTTCTTATAACAACACCGCATTTTTGATGCACAACATTATAAATGAAACATTATATTAATAAGTTGTTGTTGAATACAGGTAGCAGTTTGGGTGCAGAGGTGTCATGGCGTTGCGTGGCAAGCCGTGAGGCGCCACCCCCTTTGCCGCAACTGTCGTCGCACCAACAATATCGCGACCGGTTGCTCGCGCCCGGCCTCTTTCCACCAGCCGTTATTAAGAAAGCTCTAGTTGTAAGTTTTTGTATTGAGTATTTATTTCAAGTTTGCATGTATGCATTTTTATCCAATTTACTTACTGGCTTTTACTGCTTTTTCAAGCTAATAAATTTAAAAAAAAACCTATGTCAGATGTGCTGCCTGACGTATTGTATTGATGTATTGACTAATTGATATCTACTAGATGGTCAGAGGCATGCGCTTTGCTTATATGTGTTTTTATCATAAATGTAGGTATACGAAAATATAAGCTGGTGTAATACATTCAACATCGTCAGGTCATTGTTCATGTTTCTTTTGTTTTCGATTTACTTTTATATAATTGTATATATTTTGTTTGATCTTTAGGAAGCACATTTCAACCAATTTTTTGTTTCACTGCTCGTACTTCAATCGTCGGTTAGTTGGCGATTACTGGGACTGGTCGACTCATCTTTTTCGGACTGAAATTTCGCTTTCCAGTGAAGGAGCCAGTCTCCAGAAATCCTCTGTATACCGATACAGCAGTTTGGCTCAGGTTTAGTGGGCGAGCGATTTTCCGCTAGCTGAATCCCTGTTGCAGTAGTACAACTTAAGTTTTCTTCGGGTATAGTATCCATTTTGCTTGATCTTTACAGATCTTAACTTACAGAGAAATAATCAAGTCAACTTTTGATTAACAAGTGAAAAGGGTGCGTTGTTTCCGGGAGCTTTTATAGGGAGGTGCAACTTGAAACTTTGGCACTAAGTAAATTGTCGATGCTCACCTGGATATAACGATATTTTAAAAACTCCTAGGCGTCTTTAAGTGATACTAATGTTATTTTAAAGCTTAAAGTCTGGACGTTCAGAAAATATACATTTACATATACATAGTCCGAACCAGGCTTCAGTCGATTTAGTTGCACGCGTATATATATTTGGAATTATACATTTATTTTTAACTCTAATTCATAATCTCTAATTAATATACTTAAAAGCACTCAAAATATTTCTTAAATATAAAAAGAAAATAAAGTTAGATGAATAATATAAATAGAGATTTAATCCATAATACAGAGTAGTAGTTTGTAGAGCTTCATGTATACGTGTACATGACGTAAACGACATAATGATACATTTTTAATTAATTTTTTTCGCTTTTAAGAATCTATTTTTGAAAAGTTTTTTTAAACTCTAGTGTTCGATAAGATTAAAAAAGTTATTTTAAATTTAACCGCGATAAAATTCAAAGCTCATGCAACATTGATCAATAAAGCATATCATTTTATTATCATTTATATAGAAGATAAACATGTCTGGGATTAGAAATTCGCTTTAAAACTGTTATTAACGAGTTTCTTGCCAGTTTCTACTCGATGAAATTAACAATTCGAATCTAGCAAAACTTATATATAAATATATGTTAATGTATGTTTAAAACTGTATTCGTTTTTTTAGTACAAGAGATGTTAGGCTAAGTATCCTCAGTGTCGTTCCCCTATGCATCCACGGAATCTGCAAATGCCATTTAGGCAGCGGAGCAAGTTAGATAAAAAAAAACTTTTTTGTTAAATATTTGTTTCATTTATTTATATTTTAGGTTTTAAAAATACTCTTTCACCCATCTTATTTTGGAACAGGGAAACCTTCCTATTTTCACCCTCTTTCTCTCATCTTTCACAATTTCTCTCTTTACTCCCTCTTTCATCCTTCATGTTTTCTATCATTCAGCATACATTCAACATGCAGCATTTACCAGCATTACATTCACGCGTATAAGGTAGGTAGTTTTATATTTATGTTCACCGCTCATCCTTAACGTTTTTTTTGTTTTAGATATACCGTCGGACCTGGTGTGGCGGTGAAGCGGGGGCGGTGGTAAGCGGCGACGGAGAACTGGGTGAAGCCGCAGTGGCCGCCGTACAATCACGCTTGCGCACTCTCACTGCACGCACCGCAACTCCTGATCACTCCCACCTGATGCACAAGTGTGTAATCGAAGACTATAATTACTTACATGTTTCGGTGTACCTCTATTGAATTTTGTCATGTAAAACAACGTTGCTAAATTTACAGGCTACATGAAATATTATGTATTTATTTGTGATTTGTATTTTTGTAAATGGCAAGATAAGATGTAATTGAAAATATTACATTCCACTGAGTTCCTGTTACTGATGTTGCGGAGATAAAATATAACAGTATTAATTATATTTGATAACTTATTGTATGGTGTTTGTAATATTTCAGATGCTGGTCAGATTTATACAGTTGGTGTTTACAATATATGGAAAATCTTCAAAAACCACTTGGTTTAATGGTGTCCACCCATGTGAGTTTAAAGTCAAATGTATCATTTGTATTTTAAGTTTAGTATTGTTTATTTAGTAATAATCAATATTTCTCTAGAAAAGCAACACCGAAAGTGGATGGTGGTGTGCGGTGGTGAGACGCGCCGGCATTTCACTTGTACGCGAACTAGAACCTCTGGAAAGAATGATGTTGTGCCCTGATTCAACATTGCCAGAAAGTGGTAAATATTTTACATCAGTCTTAGTAAGATTTTTCTACAATACATATATTGCAGAAAAATCTTAATTACAAAAAATCCTATTACATCTTAAATAAATCGTCAATTTATGAACATAACATTCATTATCGCTAAATAATTATTTTATTAAAATATTTATATTGTATATTCGCATGACTGCCTGTTACGAATGGAAGTTAGAATTAAAGTACCACTAAGTGTACCTAAGAAAACACTATAAAATATATTAAATACATGTGCTTATGATTACGCGATAAAGGCTCTGTGCTGAAACTTGGACGAAATGATATTTTACCTATATTTTAAATATTGTAAAATATGGATTGTATACCATACTGATTTATTTCTCAAGTTAGTCAAAAATTTGCACACCCTATTTCATCTTACATTTCCTTTTTCTTTCTTCACACCACATATATTTTCTACAATCACTCCAGGAGATATTACTATCGCTCAAACTTCTAAGATATCTATAATGATCTTGGACTTGCGCATCCATCGTGACACCTCTTGTTACATTAAGAAATATCAATCCACTGCTTCGGAGCCAATGCATTTTATGAACAGTAACTATGGTTCTAATATGAACAGGGCGCGAAACGGGAGAGCTGTCGGCGGAGGCGGTGCGTGTGGTGTGTGCGGGCGCGCGCTGGGAGCGGGCGGCGACGGGCGCGGGCGCGGCTGAACTGGAGCGGCGGCTGTTCGCGTGCGCCGCCCCGCAGCACCGCCTGCTGCCGCGGCTGCTCCACTTGCTGCTCGCGCCTGCGCCGGCTGCGCAAAACCAATCGCACCCGGTACGCGCACCATCTGTTTTCATTCTGGTTATTCAACGTTTAGTCCATTCAGTATTTATCTACATTTATCTTTTACGAAATGCATTTTTATCAATTTCAATTGTATAAACGTAAGATTTCTCATATCACCAGACTTTAACACCGCAGCAAATAGATGAGTTGACGTCTATATTAGAGCCTATCAAGGATCTGCAAAATGCTGTCCTCGAACTCAATGATGCTTTAAGACTCGATGTTCCCGATATAGAGATGGTGAAAAGTAAGTTTTTTCTTTTGTTATCATATCACCTTTGTAGCATGTATATTAGTTATATTATAGAAGAAAGGATGCTGTAGCTGTGTTGTGAAATATCTGAGCTATAGCATGACTAAATATCTGAGCTATAGCACTACTAATACACTACACAGCAGTTCCAGTCATACTATAAAAGACAGATTATGCTGTAAAAACGTATATATCTAAAGAGTTTGTATGCAAACGACAGTATAGTTACGGGTAACACGTTATAGCCGCCTGCCCAGAGAGCCCTCGAAATTTTCTAACTTAAAAGTAGGTTTGGCTCTGCGCGTTAACCCCTAGCATGCACGGAAGCAAGAATTGCTTGTCTGAAGTGTCAGTGGGCAAGGCACATAGTTCGTGCAACCAATGGCCTCTGGGACAGAAAAGTTCTGGAGTGGCGACCACGAGCCGGTAAACACAGCGTGGGTAGATGTCAAGGTACCGACCGACGACGTAGTCAATGTCGCTGAATGAGGGCAGCACATTACCGGACATCGTGGCTGTCGTTGTGTGAGGCCTGTGCTTTACAAAGAGCATTTTTGGGCTTAAAAGAAGAAAAAGCTTCTTGAACTCTAGTACATTTAAGGATACAAAACAAAATACTCATATTTATAAATTACGAGTGAGTTTTTAGATATACATACTACATATTATTGATTTTATACAACTATTATCAAGTTTATTTCATAATGCAGGATTAAAGTTATGATACAAGTTATTCTGTATGCTCAGTGAAGTCTAATTGGAGGATTTTTTTATAATTTCAGACGAAGAAGAGGAAACTAGCGAATATGATAATTTGTTTGCGAGTGATTTAGGCGTAGCTGTGGTAACTGAAGCTATACGTCAGATGGCAGAAATGCGGTGAGAACTATTTTAAACACATCTTTAGCTGTTATTGTTCAAACACTTCATCATAGACACGATTTTGTAATTTAACTGTTATGAAACAAAAAAATGACATTTATTATTAGCTTTCACTTTAGGAAGTTTTTGTCATTATAACCCGTCATATATGCTCAA